>NC_090650.1:149215757-149560794 GCF_040937935.1 Hyperolius riggenbachi
GGAAAAGTTGATACCTCCTTGTGACACCTCTTCCTGAGAGAGGGGATCTTCCAATACAGTTTGAGGCACTGAAGCAGCCGCCGGCTGCGGAGGCGCCATATCTTGAAAGGTTTCTTGGACTGCCTGCTGAATAAAAGCTAAGACCTGCTGATTGTCAGTGTCTCTATCTCTCCCCAGCTCTGTAAAACAGGCCTCACAGACTCTCTTATCAGGCATAGCCAGCTGGGCACAGGACCAGCATTGATTGATTCTGATTAGGTCTTTGAAATGGTTCAAGGGCATCTGATTCTGGGGAAATGTCCCAATCTTTTCGGGCCCTCTTAGGGGACCTGTAATCATAACATCCCCTTTCTCTGTATGGAGAATAACGGCGTCTGTGCCTAGACCTTGATCTGGAGCGATAATTTCTTCTCCTTGAGGAATCTTTATAATGTCTCCTGCTTCTCCAGCTCCTGCTCTGGGATCTGCTCTTCCGATCTCTGGTCTTCTGTCCCTTGACCGTGACTGAGACCGCCGGGTCTTAGATGGGGAATGATGGCTCTTGGGCACTGCTTGACCACTTCTTCCTTCCCCAGGACTGTGTAAACATGAATAAAACCTATAAATGTATGTTTCATTTTCCTCCCCATAATCAATAATGAAAGGGGACTGCACTCTTAAAATACTTTCCCAGAGGAACTTTGTGCCAGGATATTAAAATATTAACACCCTAGTGTGTATAAACAGAAAGACTACATTTAGTAGTCTGTACCTGTCAATGACCACCTCCTCCGCATGCCCAACAGTATCCATATCTCTGTTTTTAGAGAGGGATAAGGCATATTACAAACCAGGCTCCATCAAATGCAAGGCAATAGATCCATAAAAGAAATGACATCTGCTTTTTACCTTCGTCTAGAAGACCAATGTTAGCAGGAACACACAGACCGGGTGCCACAAGTAAATCCACCAGCAAGAATCCGCACTAGAGGCTCCAGGAACGCTTCCCCGCTGCTCCCACACGCTAGGACGCCAGGAACAGCACACAGCCATTGCTCTGCGGCTTCCTGAACGCCCATATGTGGGCGCTCAGCCAATCAGCGATATCACACGTCACAGGTGCGCGCACAGAGGGGTCTGGTGGCGCCATTACAAAGCAGGGCAAGCCGCACATCTAGCAGAGACGCTGGGACACACAGAGGACACCATTAAACCCTGTTTAAGGGCACAGGACGACCCTCTAACGTGGGAGAGACTGAACCCGCTGGGCACAGATAAACAAAAGAAACCCATAAAAACGAAAGAAAATACATAAAACTTTTAGAAAACAAATACAGGTGAAACTGTCCATTCGAGGACAGAAAAAAGAATGGCTGGAGGGGGTGGATCCGGAAAACTTATAGGTGATCTGTCCTATCAGGGTTCGGGGGTGGAGCCAATACCCATAGGTATCCCGCCATGTTTGGTCCAGGAAAACCCCATGATATAATGAATTCTGTGCAGTCCGGATAGTTAATAGAACAGTAGTAGCGAAGAAAAGAAGTCTTATGTTTTTATTTTCAGTTATATAGTTTTTTTGTTATAACATTATAACATTGCATCATTCTCTAATATTTGCAGTTTACAAATTACACTTTGTATTTTAAATGATGAAACAGAGCAGAGCTAATGACTCTTTGAACTTCCTGGCAGAAAAACATGGCTTCCATGAAAGCAGGAAGTAGACACTGCAGATTTATTGCAGGATTTGTATCAACTGTAACAAACAAGCCCAGCTGAGTTGTTCTCCCCCCCCCCCAAACATAGCCAGAGAGCCACCCCAATATATGTGGCGAGAGAGCCCCCAATATTAGATAGGCAGGCCAGTATCGGTAGTTAGAACCCCCCCCCCCCCCCCCATATAGGTAGCTGGAGAGCCCCAACCACCCAGTATAGGAAGCCAGTGACTCCACAGTATAGGTGCTGAGAGCCCCCCAGTATTAGGTAGGCAGAGAGTGTGTCCCCCATTTGGTAGACAGTATAGGTAGCTACTAGCCACAGAGCCCTCCACTATAGGATGTTAGATTAGCAGGGTAGTTTCTAGGCCATATAGCTCCCAGGGTGAGGGTGCATAAATCGCCCTGCCCCCATAGACTTTGGCACCGTATTGAAATGTTGTAGCCAGAAGTGCCCCCAAACTGTATAAGTAGCCAAGGGTGCCCCAACATTAATTAGCCAAATGCACCCTGCTCAGCATAGGTAGCCACAGGAGACCCCCAATATTAGGTAGTTGGATGCAGCTTTCCCAGTATAGGTAGCCTCAAAACCCCCCAGTATCAGGCTGCTAGATATAGCCAAACCGAATAGAAGATGCCTCCTGTAAAGGTAAGCAGAGAGACATCCTATTGTAGCCAGAGAGGGCCCCCCCAATCATGCAGTGGCCCTTCGGGAGTGAGAACACAAATCACCATCCAATCAGGGTCCCGGGGAAACATAAGAAATCACCTGACTTCCTCCCTGGGCACCTAAACTGCAATAGCTGCAAGACGACCACCGTTGCAGTAGCCTCGTCATGACTGATGTTGGGCAGCTATGGAAACCCAGGACGTGCAAGAGGAATCAGATGGTTGTGGCATCTCCCGGATCCGTCTGGATGGGGAGTTGTGTTCTCACTCCCTTGCATAATTTTTCCTCTCCTCCTCCTGTGCCGTAGCCCACTTCAAGAAACGGCCCTGCTAGAGAGCCTTGCCAGAGAGATCCCCAGTATAGGTAGTCAGAACTCCCCCATTAGTATCCAAAGAGATCCCCAATATATAAGAGGGCTAACCCATGAAAGCGTGCAGCTGTAGTGTAGTGGTCATACATCAAGCGATTTGCTGACTGATCAATCAAGAGACAAATCTCTCTGATAGAATCTGATCTGAGAAAGATCTGTTGGCTGCCCATACACTGCAGGCCATTTCCCTATCAATTTCAGCATGCAATCTTTCAGGAATTGGCCTTGCGACGCTGGCTCTGGCCCGTCCCTTAAAAAGTTATATATACCCCCCATACCCACGCATTAAAATAGTTTACCTGTCAACCAACTCACTAGTGTCTGCCGTACTTGCATATTGGTGCCCCATGTGGCATGCGCCACACATGCTATAAGCTGGTAGTCACGTGGGACAATAGCGGATAGCATGGCAAATAAATGATTTCAATGCACAGGCCACACTGGGGGGCATGCATAACATTTGGGAGGGTCATCAGCAGCCAGGGGTTCTGTCACGCTCGTCACTTCTGATATTGCGCGCTGTTACTGCCATGCACCTGATCGACCACAACCTGAAATTTCCAAGCAAGTCTGATCGTTGCTGTTGACCCGAAATTGTACAAATCGTTGATTGGGCATACTCATGGTGGCACAGATTTTCATTTGAATCTTGATTGGCCACCAATTTGCTAGATGTAACTGACATCTCCAGGATCCAGGGGTTGGGAAGGTGTTCCTGGGTGCACACGCAGCGCCGTGAGATAGGCAGCAGTAGCAGCAGAAAAAAAGGGATTCTGCTGTGCATGCGAAAACCACGCCGATGTAGCAGCAAAACCTGAAATTGCACCTGGTTGGTCTCCACTGAATCCCCCCTCCCTCTCCCATTCGCTGAAACCTCGACACACACAGTCGCAGCTGTAGACAGACAGTAGCCTGCAGGTACGGTGAATACACACGGTACACATAAATACATGCTGCTGAGCGACCGTTCAGCGTGCACTCAGCTCACTCAGTCCCACCAGCCCTGCTGCTTTTAGAAGCCAGGGGCGGGGCAATGTCCAGCTGGATACTATTGCTATTCTCCACCTCTCAAGTACTTCCGCTACTTGACAGGAACTACTAGTCCCGGAATGCATTGCAGCTGCGCATGTCCGGCTGGAAGTTCGGCGAGTGGTGGAAGTGGGGCTAGCGGTACTTTCCCCGATCATTAGCTGTCTGTGTGGAGGTGGCAGGACTCGGGTGAGAAGACAGATCGCGTGCAGTGTTATCGGGCACGCAAGAACTTGTACTACTTGATGGGTGTTGTGGTAGCGCTTAAACCGCTTGTATGCACTCTGGTAGGGAGATGGATACTTCTCAGGCCTGGTTAACCGGCTTCTGCATCTTGAAATCTACATAGCAATACTGTATATGTAAAAACCGTCTTATGTAGTGTTCCTAAATAAACTGAAAATGTGCTAGTGGTAAGAAGAAGCTGTGTAAGTGTAACAGTTATGGACTTTTAACAGACCATATGTAAATCATCAAGGCTGCGGCAACATATCTGATTAAAGTCCATCTCCAGGCTATTATTGTATTTTTGTTAACTAAAGATGACTCCGTTTCCCTGATCAGTAGTCTGTAAACATCAGAATAAGAGGGGACTATTTACAAAAGGGCATGACCTGCCTGTCATCAGAAATTAACCTTTGGTAGAAAATGCTAGCACTAGTCCACTTTAGACTCCTTTTCCACTAGATGCGATCTGCTACAAAAACCTGATTACCTTTGTTTTTGCCAATCGCAACAGCACCGTGATTAACATGTAAAATGTGGTGTTGGTTTTTCCACTAGTGCAATTTGGTTTTTGTTGGAATCGCAATCATCAGCCTGCATTACTTTTTTGTGTGATCGCCCTCCTACACCTGACTGTTCACAGCTAAATCACAGGTTATAAAAAATATAAGGAAACACGATTGCTGCATGATTATGTATGCAATCATGTTGCCTAGGTGAAAAATGGTGCTGGTCTAACTTGGGGAACCCAGCAGGAAACCTCCATAAATTCTGCTAATGTGATTCGGTGGACAGCATCCTCTTGAACTGCCAGGTTTCAGATATGTTGTTGTGAACTACAACTACTCTATTCGGCCAGTCACAACAATTTGTGCAGTAGAAAGCGATGTGATTGGATAACTGCTCCCTATGAGAATTCCTGCTGTATCACCTTAAGTAAACTAGTGCTAAAAGACAGTTTTACATTAAAATAACCCAATTGCTAAAATTGCATTATTAAAGTTTGAATCAGAATGTCAAAAGTGGAGAACAAAGTAAATAATGTTTTTAAAGAAGACATGAAGTGAGTGGGATATGGAGGCTGTCATATTTTTTTCCATTTAACCAGTACCTGTTGCCTGGTGTCCTGCTGATCTTACATGCATGAGTATGAGTATTGTCTGAATCATTCACCTGAAACAAGCATGTGGCAGATCCAGTCAAACTTCTGATCTGCATGCTTGTTCAGAGTCTATGGCTAAAAGTATTATCAGTAGAGTATTAGCAGGACAGCCAGGCAACTTGCAATGTCAAACCCAAGGTGTGCCTCAACTTAAAAAAAAAAAAACATACTATCTGATCCAATAGCTAGCTGGATCAGGCAGAGCCACTTACTGCCGGTCCTGAAACTTTATTTTCAACCTTTTATTTATTTATATCGTAAATACTTTTTAATTTAGAGGAATTCCGAGGTCACATAAGGGTATTAAGTTTTATTTATCTGGGGCTTCTTCTAGCTCCTAGAAGTCTCTCTGGTACCTTGTAACAGTTCTGTCCCTCTCCAGGGTCCTATTGTCAGCCTAGTAAGGATTGACGACCCGGCTGGGTCAACGTCTTCTGCGTATGCATGCTCCAGACGACGGGAGCATGAGCGGCATACTCACAAGCAGACGGGTCGCTGGTCACTACAGGGCTTATAGAGGGCCCTTTGAGGAAGACTGAACTGCTGCGAAGAACCAGAGAGACTTCTAGGGTCTAGAAGAAGCCCTAGGTAAGTAAAGCTTTATATCCTTGTGATCTCGGAATTCCTATAAGAAGGCAAAATTATATTTAGCTTTGCTTTTTAACACAGGGCTTTTTGGTCTCAATTAGCCAGAACCAGGTGGTTCCTGAGCTTCCTGGATAGTCCTTAGTACTGGTCTAAGCCCTATACAATAGAGCCATTTCATGCCATGCACTAGGCCTGAACGATTTTAGGGAAAAATAGAATTGAACGATATTTATGTCCGAAGTCACGATTTCAATTCACGATTTCCTTCAAATCAAGCATTGTTCCCCTCCTTTATGTGCCTCTGTCCCAGTCTCTCTTTGTGCCCTCTCTTTGTCTTTCTTTGTACCCCCTTTTGTCTCACTGTGCCCCACTGAGTCTCTCTGTGCCTGCTCTGTGTCTCTCTGCCCCTTTTTGTCTCTCTGTGCCCGCCCTGTGTCTTTCTGTGCCCACTCTGTGTCTCTCTCTGTGCCCCCAAGCTGCGGCAGTGCTAGGCATACCTTCCATCACGAGTCTAGTGATGCCAGTCTATCCACTTTGCCTCCTGCAGACTCTAATGCATGGCATACTTTATCATTATTATTATTATTATTAAAATTATTTAATTTATCACAAATACCTTCTGTTTGAAGAAGGCAAAATTAAAGTCATCATTTTTACTACTTTAGTAAAGGGAATGATTCAGTTCTGCAGAAGTGATGGTAGTGCATGGATGAACAAAGCTTGCAATTTACTATATAAACTATTTTTCTTTCTAGTTACCTATGCTGTTTTGTTTTCTTGTCTAGGGATAATGCTGCCAACATGTCAGTGCATTCAATGCTTTGTGACCGTGTAAATATTGCCAAAGCGCTAATAAAGAGAGCTGAAGCCCTCATCAAGTCTCGGGTTGGAGGAGTTGAAGGTGGGGCAAAATTATGCAGCAAACTAAGAGCTGAGTTAAAGTTCCTGCAGAAAGTGGAAACAGGAAAAGTAGCCATTAAGGAGTCTCACTTGAAAAGCACTAACCTTACTCATCTTCAAGCCATTATCGAGTCTGCAGAGAGTCTAGAAGATGTGGTCAGCGTTCTCCATGTCTTTAGCTACCAAGACCAGTTTGATGAAAAACAGACCCTCGTGGTGGATGTAGTAGCTAATGGTGGCCATACATGGGTGAAGGCAATTGGCAGAAAAGCTGAAGCTCTTCACAATATATGGCTTGGGCGCGGACAGTATGGGGACAAAAGCATTGTTGAACAAGCAGAGGATTACCTGCAAGCTAGTCACCAGCAACCTGTGCAGTATAGCAGTCCTCATATCATATTTGCCTTCTATAATGGTGTTTCCTGTCCCATGGCTGAAAAGCTTAAGGAGATGGGTATTTCTGTACGCGGAGATATAGTAGCTGTTCATTCTTTTGAGGAACCAGTACAGGAAGATCATGATTTAAGTGACAGTGGATCAGATGATGATGCTTTAGAGTACTTACATGTTGGTAAAGTAGATAGGGATAATGTAGTGGCCAGTGTGGCTTTCCCAAGAGAGGTTAAAGTTGAAGTGTGCAACCGCGTGAATTTGGACATCACTACATTAATCACTTATGTGTCTTCACTTAGTCATGGAGGTTGCCATTTGGTTTTTAAAGAGAAAGTATTGACCGAGCAGGCAGCACAAGAGCGGAAAGAGAAGGTGTTGCCTTTGTTGATTTCTTTTATGGAGGGAAAAGAATTGTTTGCATGTGAATCTGCGGTGAAGGATTTCCAATCTATATTAGAGACTCTGGGTGGACCTAATGAAAGAGAACGAGCTGCAGCACTTATCAAAAGAGTTACTGTGGTACCTGACCAGCCTTCTGCCCGTGCCTTAAAGCTTGATATCAGCTCTAAAATAAATAGGCGCTCTGTTTCCATATTTGGCACTGGAGACAGTTTGAGAGCCATCACAATGACTGCTAATAGTGGCTTTGTACGAGCAGCCAATAACCAGGGTGTGAAGTTCAGTGTTTTCATTCATCTACCTCGGGCACTAACGGAAAGCAAAGAATCTTCTGCTACTCCTTTACCAAAGAACCATGTTTCACATGATTGTCTATAACTTAACATTATGCCTAGTTGTCAGCATGTCTCCAAGCTGTCATATTTTCTGTTTATGTAACAAATCCACTATTTTGATCTCTAAAATAGTTGGGCAGAAGTGCGCTGCATAAATAAAACAGAACACTGTATACATTATTTACTAGACTCTCTGGATATGCATATTAAATAGAAGACTACTTGCAACAGATTTATGTATTGGTGCATTTCTTGAAGTGTAAACTTGAAAGTGTACCTGAGACCTCAGGATAAAAAGATTTTATACTCACCTGGGGCTTCCTCCAGCCCCATGAGCACCGATGCCTCTCCTGCGCATGCCCGGACCCTCCGCACATGCGCAGAAGAGGCAACTGGCGCGACTCAGATTACTGGGACTAATTGTGGCCGAAACTGAGGCACTCGGTATGACAGCGAGGGGACGCATCAGTGCTCATTATCGGACTGGAGGAAGCCCCGGGTGAGTATAAATTATTTTTATTCTGAGATCTCAGGTACACTTTAAAGGCTCACTATAGCAAAATATTATATACCTTAGCTTTTTATGCTATAGCATAACCTCCTCATTATACTGTGTGAAAAAGAATATGCTCATGAAGGCCACTTTTCCAATATCTCATCCATCAACATGGATACTGACAAGCAGGGGTCCCCCTTTTCTCTTGGTCTCTTCCATATGACAGTACTTCTAACATTCAGTACTTCTGTGCGTAGAACTGCTGACCTCTTAGTTGCCGTAAAGTTAAAAGTTGCAAGGTAGCAGCAGTAGGGTATTGTACCGTGTTAAGTACAAAGAAAGGATAGCTGGGTCTCTACCTGGATTATTGCAATTATAGCTGTGGCTTTATTAGCCCATAGTAGCAGAAAACACAACGTTTCGGCCGCAAGGCCTTTTTCAAGTGTTACCAAATACAATCCATACACCCATATAAATCATTAACCTCCTGAGCGGTATGGACGAGCTCAGCTCGTCCATCGCCGCCGGAGGCTGCCGCTCAGGCCCTGCTGGGCCGATTTTCTTCAAATAAAGTGCAGCACACGCAGCCGGCACTTTGCCAGCCGCGTGTGCTGCCTGATCGCCGCCGCTCTGCGGCGATCCGCCGCGAGCAGCGGCGAAAGAGGGTCCCCCCAGCCGCCTGAGCCCAGCGTAGCCGGAACAAAAAGTTCCGGCCAGCGCTAAGGGCTGGATCGGAGTCGGCTGACGTCAGGACGTCGGCTGACGTCCATGACGTCACTCCGCTCGTCGCTATGGCGACGATCTAAGCAAAACAAGGAAGGCCGCTCATTGCGGCCTTCCTTGTTTATTCTGGGCGCCGGAGGCGATCGGAAGACCGCCTCCGGAGCGCCCTCTAGTGGGCTTTCATGCAGCCAACTTTCAGTTGGCTGCATGAAATAGTTTTTTTTTTATTAAAAAAAAACCCTCCCGCAGCCTCCCTGGCGATCTCAATAGAACGCCGGGGAGGTTAAGAGAAGTTAAAACACACCCCCTAAGGGGCAGGCGCATAGTTATGGAAATTAGGTAGAGAGAGAGACAACAGCATTTAAAGGGACAGTAATGGCAATCTCATAAAAAGCATTTCAAGCTAAAGTCATCAAGTCCATTGGGTGACAAGGTACTTAGCTTGTCTATTCACCTGCTCTCCCGTCTGAGCAAGGTGGTTTGTCCATCGTTCCCTTCATTCGTGTAGACCTTCTCCAGAACACACCAGCGCAAGTCACTCACTGTGTGCCCACAATCTGTTGTCTCTCTTTACCTAATTTCCATAACTAAGTATGTGCCCGCCCCTTAGGGGGTGCGTTTTTTAACTTCTCTTAATGATTTATATGTGTGTATGGTACAGACAGCTTTATACATGCAACATCAAAAGGGGATACATAGATTTTTTTTTTTTCAAGCATAAATACATGTCATTAAGATGCCTTAAGTGAAACAGAACATCTACATGGGGTGGGAGGTTGTTAGCTGAGATAAGAATCCTTGTTTACACTTGTGAACTCAGGATTTACGATGCTTTTGTAAAGCCCCATCTAAACCATACAATTTTTTTTTTTTTTGTGCGATTTGATTCGGTTCAATCCGACATGTCCGATCGGGATTCGATTCGACTCATTTTGCCATTGTTCTGCAATGGCAAAAATGAATTGAATCCCGATTAGACATGTCGGATTGAATCGAATAAAATTGAATCGAATCGTACAAAAAATTGTATGGCGTAGATGGGGCTTGACAGTCCAACTCTCAGGTCTGTGAGCATTGTGTAAACAAGGATTCTTATCTCAGTGAACAACCTCCCACCCCATTTAGATTTTCTGTTTCACTTAAAGCGGATTCGAGATGAAAAACTAACTATAAGAAGTAAAAATGAAAAATAAAAAATTGCGCTGCCTCACAGTCCAATATGAGGTAGAGACCCAGCTATCCTTTCTTTGTACTTAACACGGTACTGCCAACTCCTGCACTGCCAACTCCTGTCCACTTAGCCACGCCCTACGCGTTTCGTCTTACGACTCATCAGGGGCTATTGGACAGGACTGGTCAGCAGTGCTTAAATACCCTCACCATACGTCATACCCCACATCCCTCCTACCCTTCAATCTTTAATATATTCAACTTACTAGCATTTGAGTACTGCAGGACCAGATGCCTAAAACGCCCATGATTCAACAGCGCGAGGGCGTGCAGTACTCAAATGCTAGTAAGTTGAATATATTAAAGATTGAAGGGTAGGAGGGATGTGGGGTATGACGTATGGGGAGGGTATTTAAGCACTGCTGACCAGTCCTGTCCAATAGCCCCTGATGAGTCGTAAGACAACGCGTAGGGCGTGGCTAAGTGGACAGGAGTTGGCAGTGCATGGAGGAGACGTCCTCAAGGATTTTATGATATGCCTGACTCTTTTTTATGCTTGTGAGTAGCACTCTCTTTTTTACTGTTCTTAATAAATAGTTTTACACTATATCAGATTATTCAGTTGCAGTGGGCTACTTTTTTCCTTATACGTGGAGGAAGTGTACATTAAGCACCGGCTCTGTGCGGAGGACGGCTCACCAATACGCTCAGTGGCTGTCTGTGAGTGGGGCAGCATACATCATAGGTGAGCGCGATCCTGTTGGGTGCGGGGACACGTGTGTGAGAGGTGGCCCCAATAGTCCATAGGCACGGTGGTCTTTTTGGATGGTGGGTCTGCTCCCTCCAGATTAAGTGCTGCTAGCAGCCTACGCAATGATATTTTTTATCTCTTCCTTTATACTGGGCATCGATGTGAGCAATCTGGTTGATCGGAAGCAGTGAGAAGCCAGGATTTGGTGATTACCTTATGCGCTGATTGCTGTCTGTGAGGTCTGGGCAGCTACAGTCAAAGGTGAGGGCGATACCTGTGGGTGGTGGAGCACAGGAGAAGGTGGTGCCCTCTAAATATCACGCGGGTCCTAGCTGGTGGAGGATCAATTTTGAATTGATGGTCTATGCGATTAATCTTGTTTCTGTGTTTTTTTGAGGGCAACTGAAGAGGAACTACTACGCTTCTGGTGGCTACGTGGCTGAGAACTGTTGTGTGTTCCATACTCATATTGGACTGTGAGGCAGCGCAATTTTTTATTTTTCATTCTTATATGTTGGTGTGACATTTGAATTTGCAGCATACCCACTGTTCCTTCCTTCTTTTTAGGCAATTTAGGGGTGGAGCTCGCTAAGATATTTACCTTAACTATAAGAAGTAACTTGTCTATATATCTTATCTAAAGTTTAGATAGTTTACACAGCAAATCTAGCTGCAAACAGCTTCAGCAGAATAGGATTACTTCTTCCTGTAATACAATGACAGCGGCCATGTTCTGTTTGTAAACATTACACACAGGCAAACTGATCTGCACCTCCAGCCCTCAGTCTGTGAAAACCTAATTCCCCCTCCTCCCCTCTGCCTCTGAAATCTCTGGCTAGTAACACCTCCCCCTCCTCCCATGAGCCCTTGCTACTGTCTGAAAATGCCAAGGCACTCTGAAAAGCTGTGGGCGAGGCTTGTTTAGTTTATAGGGAATTAAAACAAAAAAAGTATTTGGCTTGAGGAATGCCCTATAAACTATATGAAAGGAACACAATTATGCAATGAGTATAAGTTTCTCGGATCTACTTTAAGGCATCTTAATAACATGTATTTATGCTTGGAAAAAAAAAAAATCTATGTATCCCCTTTTGATGTTACATGTATAAAGCTGTCTGTACCATTAGCCTGCAAACAAACAGGATTGAAGGCTGCAAAGCCGAAAGCTTGCTTATTCATTTTTTTTTTTTTTTTTTAGTTAGCCAATAAACAGTTGCAAGGTGGACGAGACCAAGGGTCAGAAGGGGGTTCACTGTTTCCATCTGCAGCCCTGCTGACAAATGAAAAACTTTTATATATAGATAAGTGGAATTTCAGATCATTTTATTTGGTAGAATGTATATAAAAATGTTCTACTGCTATTACATGAATAACTATAGCAGAATTTAAATATGTTGGTACTTATTATTGTGTCATCTGGGACACATTCACTGTTGCTATTAGATGTGGGTGGAGAACATCATCAGAACAGGTGTACTGGCACTGACACAGTCACTGCTGATATGTATGTATTCATTCACTTTATTGTATTAAATATTTAAGCTGGCCTACACCGTACAATGTTTGGCCCAATTCAACATTCAAAAATGTTGTTTACAGGTGGCACACATTGCATCACGATTAACCCAGGGTGACATTCATCTGGGATGGTGGTTCTTTGGCTAATGTTACGTGTGATAATGATCGTAATGTCAATTTAGGGAGAACGCGCTCCGATCAAGGTCCCTGGTCCAGTAGTTTATGGGTTGCTTTACACAACAGGAAACATCCCGTCGACTTTCACGCACTCATTGCTACTATTATATGCGGCTGTTTCAGCATTCAGCACACTCACTGGTGATATTTGTGTTTTTCTCTCTTGTATTTAACAAATATTTAGTTGTCCAGAACAGGAGTGTTGGCAATGTAGCCCCGTTGCCATGTCAACACATACTTACTATTGCTATCCAGGGCTGTGGCAATATGGTTCAATTACGTATGTTGGGATTGGTCTTCACTGTCGTAGTATTCTATATTATAATTTTTTTTTTTTTTTTGCTGTCCAGTTCGTCCTATTTTCCTACTGGTAAAATATGAGGGGACAAAAAACCACATACTGTATATTCCTGCGTATAAGACTACTTTTTAAAACTTGAAAATCTTCTGAAAAGTTGGGGGTCGTCTTATACGCCGGGTGTCATTGATGCCGGGTGATACGCCCTATCCTGTTACCGTCTCTCAGATCTTGCTGCTGAGGCCTGTAGTGAAGCGGCGCAGGCGCATATGTGTGAGATCTGAGAGGCAGAGAGGGAGGTAAATAGGATACAAGGGTGGGCCAGAGGGGTGAACGAGGCATATTTTATGGGCACAGCGCGATCTATTCTTCCATACCGCTCTGATAAACAGGTAGACAAGGAGAGCTGACCAATCCACTTAGGGAGAGGGAGTGCTGACCAATCCAACCAGTCAATTGACTATATACTGTTATATACTGGGTACCACATACAGTACAGCACCAGTATATGATTATTATTTTTTTTATTTGGTGTACGTTGGAAGAGGGGTAGTCTTATACGGTGAGTATATCACAAACTCTATATTTTAACTGAAAAAGTTGGGGGGTCGTCTTATACACCCAGTCGTCTTTTACGCCGGAATATATGGTAAATACCAACATTTATGCTCCTTTCACACTGTGCACGTTGCATTGTGATGATCTCTCAACGGAGTAGAAAAGTCACATTGCACTGTAGTGATGCGGTGTGAGGCATACAGCACAATGAAACTGTAAACACACTGCATGCTGTGCGTTACCGTGATGGAATGGTGTGCACCACAATCAATGTATAGGAATATCATTGCGATGTGATGATATTGTATGTTTCAGTGCAACGGAAGTAGTGTGAAAGGAGCCTGAGCAGTGGCGTAGCAATAGGGGGTGCAGAGGTAGCGACCGCTTCAGGGCCCTTGGGCCAGAGGGGCCCCAAAGGGCCCACCCCTCAAACACAGTATTTGCTCTTTATTGGTCCTGTGCTGCTAATATTCACTTCTATAGTTGTTTTGAATAGTAGTGATTATTAACACACAGTTTCCCATCCCCTTCTTGCACCTCTGACTCTAGATGACAATTGATACAACACACCAAAACCAATCAAGTACAACCACTGTGGTTGTCCTTGATTGGTTTTGGTGTGTTGTATCAATTGTCACCTATAGCATGTTTGGGGGGGGCTCCAATGCTAAACTTGCACTGGGGCCCATGGCTTCTTAGCTACGCCACTGAGCCTGAGTATGCGCACAACTATTCTGATGCTGTTCTCTCATTGCCACGAAGAGCTGAATGTGTGATGGCCAGCAGCATTATGCTATCCTGTCCTGTGTTTCGGTCATGTAAATCTTGTAATCTTTAAGGAGGAAATAGTATATAGCCTTGTAACAATTTAGGAAAGCATACATCCAAAACTGACAGAGGAGGTGTTTATTGCACAGTGCACACAAAACTAGACAGAAATGGGGACACAACACACTAGTTCAGGGGTAGGGAACTTTGGCTCTCCAGCTGTTAAGGAACTACAAGTCCCAAAATGCATTGCAGGAGTTTGAGAGCCACACTCATGATTGATAAAGGAAAATGCATGCTGGGATTTGTAGTTTTAGCACAGCTGGAGAGCCAAGGTTCTCTACCACTGCACTAGTTGTTGATTCCTACAGTATACGAACTAGGGCTGCACGATTTTAGGGAAAAAAATTGAAAATTTTTTCTCAAATTGCGATTTTTTTTTATTTTTTTATTTTTTTTTTTTTTTTTGGGTCAATTCCCCCCCCCCCCCCCCGATTTTCTTCGAACCATGCTTTAGCACTAAATTTAGTATGTCCCCCAATAGCCAGGTAGGTGCCTCCAGTATAGTTGCCCACAGTATAGGTTAGCTAGGTAGGTGTCTCCATTATAGGTAGCCAGTATAGTTGCCCCCAGTATAGGTTGGCTAGGTAGGTTCCTCCAGTATAGTTGCCACTAGTAAACGTTAGGTAGGTAGGTACTGCCAGTATAGTTGTCCCATAGGTTAGCTAGGTAGGTGGCTGCCTCCAGTATAGGTAGCCAGGCAGCATAGGTGTAGCGACGGAGGGGAGAGCAGGCATAGTAACAACTTGCCTTCTGGTATGACACAGGCAGCTTCCATCTTCCTTCTTTCTTTCCCAGCCATCTTTTGCGTTAATACCATCGCCCCCTGTGATGACATGCGGTTATGTCATCACGGGGGCTGTTACCAACGCGACTGACGGAGGAAGTAGAAAGAGGCTGCGGGGGATCCCGGAAGTTGAGTTGCGAAACAATTATATGCGTGGAATGCGGCGGGTTGCGGGAAAATATACACATTAAAAGAAATTGCCGCCTTTGCGATTACGTAATCGTCGTGCCCCACACCCCGATTTCGACTTTAAATTGATATATAGCGCAGCCCTAATATGAACTCCTAGCAACACAGCGAATGAACTAAGAGCTCCAAAAGTCTAAAGTTCATCCTTTGCAGGACAGTGGATGAAAAACAAGTGCCAGCAGCAGCATTACAGGCCTCCACAGCCAGCTGGATTTAGGCACCTTACAAACTACCATATTTTTCGCCATATAAGATGCACCTAGGTTTAGAGGGCAAAAAATAAACGAACCAGACAATATGGTAGATGCGCTCCTCTTAACACCTATGCCCTAGAATTCCTCAGATGGTACAAACTGACAGGTGGGTCGCCACTCATATGGGTGGGTATTAGTCACCCTAAACAAAATTGATCTTTAAGAATGGCGCTCAACACTTGCCAGTACTTAACAACATGAATGTAAACAGATTGCAAGAGAAAAGTCACTCTCTCTAGAAAAGTTCAAGCACCAGTGTCCCCAGGCAGTAACTAAATTTGCAGCTGTCACACTCCTCTGCTTCATATCAGAGCTGACATGCAGTTGCAATATTGGCAGGTATCGCTCTCACCGGATAGTTGGGCTGATTATTTACAGTCAGCATCAATCGCCTTGATATAACAGTGTAATCCCTCACGATCAACCTCTTCCTCCTGTTAGTGTCTCAGAGATAGGGAATAGCAAATAGCGTAATACTGTATGGAGACCCGAAATCATTAGCCCTCCACCTGTAATAATAGCACCACTCCGTGCCAGAACCTTAACAGAAGCACCACCACTCTGTGTATCCAAGGGTAATAAAATTCAAGGCTCACCAGATGCCGTGGCCGACCATGACAGTCCAGCAAATCCCGTTTTTCATCAAGCTTCCTAAGCTCAACCAACAACCTTCTCCCTTTATAAACTCAGACAAAGAGTATCATAGCATAACTCCGTTTAATTAAAAAGTAATAAAAGATAGTAGTACACTCACATTTAGAACTTAAAACATGCGCATGTAAATAAAAAGCAGTATCCGGACGTCCTCACCACCGCCGTGCTAGCGTCTCACCACGAGGCCACGCCCTACCGGTTTCGTCATATGACTCATCAGGGGCTCGCCTACGTGGCTGCGTTGAGACGCTTTTAACCTACACATATTGACATATGCAAATTAGCTCCTACTAGCGGCGGCCATTTTTTTGAAGCAGCTCAGAATGGAAAGCGCAGCTGCATATGTTAATACAGATGCACCTTCTGCGCGTCATTATTACCTCCTCATTGCTGCGCTGATTTAACAGTACCATTCTTTATAGTACAATACTTATTAAGAAAATTATTAAAAAACATATCACATTACTCATATAATGAATTACAACTGTTCCTACCTGTAATACCCGTCCCATTCAATACAATATTGCCATATGTTGGTATATCAGACACAAATTCCAACCCCACAGATCTAATTTATCCTACTGTGTATTGCACCTACCCCATACTTGGAGAACATATTGCAGCCACCCCATCAGTGATATAAATTGCTACTAATTGACTATCTACAACACATCCTACTTGTTAAACACAATATATTCCCCCCACTTATACTGCATACTACATACATCTGTGACGCCCAGGGCCCCCGAACCTCATTATTAGTTGTTTTATTTTAATTTTAATTGACCCCCATCTTTTTGTCTTAGAGTCCTGTGCGTGACAGATGCACGCACTGTCCCATATCCCAACACATCCACCCCACAAAACCCTTGTAGACACACCTCCTATATTACATATACCTATCGTGTGTATTAATATATTCTTCCTACCTCATCACCAATTATAGTTAATTGTGTTATATTCCCATTTTTTTACATAGTTGAATCCTTAAAGTGATATCCTCCCATATTCCTCGGCTGTAACACTCTGTGTTTTCCCATATTAATCTACTAAATCAACGGAGGACGTCCGGATACTGCTTTTTATTTACATGCGCATGTTTTAAGTTCTAAATGTGAGTGTACTACTATCTTTTATTACTTTTTAATTAAACGGAGTTATGCTATGATACTCTTATGTCTGAGTTTATAAAGGGAGAAGGTTGTTGGTTGAGCTTAGGAAGTTTGATGAAAAACGGGATTTGTTGGACTGTCATGGTCGGCCACGGCATCTGGTGAGCCTTGAATTTTATTACCCTTGGATACACAGAGTGGTGGTGCTTCTGTTAAGGTTCTGGCACGGAGTGGTGCTATTATTACTGGTGGAGGGCTAATGATTTCGGGTCTCCATACAGTATTACGCTATTTGCTATTCCCCGTCTCTGAGACACTAACAGGAGGAAGAGGTTGATCGTGAGGGATTACACTGTTATATCAAGGCGATTGATGCTGACTGTAAATAATCAGCCCAACTATCCGGTGAGAGCGATACCTGCCAATATTGCAACTGCATGTCAGCTCTGATATGAAGCAGAGGAGTGTGACAGCTGCAAATTTAGTTACTGCCTGGGGACACTGGTGCTTGAACTTTTCTAGAGAGAGTGACTTTTCTCTTGCAATCTGTTTACATTCATGTTGTTAAGTACTGGCAAGTGTTGAGCGCCATTCTTAAAGATCAATTTTGTTTAGGATGACTAATACCCACCCATATGAGTGGCGACCCACCTGTCAGTTTGTACCATCTGAGGAATTCTAGGGCATAGGTGTTAAGAGGAGCGCATCTACCATATTGTCTGGTTGTTTTACTTTTAGTATTACATTGGTAGTGCGGCAGACTCATCCACAATGGATATGTTTAATATAAGAAGTAGAGGTCAAATTGATTTGGACAGGATGTTTAGCATAGAGCCAAATGATGGTCACCAAAGTTTGGATACATTATTTAGGCAGTTACAAAATCTGATGATCAGGGAATCAAATGCATGGTGGGATTTGGCAAGTCTTAACAAACACGCCAAGGAAGGCATTATACCCAGGCGGTTTAGATGGGATATTCTACCCACAGATGGTGAGGAGAGTGAAGAGAATGATAGGGAATTGGGGGAATTCCTCAACCGATGTGGGATAGATCTCCTTAAGATCTTAAGTAGAAGAAAACAGGATAGATTAGAAAAATTAGGGAAAGAGATTGAGGAGATAAAAGGAAAAATGGAAGAATTCAAAGATCAGGAAGTATTCGTAGAAAATGCATCTGTACTAACCAAAATAGTCCAAAAGAATGAGAAAGATATGAGTGAAATTAAAATCAAACGATTCCAAAGTGATTGGCAGGATTATAAAGGAAAAGTGGCATATAAATGGCAGATAGAACAGAACAAAAAGAAAAAGGTGGAAGAAGCAGCCCAGGTTAGGGGCAGGAGGAGGACAGGCAGGCAGTCAGGGACCGCCCGGAGGGGGTGCCACAGTGCAACCAACCCAGGTTGGGATACATACAATTAGAGTAGAAGAAGGCAGGCACAGACCAGGGGTGAGGCCTTATGGTAATGGCCATGCTGATCGATATCAAGTACAGCAACCTCCAAGAGGGAATTATTATCCCAATAGGAGGCCACAGGAGGAAGAGTGGCAACAACCGAGGTATGCAAAAAATAGGAACCCTATAAGAAGAATCAATGATGGGGGTTACACCCCTGTACCCCAACCCCGGTATGAAGGAAAGAAATACAATGAAGGGTATGGGCAGCAGCACCCAATCAGAGATCCCAGGCAGGATTCGTTACCCACATTTAACCGCTTCGAACCCCTAGATAGACAAGCAGCTGAAACAGTTCACCATCATTTTTTGGGGGGAGGATCACCGAGAATCGATTGGGAAGAGATGGAACACAATCACAGGTTTGTCAGGAAAAGAGGACTAGACGAGGAAGAAGAGGAGGGAGTAGGAAAAAGGAGATAGAGAGAGGGAAAGGTATATTTAATATTAGTTGAGTTCAGTTGTCACATAGTGAGTTAAACATTTTAGATAAGGGCCTTAAGTATGCCCCAAAGCAGGGCTTGGATAAATTTGGTGTTTATATTGATGTGAATAAATATGTGAGGAAGTTAAACATCAAAAAATATTTTCTCTCTAAAGAAGGGCCCACTTCTAGGGCTAATAATTTGGGGGGCGCTACAGAATTTTCTCACACTATGCTTAGGAACAGGTCCACATTCAACCCGCCTGATACATCGAAGGGGGGTACTGTGCAGGTCTTCAAATCAATGGTTTTGAGTGATCTCCAAAGAATAAATGTAATGAAAAATGGATGGGAAATGAAGACCATTGGGGATCTAAGTCGGAAAAAGGAGGTGCTGATTAGGCCAGCAGACAAAGGTGGAGGAGTAGTAGTCATGCATGTCGACCAATATCGTAGAGAAATGGAACGGATTCTGGATGATTCACATACATACAAGAAGTTAAGGGGGGATCCGACCAAGCAATATATGGATGAATTAAGAATAATTCTCAGAGAGGGCCTCGACAGGGGGATTCTGAATGATGCTGAGTTCAAATATTTGTTAATAGATGCACCCAGGATTCCAGTGATGTATATTAACCCCAAGATACACAAAGATTTGGCTAACCCACCGGGTAGACCAATAATTAGTGGCATTGAATCCCTTAACCAGAGGATTGGGGAATATATAGACTTATTTTTACAGCCTGTTGTCAAGAAGCTTACGTTACTATTGAGGGATACGAAACAACTCTTACAGGAATTGGGTGATATGGAAGTAGGGGAGGCACATTTTCTTGTAACAGCCGATGTGAATGCCCTATATACCATCATACCACATGACGAAGCAATTCGGACGGTGAAACAGGGCTTAAATGTTTACACTGAGCTAGATGTGGAACAAATTGAATTTATTTTACGACTGTTACAATTTTCATTAACCCACAATTATTTCTGGTATGCCAATCAGTTTTACCTACAGACCCTAGGATGCGCCATGGGTGCCAAATATGCACCAAGTGTGGCAAATATATTCATGGATGATTGGGAGATGGGGGTATTGGCACAGTCTGAGAGTAAAAATGTAACGTCTTGGAAAAGATATATTGACGATCTAGTATGGATCTGGGAGGGCACAGAAGTTGGACTAAGCAATTATATTGAATGGTTAAACCATAACAATAAAGGTATTAAACTAACAGCTGTCTGGAGTCAAGAAGCCATTGAATTTTTGGATGTGGTCATATATAAGAACAGTGAAGGGGTAGGAACCAAGACCTTTTTTAAGAAAACAGACCGAAATGCCTATATACCCATTAAGAGTTGTCATCATAAAAACTGGCTGAGCAGTATTCCAAGAAGCCAATTCACAAGACTCAGACGAAACTGTACTAAAATTGATGACTATGATGACCAGGCAGAGATGTTGCTCAACAGATTCCTTGAGAAGGGATACCAGGAAACCCCTCTGAGGAAGGAGATCCTAGCTATTAAGCAATCTGATAAAGAAGAAATGCTCAGGGATAAACCAAAATTATCTCAGAACGGTCGGTTTGACTATGCAATTTGCTTGGAATATAATTCTCAGCATAGAGAGGTTGAAAGGATAATCAAAAGATATTGGGGTTTACTATTAAATGACCCCATTCTAAAGGCACAGCTACCGAGGTGCCCAAAATTCATTTATAGAAGAGCTAGAAATTTACAAAGATCATTGGTCAAGACATGTATAGACGAGCCTAGAGTGAACAATCAGACTGACATATGTGGCCAGAAGGGCTTTTTTCCTTGTAAGAAATGCAACCCCTGCCTAGAGGCCAAAGCCAATAAAATGATGTCTAATATATCCCATCACACTGGAGAACAGTTCCCAATTAAGGAATTCATTACGTGTGCCAGCACACACGTAGTGTATTTAATATGGTGCCCGTGTGGCCTTCAATATATAGGGCGCACAAAAAGGATGTTGAAGGCGAGGCTTAATGAGCATGTGAACAATATAAAGAAGGGCTTTCAGAGCCATAGCCTGTCAAGACATTTCAAAGAGGAGCATGGGCGAGATGTCTCACTTATGCAATTTTCAGCATTACAGAAACTGACGACTAAATGGAGGGGGTGCAATAAAATAAGGGAGATTTCAAAATTAGAAACAAAGTGGATTTATTTGATGCAAACCATGAGGCCAAAGGGTTTGAATGTGGATTTGGACTTAAATTGCTTTATCGCTAATGATTAAATTTGGGGAATTTAACTTAGAAAGTCACTATATGGGGATTATTTGGATTGATTTAGTAGATTAATATGGGAAAACAGAGTGTTACAGCCGAGGAATATGGGAGGATATCACTTTAAGGATTCAACTATGTAAAAAAATGGGAATATAACACAATTAATATATTCTTCCTACCTCATCACCAATTATAGTTAATACACACGATAGGTATATGTAATATAGGAGGTGTGTCTACAAGGGTTTTGTGGGGTGGATGTGTTGGGATATGGGACAGTGCGTGCATCTGTCACGCACAGGACTCTAAGACAAAAAGATGGGGGTCAATTAAAATTAAAATAAAACTAATAATGAGGTTCGGTGGCCCTGGGCGTCACAGATGTATGTAGTATGCAGTATAAGTGGGGGGAATATATTGTGTTTAACAAGTAGGATGTGTTGTAGATAGTCAATTAGTAGCAATTTATATCACTGATGGGGTGGCTGCAATATGTTCTCCAAGTATGGGGTAGGTGCAATACACAGTAGGATAAATTAGATCTGTGGGGTTGGAATTTGTGTCTGATATACCAACATATGGCAATATTGTATTGAATGGGACGGGTATTACAGGTAGGAACAGTTGTAATTCATTATATGAGTAATGTGATATGTGTTTTTTAATAATTTTCTTAAGTATTGTACTATAAAGAATGGTACTGTTAAATCAGCGCAGCAATGAGGAGGTAATAATGACGCGCAGAAGGTGCATCTGTATTAACATATGCAGCTGCGCTTTCCATTCTGAGCTGCTTCAAAAAAATGGCCGCCGCTAGTAGGAGCTAATTTGCATATGTCAATATGTGTAGGTTAAAAGCGTCTCAACGCAGCCACGTAGGCGAGCCCCTGATGAGTCATATGACGAAACCGGTAGGGCGTGGCCTCGTGGTGAGTGGAGACGCTAGCACGGCGGTGGTGAGGACGTCCGGATACTGCTTTTTATTTACATGCGCATGTTTTAAGTTCTAAATGTGAGTGTACTACTATCTTTTATTACTTTTTAATTAAACGGAGTTATGCTATGATACTCTTATGTCTGAGTTTATAAAGGGAGAAGGTTGTTGGTTGAGCTTAGGAAGCTTGATGAAAAACGGGATTTGCTGGACTGTCATGGTCGGCCACGGCATCTGGTGAGCCTTGAATTTTATTACCCTTGGATACACAGAGTGGTGGTGCTTCTGTTAAGGTTCTGGCACGGAGTGGTGCTATTATTACTGGTGGAGGGCTAATGATTTCGGGTCTCCATACAGTATTACGCTATTTGCTATTCCCTGTCTCTGAGACACTAACAGGAGGAAGAGGTTGATCGTGAGGGATTACACTGTTATATCAAGGCGATTGATGCTGACTGTAAATAATCAGCCCAACTATCCGGTGAGAGCGATACCTGCCAATATTGCAACTGCATGTCAGCTCTGATATGAAGCAGAGGAGTGTGACAGCTGCAAATTTAGTTACTGCCTGGGGACACTGGTGCTTGAACTTTTCTAGAGAGAGTGACTTTTCTCTTGCAATCTGTTTACATTCATGGTGTTAAGTACTGGCAAGTGTTGAGCGCCATTCTTAAAGATCAAAAAATAAACGAAACCTGGTCTGGCGCGTCCATATATCAGGAGCGTCTTGTACATGTTCTCCCCAAATGGTGTCCTCCTATGTCCCTCATGTGTCCCCCATGTCTCCCCCCTGTATGCCCCATGTCTCCCCCTGTATGCCCCATGTCTCCCCCCTGTGTTCTCCCATGTCCTGGTCTCACCCCTGTGTCCTCTTGTCAGGCCCCCATGTCCTCTGCTTGGCCCCCTGTATCCTCTGCTCGCCCCATGTCCCTGTTGTACCTGGTTTCCCCCCTGCCTGCGTCTCCTCCCTCCCCCTCATGTCTCGCCAAATCCCCCCCCCCCCCCGTGCGAGCAGCAGCAGCTTACCTCCTTCATCATGCCCACGGTGATTGAAGACATCCGACTTCTCTGTGCGGCTTCCTCTAGTGTCAGGCTTTTAATGACGTGTCATTAGAGGCCTGGCACTAGAGGAAGCCGCACGGAGAAGCCGGATGTCTTCAATCGCTGCGGGCATGATGGAGGAGGTAAGCCGCTGCTCGCATGGGGGGGCCTGCGACACGAGGAGGAGGGAGGAGATGCAGGCAGGGGGCAAGCCAGGCACAGCGGGGACAAAGGCAGGGAATCGCCGATGTCGGCGGTTCGTATCGGTGGGCGTTCGTAAGTCGGGGATTCCTTGCCTTTGCCATGTAAGACGCAGGGACTTTTTCTCCCCACTCTTTGGGAAGAAAAAGTGCGTCTTATACGGCAGAAAATACATTATGCTGAATCCATTATGATGTGATTATTCTTCAATCACAATGTTGATGAAAGGGTGCATCACACCTTGATGGCATACAGTATTTAAGTGTGTTACTGCGTTGCCTTGCTATCCTGCTGATCTTCTGCCTTTAATACTTTTAGCCATTGACCCTGAACAAGCATGCAGCAGATCAGGTGTTTCTGACATTGTCAAATCTGACAAAGTTAGCTGCATGCTTATTTCTGTTGTTGTTAATGCACTACTGCAGCCAAATAGATCAACAATATGCTAGGCAACTAGTATTGTTTAAAAAGAAGATAACTAGGTCAGCCTCCATATTCTTCTCACTTTAGTTCTCCTTTAAGTGTGCAAGCACCCTCAGGGTTAGAGAGATCAGTAATCAGATCTAGGGACTGAAAGCTCTTAGGACTTTAAGAGGTTAAATCTTCACTGTGTGACTCCAAACGTTTGTGCCGGACCTGGGCACAGGACTCCTTATTTGATCTCAGAATAAAAGCAATTCCTTGTCCTCACCTCTCTTCTAAACGGACACCTGAACTGAGAAGGGATATGGAGGCTGCCATATTTATTTCCCCTTAAATAACACCAGTTGCCTGGCAGTCTTGCTGATCTTTTTGGCTGCAGTAGTGTCAGTACACCTAAAACAAGCATGTAGCCTAACCAGTCAGAAGCCTATGATCGATGTTTGTTCAAACTATTGAGTTTTAGAGACAGAGGCACATCAGGACAGCCTTTATAACCCTCTCAGTTCAGGTGTAGGAGGTATAGGCATAGGACAGGGCTGTGCAAAAGTTTCTCGCAGTGTGTCACATAGCTCTGGCATACCTCTATTCTGCTGTCTTCCCTTCCTCCCTGCAGAGTTGCGAGAGTGCATACTGGTTTTAACTCGCCCAATCGTGCTCTCCAAGGCTATGGTGTCTTCATGTGACACACTGGTATGTACTGATGTTGGGTCACATGACATTGCTGTGGCCATAGAGATTGCCATTGGAAAGTGTGATTGGGGTGGGACACTGCTAGTAAAATGTACTGAAACGGCTTTTGCATCAAATGAGCAATGTTGTCGTTGCTTTGTACTTCCTCACACAGTGCTAAGCCAGTCAGCTACAGTGTTCTCCCCAGAATTTTTTTCCAGCCGGGTGGCATGAAAAAGAAGCCGGGTGGGTTGAGATGAAAATGCAGGGCAACTCTGCTTACAGCATAGGAGGAGGTCAGGAAGTGAGTCGATGACAGCCGGGTGGTCACCAAATCTAGCCGGGTGGAGCATCCGGCTAAAAAAGCCTGGGGAGAACACTGAGCTAGCAGTGGCATAATATGACTTTTTGCTGAAATCTCATCTAACATATTTTTGGTGCAAAGTGGTAATGCTGGTAAACAATATCAGGAAGATAACTTTTTTTTATTATCGATTTATAAAGTGCCAACATATTCCAGTGCTCTGTACAAAGTAAGTAACAAACATGGGGTACGTAATAATACAGACAAATGGAATACACCAATATACATAATTGGTGACAAAATACAGAATCAATACAAAATACAGAATTGGTAATTACAGTGACAAAAGTAACATGATGAAAAAAATGTATAATGAGTTCCAAGACACAAAAGGGGGAGAGAGCCCTGCCCTTGTAGCTTACAAACTAAAGGAATAGGGGGAAACGAGGTGTGGTAGTATAGAATAAACATACCTTGTGGCAGTGTTTTTAGGATATCTAGTAGGAGTGCAACTTGGCCATAGGACAAATGGAGAATGGCCTAAGGTAGTGTATGCTTGTCGGAAAAAAGTGAGTTTTGAGAGAGCATTTAAGTCATCAAAGGAGAGTGACCGAGGTGTTGTGGAAGGGCATTCCAGAGGAGAGGTGAAGCACGTGCAAAATCTTGTATACATGAATGCGAGCAGGTAATTCTAGAGGAGGATAAAAGGTCATATGCAGATCTGAGATTATTCGGTTTCAATCTGGAAACTACTGAGGAGATTATAGTTTGGAGGTTAGAGTTAAAGGTAATGCCAGGCACAATAACCCCCCTCCCCCTCACGCTACAACTCCACTTTCAGCCACCGGCCCAGAGTCCCAGCCAGTGCAGAGGCTGACCTTGGGGGCATCCTTTACTGCGCCTGCGCGAGCACTGCTGTCAGTCAAGTTCAGGTTGTCTGGAGTGTACTGCGCAGGTGGAGAATAAAAATAGGATAAAGCAGATGAGCAGTCAGGAACACCTGTGAGGAGGGAGTTAAGGTCTGGGCAGAGAGGTACAGTTGTGTATCATCTACATATAAATGGTATTGAAACCGAAATGAGTTGATTAGTTTGCCAAGACTGTGCATGTAGATTGCCAAAGACAGAACCTTAAGATACACCCACAGACAAAGGATGTGGAGAAGAGATCTGATCTGAGTAAGAGCCCTGGCACACTGGAGAGCATTTTGCAGGTTGTTTTCGTTTAAAAAAAATACTTCCATTGACTTGCATTAAAATTGCCGCAATTTCGATTTTTCCGCTAATTTGCAACAATTTTACTGCAATGTTAATGCAAATGTTAATGAAAATGCATGTTAATGAAAACGACCCGCAAAATGCTCTTCAGTGTGCCAGGGCTCTAAGAGACTCTGAAAGACCTTCCAGAGAGAAAGGAAGATAACCAGGAGAGAGTGAGGCTCTTTTTGCATACAGATGAAAGAATTAATAGGTGTAAGGTGTGGTCAACAGTATCAAATCTATGATTTACTTCACCATTTTATTGTATAATACAGACTTTATTTCACTTGCGGTGGTATGTTGTCGCCAAAAACAGCCACATCCAGGCGCGGTAATACATTGTGTTACCGGCCAACTTTCAATGGAAAGTATGCCTCACTTATTTGGTATCACTGCGGCTATAACTTGCGGTGCAACTTCTCGGGTGCTTTGCAATCGTTAAAGATCTCGCCTCACCAAGTGTAAAAGCAGCCTAGTTATCCAACTTTAAAAATAAACTTTTCAAGGGTTAATCTTGGGTAAAAGAATAGAGGTTTTTTTTTTCTGTTCATAAATTTACACAGAATATAGTGTAATATAAGTGTAACTGGTCACAGTATGGCATGCCATTGATTTTTCATGCTCCTCCCGGGTCTGTTTATTCTAAATCATTCCCCGAGACCCATATGGCTTCCTGTGTGTATCCCACCCCCTTTCAGGAAAGTGCTGTGACGCTTCCACTGCAATTTTTGTTGGATAAACCCTCTCCAATTAACTATTTTGCACAAAGAAAAAAAAGAATTGTTGTTAAATCGCAATAAAAACACTGCGTTTGTGTTAAACCACTTGCAATGGAGAACCACCCTTCACACTGGTTTCACTCAGCAATCTGCTGTGGTTGTGATTAGCGATGGTTATGCAAACTCTGTATGGTTCTCAACATGTTGGTCTTCAACACAGTTGAAACCGTTGAGATGATTATCGACTTCAGGAAGCATGCCATCACCCCACATCCAATTTACATTGATGGCACTGAAGTCGAAAAGGTAACCTGCATCAGCCTCCAACCCTCTCCAACCACCTGACCTGGAAGGCCAAAACCGCCTTTGCTCAAAGGAAAGCCCAGTAGAGACTATTCTTTGTTTGCCAACTGAAGAAGTTTGGCATGGCCCAGGAACTCCTGACGAGCTTCTACTCCGCCACTATTAAATCTGTTGTCTGTTCTTTCATCCTGGTCATGTTCACTGGCTCCTCTGCCAGTGACAGACACAGACTACAGAGGGTCATCAGATGAGCAGAGAGGATTATTGGAAATCCCCTTGCCCACTGGACCTCCTCTACAATTGCAGACTGTGCTCCAGAGTTTTACTCACCTGGGGCTTCTACTAGCCCCCTGCAGCCATCCTGTGCCCTCGCAGTCTTGATCGGCACCTCCTGTCCCCCGCGGCAGCTACTTTCACTTTCGACGACAGGCCTGACTGGCCTGGCCACGCGTCTGCTTCTATGCGTTCCTGTCCGCAATAGCGCCCTCTATACTGCTATTGCGGACAGGATCGCGAAGAAGCAGACGCGTGGTCAGGCCTGTCGGGCCCGTCGCCGAAAATGGAAGTAGCTGCTGGTGGGGGATAGGAGGATCCGAACGAGACAGGGCACAGGATGGCTGCAGGGGGCTGGTAGAAGCCCAATGTGAGTACAACTCATTTTTTTTACTTACCGTAAATGTCACTTTAAAACCAATAGTAAATGCTTGGAAATTGTTTAGAACCAATTATCATGCACTACAATTAAATATATATTTATCAATGGGTACTTGTGATAATGTTTATTATGCTAGGGGGTACTTGGTGAGTATGGGGTTTTAAAAGGGGTACATACCAATAAAATGTTGAGAAACATAACCCATATACTCCCATTCAACTTTGAAAGCAAGCACATCCCATTGACTCCCAGGATCTTGCAGGGGTTCTATTCTGTCTTTGTGGCTATTACATTTTTTAATATCTGCAAGTTCACAGGCTAATATTATATGTATTTTTGTGGGTTTGAAAATGTGTTTCACAAATAAATGTTTAGTAGATATTTAGTCATATTTCTCAGTTCACGAGGCATACCTTTCTAAGAGACACCCCTCAGCAGTAGTTTCAAACAAGTCTCTCTCTCAGCAGGTTGAAAGGACAGGACTGTGTAAAGTGATCTATTGATCCATCATTAGTGTGCAGTGCCTCTGATCTAACAGCAGGACATAAAGCAGTGTCCCCGGGACTAGTGGTCCCTGCTTGAATGTATCTGCTGGCTTCAAATGGTAAAAAAAAGAAATACAGATAAAATGTTACATTTGGATCATTATTTTTTAATAGATTCAAAGGATAAGGGAAGCTATAAGACTCTTGGTGCTTGATTGTTTTGTTTTCCTGTTCCAGTGGCTTATGAATGGCAAGCAGCAATTACAAAGTATAGGCTTATTGCAGGCTCCTTTCAGTATAATGAAAACTTGTGTCTATACTCTGCTTTGCAATCTGTTTTATTGCCATTCAGGCTTCAGTTAATAGTACTGTTGGGCCGAATCAGCATAATCACAGAGATTACTCATGGCATGTGAGTGTATCTAGTCAAACAAAAATCAGTGCATTCCTTAAAATTAACCTGAATCTAAATTTTCAGTTCAGTTACAACAGATACTTACCCCTTATAATATAACTGTACACACTCAAATCACAAAATTAGATAGACCATCCCCTAAAAAGATATATAAGCACCATATCCCCCTAAACAACACAATTAGGCAGAATGTCCCCTAGAACAACGTACTTAGGCAGCATGTACTATCAAAACAACATAAATAGGCAGATTGTCCCCTTAAAACTGTAAATACTCCCCACCCAAACAACACAATTAAGTGGTGTATGACCTTTAACAACATAATTAGGTAGCGTATCCCCCAAAAACACAATTAACCAGAGTTGCCATTAAAGTATATAATTAGGTAGTATGTTTCCCAAAATATTAGAGATAGAGAGTGCAAACTGGGTGGGTGGCTGTGTGGGATACTACAGGTTCAATGGCTCTATTGTTGGGTGAGAGACTGCAAGCTATGCAGGTGATTACAGTCTGGGCGAGAAAGTACAGATAGAGGGAAGGGAATACAGACAGGAACTGCAAACTGGGTTGGTGCCTGGGTGGGAAATTGCAGACCGGGTCAATGCAGGTGAAGGGTGGGTGCCAGGGTGAGAGGCAGTACAATGGGTGGGTGCCTGGATGGGGCAATGCAGGCAGGAAGGGTGCCTGGATGGGAGACTTCAGGCTGGTTCTGGCGCTCAGATTATGACATTACCACCCAGGCACATTTATAGACCTGAGGAAGCAGCTGTGGCCGTGAAACGCGTTGTCAATTGTGCCAAAAATAAATTTAAGACTTTTTTTATCGCTGCCTTATGTGTGAGCTTGACTCCTTTAAGGTAGAAACTTTTTAGTATCTTAATTTGTTACTGAATACTGTTCTACACCATAAGAAGCACAGGTATATGTCTACGGGTGCCTCCTACTGCTTTTCAGTGAATTCCACCCCTTCCTAGGGGAGGACACGTGTGGAAGACCTCCAGACGTGTACCCCTTTGTTCTGGAGCTGAGACCTACCCCATAGCCTGAAGTAAGGCCGAGTGAGGACGGTACTTCCTCACATGCAAGCAGAGTGGTTGCTTCTTAAGCGACCCAATTTTGTGAGTATAACGTTTTCTACGCACATATATTCTGGTGTCTTCTGGTGCCTTTTTCTTTTCCACAAGAACCTACCAGCCTGGGTGAGAGACTGCAGGCTGGGCTGTGTGTCTGGGAGGGAGAATGCAGTCTGGATTGGTTGTGTGAGTGGGAGACTGCAGCCTTAATATCTTGTCTGGGTTGGAGACTGCAGTCTGGTGGGTGTCTTGGTGGGACACAGGCTGGGTGGGAAATTGCAGACTGGGTGGGTGCCAGAGATAGAGACTGCAGTCTGGACAGGTGCCTGGGTGGGAGAAAGCAGACTGGGTGATTACATGGGTGGGAAACTGCAGGTTGGATGGATGCCTGGGTGGGAGACTGGTGGAAACACTGACTAAATAATTAATAGATAACTATTGCAAAAAAAAAAAAAAAAAAAAAAGCAATTTTATTCATTACCTTATTTATACTACAATGTAAAGAGAGGGAAACCGAGAGCCCGATATGGTGTAGTATGTTAATGTAATGGTATCTGGTGATAAAGAAGGTGATTATACTCACAAAGGTAGGTCACCACAAAGGCAACCACTGGGCGAGCAGACGGGGAGAATTATAAGCTGACCCCGCAGGTCTAAGAAGTCGCTCTTTAGATAGGAAAAAGTGGGGAAACGCCCCTCCACCAAGAGTGGCTTAAATTATTTTGTAGCAGGATAACAGAGGCGCCAGGTAAAGTAAAATTAATTAAAATTGTTAAAAAGGGCGAAGTGTGTGGACTCACCTCCCTTCTGGAAGAAATGGCCGGACAACGGGCAAGTTACTTGCAGTTTAAAGTAACATTTAATAATAACTCCAAAAGTGCAACGCGTTTCACGGGTAACAGTCCCGCTTCTTTAGGCAAACGATTTTTGGAGGGTACACTGTCTGGTCAAGAGCTGGGTATATCGCCTCTGTACAGTTTCTCTTTATTGGATCTTTTTCTCCCTTCTTTGGCCCATATGCGATTCACTTTTTCACCTGAGTTTTCTCCTAGGTGAAATTTTCAAACTTCTTAATAAAATTACTTTTAAACCACCAGCAAGCAAACAAATACTCACAATAATTTTGATAGAGCTTTGTCACCTCCTTTTTGGTACTTTTTTCCATTGCAAAGTGCTAAAAAGTTATTATATAGCAAAGAAATGAACAGCGCTACTTAAAAACAGATGAGTGCTTACCTGCAAAAAAAGTGCACACCCCACTCATGGGATTCAAATACACAATGAGCATACACATGACCTGTCTGCCACTTGGAGGATGTTAGTTTCACTAACAATTTGCAATTTGTTAGGTACTTGTCCCTCCCACTGTCGAAGAAGTCTTTCCTCCATGGGAGGGGACCTAACACTAACTAAAACCTACCTATGCATATGCATAGCCTGGGCGCGCTACCAGTAAATTTAAGAATTGCGCAGAAAAAGTGGGATCAGCGCATCACCAGGCCGCCTCTGGATGGCCTCAGCTCAGAGATGCGCTGAGCCCCCCCAGGAACTACAAAACGCACCTTGAACCCAAACAGAGGCTCTGCATATACACCAAAGAAAACTATCAAGTGGGAGCAGCTGACCAGAATTAAATCAAACATAGCAAAGAAATGAACAGCGCTACTTAAAAACAGATGAGTGCTTACCTGCAAAAAAAGTGCACACCCCACTCATGGGATTCAAATACACAATGAGCATACACATGACCTGTCTGCCACTTGGAGGATGTTAGTTTCACTAACAATTTGCAATTTGTTAGGTACTTGTCCCTCCCACTGTCGAAGAAGTCTTTCCTCCATGGGAGGGGACCTAACACTAACTAAAACCTACCTATGCATATGCATAGCCTGGGCACGCTACCAGTAAATTTAAGAATTGCGCAGAAAAAGTGGGATCAGCGCATCACCAGGCCGCCTCTGGATGGCCTCAGCTCAGAGATGCGCTGAGCCCCCCCAGGAACTACAAAACGCACCTTGAACCCAAACAGAGGCTCTGCATATACACAGATGAGTGCAGGTAAGCACTCATCTGTTTTTAAGTAGCGCTGTTCATTTCTTTGCTATGTTTGATTTAATTCTGGTCAGCTGCTCCCACTTGATAGTTTTCTTTGGTGTATATGCAGAGCCTCTGTTTGGGTTCAAGGTGCGTTTTGTAGTTCCTGGGGGGGCTCAGCGCATCTCTGAGCTGAGGCCATCCAGAGGCGGCCTGGTGATGCGCTGATCCCACTTTTTCTGCGCAATTCTTAAATTTACTGGTAGCGCGCCCAGGCTATGCATATGCATAGGTAGGTTTTAGTTAGTGTTAGGTCCCCTCCCATGGAGGAAAGACTTCTTCGACAGTGGGAGGGACAAGTACCTAACAAATTGCAAATTGTTAGTGAAACTAACATCCTCCAAGTGGCAGACAGGTCATGTGTATGCTCATTGTGTATTTGAATCCCATGAGTGGGGTGTGCACTTTTTTTGCAGGTAAGCACTCATCTGTTTTTAAGTAGCGCTGTTCATTTCTTTGCTATGTTTGGTTTAATTCTGGTCAGCTGCTCCCACTTGATAGTTTTCTTTGGTGTATATGCAGAGCCTCTGTTTGGGTTCAAGGTGCGTTTTGTAGTTCCTGGGGGGGCTCAGCGCATCTCTGAGCTGAGGCCATCCAGAGGCGGCCTGGTGATGCGCTGATCCCACTTTTTCTGCGAAAAAGTTATTATAAAGCGAAGATGAAAAATTTTCTCCTAGGAGGAAACTCAGGAAAAAAAGTGAATTGTATATTGGCCTTTGTTTCATTTTTTTCTATCTTTGTCACTCTCCTCCATCTTATCTTTCTCTCCCTCCTTCTCTCATTCTCACCCCTCCCTGCAATTTATTTTGTATATCTTTTCCCCTTCTTCTTCTTTCATTCATTTTGATACTTGCTTTTTTTTCTAACTTTTTTCTTTCTCTTTCTTTCCCCTCCCATGTTCCCTTTTCCACCCTCCATAGCTACAGATTACGTCGCAGATTGCGAACTAGTGCAAGAAACTATCACTGTAAGATCAAGTCCTGAACCCTACTGGCAATAGTTATTGCATGTGTGTATGCAGGGTTATTTTATTCCTCTCTTCATCATCTCAGCTTTCTCTCTCTCCTCTGTTTCTCACATCTTTCTCACCTTTCCCTCTCACCTCCACCTTACCCTTCTCTCTCTTGCTTCACCATCTCATCTCTCTTCTCCATTTTATTTCTCCCACTCTGTCTTGCTCTTCTTTTCCTGTTTCCTTATCCTGTTTCTCTCCTTCTCCTCATCTCACTCTTCTCATTGTTCCCTATCGATCATTCCTCCATTTTTATTTGTTTTGAGTGAGAGAACGTTTATCATCTGTAAAATTATTTTAATATGTCTCTAAGTAATGAAAAGTGTGCATGTTTCTGGTTGGCGGGCCTAAAAAAGTCAATCTGCATAGGTTCCTGTTTGGTCTTAATTTGGCTCTGCTCAAAGTTTCTTAACTTCTTCCCGCCCGCCTCACGCCGATGGGCAGTGGGAAGGTGGCGCCCTCATGACCACCTAACGCTGATTGGCGTCAAGTCCTGGAGGCGGGGATTAGCAGGGAATGCGTGCGCGCATGCTCATAAAGAGAGTGGGAGCCGTTAACAGCCTGCCAGCCGCGTTCGGAGCTGGCAGGCTGTAATTACAATTTTTTTTAAAAAAAATATATATATACATTTGTACAGTGCTGCGATCTAGTGCAGCGCTGTGCAGGGGAGCTGATGCAAGCATTTTGTGTGCTTTTTCTTTAGCGTCTCCTGGCGCTTGCCTGCACACTGCGGTTTTTTAAAGCGTTTTTGTAAAGTGCTTTTGCAGAGCGATTTTTTTTTTTAATTCACTCTGACGCAAGTCAGGAAGTGAACTCTTGGATACAATGTATTTATTCTTAAAATCGCGAACGCAATCGCTGCGCAAAGCGATTTTGTGAGCATTTAGCGCTCTTCCTATACCTTCGATTAGAGCAAAATAGCCCCAAAAATGGTACAGGCACCAGACGAAACGCGCAGATATGAACCTTCTCATTGAGAATCTTTACACAAGGGTTTTGTTGGCGATTTTGAAAATCGCCTGCGCTTGAAAAAAGCCCGAAAACACCCTAGATGTGAACAAGCCCTAAGAAAGCTTTGTTGGTGGCAAGAAAAGGAGGTAAGATTCATTTGGCTGCTAAGTTGTATGGCCGAGCAATAAGCTGTCAAAGCTGCAGAGTGCTGAATTGTAAAATATGGCCTGTTCACTAGAAGGTATAAACTTGTGATCCTCAAGTGGATAAGAATAACCTTAACATTTGTATAAGACTTTTCGCCTGTTGGACTCTAGCCTCTAAGGACATGCTCAAGGGGCCACTCTGCAGTGTTGGGAAGTCTTACCCAAGGACTTCTTACTGAATAGGTATTGACCCTAGTCAGGATTTGAACCCTGGTCTACCATGTCAAAGACAGAGCCCTTAACCAGTACACTATCCAGCCACTGTTAAGGGGCCTATACAATCAGCCGATTTTTGGCCGATCGATCGATCAAAATAGTTCGGTCGATTGCAAATCGATTGACTAATCGATCGATTTGCAGCTGATTTCGATCGATTTCTTGCAGGCTGGAAAATCTAGGTCGATCTGTTGAGATTGCTTATCATTTTACATTGGCCCTAATGGAAATCTGATGGCAAAAAAATGCCATCAGATCGATTTTCAATAGATTTCAAACTGAAATATATTCCTAGTAAAAAATGTTCCTAAATACATCAGATAGATCAGAAATCTATCTGATGATCTATCTGCTGCTAATCTAACGAGTGTATGGCCACCTAGTTTTAGATAAACAGTGCAGGTAGATTGATTTGCATTTCCTAGCGTTTATTCTTTTAAGCATTCACCAGGAAACTTTATAAATGTTTTTGTTTTTTTCGCTAGTGTTTGTGAGTACAAATGTGTTCACTAGGCAAATGAACATCGCTTCACACAGGCTTTATGAATGACACGCCTAAGGGCACTTATGCAACTTAGCAACATGTTACTATGTGGCGCAGTACAGGCTCCAGTTACTCTAAGTTAATGGTACTGCACATCACTCAGAAATACTACCTGCAGTTGCATTATGCTGAACAAGTTTAATATGATTAGGCACAATCAAAGCGCCCAGTGTAGTGATTTGCATTACCAGAATGATGTGCATTATAATTTTCCTGTACATCCTGCTAATTTTAAAATACACATCTACGTTTGTATAGGACTAAAAGTCTTTAAAGCATGTTTCTCTGTGCTTTTTTACTTCAAATACAATTACTAAAGTTCTTCCTGATGAGAAAAGTCTAATGTGATCATAGATCTTGTTCTTCTGTGATGTGGCCACAGTGTGGCAGTGTTTCACAGATTTGATAACATTGCATTGCTGAAAAAGTATAAATGATTTATCATTCATGATGATTACAGTATATGGTCTAGATATTCTCACACAGACCAAGACTGACTTTTCTGACTTAATATAATATCCCATGTAGTTGTATTTATCACATGGTATTCATTTACTTTGTTATATCTTTATAACACAAATAGCATTAACATTTGTAAAGTAAACTGTGCTCTACTTATAAGGAATCACAATTTATCTTGCTAAGTTATATGGCATGATGTGCGGCAGTGTTGTTTATGTATCACTACTGCAGGGCATATGGATAAAGCATTATTTCTTTGCTCTGTCATTAAGGAACTGGTTCCGAGACGCATGCCGGCACTTGCTGTAATGCATGATTGCATCCGAATTCCTCGATTCACATGCGTGACCCGTTTCTGCATACTATCCGATATTTTCCCCACATCCAAATCAGACAGCAGCCTATTGATTTCAATGGGCTGCATTTCCCCACCCAAATGTGTATGCATAAACAGAGTGAATCCTCCTAGTGGAAATGAGCCCTTTGGAGTTGTACACACAACCTGTAAGTATTTGGATGAGCTCCCCAAATTAGCCATCACTTATGTCCCCCAGGGTGGGCGAGAGAAGTGAGGCAAAGGGCTGGTAATCAGAATTGAGGGGGTAATAGCCAGAGTGGAAAGGCCATCCCATAATGGGCTCAGCCAGAGTATGTTAGTATGTAGGGTGGGCAGTATGGAGAAGGGCAGTCAGAACTGTGGGGGTAGTCAGGATAGAAATGGTTGGCCAGGATGGAGAGGTCAGCCATTGTGGGAGGAGGAAGGTTTGGATTTCAGGGGGCAGACAAAACCCAGGGGTTGTCAGAATGGAAAGGGAAGATAGGGTGGGAAGAGTGAAGTCAGGATGAAGAAAAGGGAGTCAGAACTGAGGGCGTAGTCATGGTGAAAAGGGTAAGCCAGGGGTGTCTATGTAAAAATGCACAAGGAAAAATGGGGGCGAAGTAGTGGTAGTAGAATTTTACCAATATTCTACTATCTACTATAGTAGAATATCGATAATTTTACAATTATTATACTATCCACTATAATAGAATATTAGTGATTTTACTGATATTCTACCATTCTCTATAGTAGAGCATGGGGAATTTTACTGATATTATACTATGCACCTCTGCCAGTGTGGATGCTTCAGTGGTGAGTGCTGGTAAGCCCAATGGGCTATTAGCCTCAGAAGAAGTGTTACGCGTGAACAGGGCCAGTTCTTTCATGAAGCAAGGTGAAACATTTGCATCAGGCGCAGAGATTACAGGGGCAGCAATTTTGTACTGTGTTTGCACTAACAGCATGCAGTCAAAGTAGGAGAAGCAAGAGGAAAGCGGGGTGAAGAGGTCATCATTGGGGAAAAGAAGCTTGTTGCGCTGTGTGAGGAGTCTGACAGTGAGTGAGGAGGGGGGTGGCAGGAGAACAGCTGTGATTCATTTGACTTGCACAGCAGAAGGGAGGAGGTGGCAGTGCTGTCCTGACTAAGGAGGAATGGAGTGGCTGAAGTGAGCAGTTTGTTTGTCATAGACTCACAGCCATCCAGTTTGCTATTGTGTTGAGCTGCAGCATGTCATTTGAGTACGTTAAATGAAGCAGAGTAAATTGTTGGGTGCTGTGCAATCATTCCAAATTGGGGGGAGGGCACATTCTAACAAGTTTGCCAGAGGCAGCAAAAAGTCTAGAACCGGCCCTGCGCGTGAAATGGCTGCTAGACATACCAGCACAGCACCCACTGCTGCAGCAACCACACTGGTATGGACTCTCAGCCATTTGACTTTGAATTTAATGTATTGACTGCGTGAATCACCAATAAACACCACACTGGCACTGCCGACTACTTTCTACATTGCATGTGCTGTATCAAGATCAGAGCATGCTATGCCGGCAGAGTGTGGGTTGCAAATTCAGAAATGCTTTTGGAGGGGCACTTCATAGCCTATCAGCAGAGCCATAGTGCTGACCATCCTATCTTCTACCTTTGAGTTCTTAGAAGATGGAAAGGGGCAGTCAGAACTGTGAGAAGCCTGGTGGAGGGGGGGGACATAACAATTGAGGTAGTAGTTGTGATAAATGAGACAGCTGCAGTGAGGAGGTTGCCAGGAAAGCACAATGAGATAGCATACAAGAAGATGGAAAGGGTTAACCAAACTTAATAACATGCAGAGAAAGCACAATTGAAGGTATTCCAATCCTCCAGCTCTCTACAGCATCCCTGCATGCTCTCCTTCCCTGTGCAGTGAGCTGACACCCCTGCACTGAGGGAAGTACCATTAGGAGCCAGCAAGGGAGGCTGCAGAGAGCTCTACTTTGATTCACAGTCTTCCAGCCTGTCCCCAGTGACTGAAGAGCAATGCTCTACTCTCTCTTACTTGCTGTGCTGCCCATAATTATTCATACCCCTGGCAAAATTTTGACATAAAGTCACTTTTATTTAGGCAGCAAGTAATTTTTTGATGGGAAATGGCATAGGTGCCTCCCAAAAGATAAGAAGACGATGTGCAAGAGGCATTATTATGGGAAAAAATATTTCTCAGATTTTATTTACATTTTAGCAAAAAGTGTCCAGTCCAGAATTATTCATAACCTTCACAAACTGTCACATTTTGTAGGAAAATCTGAAGTTTTATACCATTCCAAATAGCCCAAGCTGAGCTAAAGCATCCTAATTAACCTGATTAATTGGAAACAGCTTGTTTTAATCAACTCAACAGCTGAAAAACAGCAGCTGGTTTGTGGTTTGTGGACAGTCATGGCTAAGACAAAGGAGCTCAGTGAGGAGGACCTGCGGCTGTGCATTGTGGCTGCTCTCAAGTCAGGAAAGTGCTACAAGGCCATTTAAATTTTTTTTCAAGTTTCAGTGGCTTCAGTGCAAAGTATTATTAAAAAAATACAAGTTCGCACTGTGGAAAATCTTAGAGGATGTGGTCGGAAGCTAAAAGTGACACCTGTGCTGTCCAGGAGGAAAGTGAGAGAGGTGAAAAAGAATTCAAGGATCACCACCAAGGCCATACTGGTGTATTGCTGGTGGCAATGTCTCAAGGAAGACAATCCAGCGGACACTGCACACTGCTGGGTTTCACTGAGGCAGAACAAGGAGGATGCCACTTCTCCAGATAAGTAGTATAAAACATACAAAAACAGCGCTCTGATTATCAAGAAATTGTAGTGACTATGGTCCTATCCAGGACAGGTCTCACCTGGATTGTATGTGGCTGTCAATGTGTGCCCCGCCTATCCTCGCATATGTCTCAGTTATGGTCGGGTGGGGACGCGGCCTCTCAATCTCTCCATTCTCCTCAAGAGTAGAGTGGGTGGAGAAAGACCGGGTTGCGGTGATGGTAATCGTCTCTCCCAAGCGCACACAGCCTTCCACCGCGTTAGAGCACCAGCGGCAGGACGGCCGACACGCGTGGTATAGTCCTCCCCGCCACTTCCAGATCAACCGTTATTGGGTGGTGCGGGGGGATAATAGAGATGTCCAGGAGTTAAAATTATAAAAGTATTATAAAAGTATTTATTGTTAAGACAACGCGTTTCGCAGAGGTCCGCCCTCCACTTTCTCCAGATAAGGCACACAAAAGCTCGCTTGGCCTTTGCAAATGCTCATCTGGACAAAGAAGAAAACTTCTGGTCTTCTGTGTTATGGTCAGATGAAACAAAAATTGAATTGTTTAGTCACAGTGACATTTCCTTCATTTGACGTAAAAAAGGAGAAGCCTTCAACCCAAAGAACACCAACCCAACTGTTAAACACGGCAGTGGGAACCTAATGCTTTTGGGGTGTTTTTCAGCCAATGGACCAGGGAACCTACTCAAAGTAAATTGCACCATGAAAAAAGAGCAGTACATGAGGATTCTCAATGACAACATCAGGCAGTCTGCAGAGAAACTTGGCCTTGGGCACCAGTGGACATTTCAGCTTGACAATGACCCAAATCACACAGCAAAAGTGGTGAAGAAATGGTTAGCAGACAACAACATTAACATTTTGGAGTGGCCCAGTCAGAGTCCTGACTTTAATCCAATTGAGAATCCGTGGAGGGAGCTAAAGATCAGGGTGATGGCAAGAAGACCCTCCAACCTGAAAGATTTGGAGCTCATTGCTAAAGATGAATGGGCAAAAATACCTGTGGAGACATGCAAAAAGCTGGTCTGCAATTATAGGAAGCATTTGATTGGTGTAATAGCCAATAAAGGCTTTTCTATTGATTATTGAGAAGGGTATGAATCATTTTGGATTGGACACTTTTTGCTCAAATGTAAATTAAAGCTGAGAAATGGTCTTTTTTTCCACAATAATGCCTCTTGTACTCCTGTACATCATCTTAATATCTTATGGGAGACACCTATGTCATTTCCCATCAAAAAATTACTTGCGGGCTGAATAAAAGTAACTAAGTCAAAATTTGCCAGGGGTATGAATATTTATGAGCAACACTGTAATCATAAATAACCAACGGCTGCAGGGCAAAGAGTAAGTAAGTAAGTTATAATAATGTCTAGCTACCGTGGCTAACCTTCCCCCTACTGTAATGTTTTTGAGACCCCTGTTTTCAGGGGCCCCCGCTCCCCTCCCACACCCCGCCAGGGGCTGCAGGGGTGACACTTACACCCCTGCATACAACTCTATATTTTTTCCTGATTGATGTAAAATGATTGGATCATCCGCTGGGCAGAAGTGATTCCTGCCAAAGACTGATCAGAAGCAAAATATACTGTATGTATGTATACTGTATGTATGTATACTGTATGTACAGGAACCCATGGGAATTTATTCAAAATAAAGGATTAGTCTGTGAAGACATTGAACATGTGTGGTATTTTTGCTTTTGCCACTAATCGGCTACCAAGGAGACAATGTTTATTTATGCTGGGTCATGCAGAGTAGCAATGATGAAAAAGCAGAATCTGAAACACTCTGACTTGTCATTATAAGGGTTGGTGTTATAAACAGTCACTGGATTCTCTGATTCAGCATTGCTTCCCACATGCTTCAAATAGGCAGGCAGGCAAGCCAGGCATAAGGCAACATGCACCCACCTGCAGCTGTTGACTGGTGCATGGTGCTGTATGTTATGGCAGGTTCTTAACCACCAAAATGCACTTAAACTTTACTCTAACAGGCTCATGACACTGTGAGCAGGGATGGTTTAAGTGGCATGCCCCCCCCCCCCCCCCCCCCCCCCTAGCACAGGCCCAGTCAGCCCCTAAGGCCCTTGAAACAGCTGCTGGCTCCTCTAAGCAACTAGTCCACCTCCTTATCCCTCCTGTGTGCAGTGGCAATTTCCCAGATCCAACAAGGAAATTGAATAAGTAATCTGTTGCGCCCCCCCCCCCCCCCCCGGAGAAAATACATAAGGGCCTGCCTACACTCATACAAGGCTATGCAAATGATGGAGGTGCCGACTGCAGCTGCAGATACAATTGACACTGTGGAGGTGTCAGGCTGCCAGCAGAAGCTGACATTTTATTGGCAATTAAGGCTTGCCATTCTGCCCTTACTTAAAGCAGGGATCCCGGGACAGTCAGGGGGCGACCACCTGGGGGGTCCGGCAGTGGAGGGGGCCAGGCAGGGGTTGGGAGCTCTGGGGCAATTTCCCCCTTTGCCTCAATGGCAGTGCTGGCCGTCACTGCCAGATCTAAAGAACAGCAGTATGTCCTTGTTGCCCTTTCCTTTCTGCCAGTCTATTTTTGATTGACTGTGTACTGACCTAGACTTTCTTCCGTAATGCTTGAACTCTGACTGCCTTGACATTGATGTGCTCATTATATTGTTTTAGTCCTGACACAATATTTTGCACATGCCACTAGATTAAACCTTAGCCTGTCTTCAGTATAACCTGCTGGCCACCCTGAATACTCCCACAGAAATCTTTCCTATTCTGCCTGTGGACAGTGGGACAGTTTTGGGTGCTGTGACTTGGGAATCATCAGCATCAAAGAATCTGATGCCCATTAGGTAAACTGACACATCCTCTTTTGTGGTGTGCACTGGTGAAGACAAAGGATCCTCTATAGATTGTGCCCCCGTTAGAACTCATACCACCCACTATTGGTTTACCTATAACATCTAGCTAATACTGTATGTGTCCATTTTGAACAGCTTAGGTCAGACCATGGAACTGGGTAGAGTGGGAAAATATTGGATAGAGGGTGGCAATTCATGTGATTGCTGGTGGAGAAGAGATGTTAGAAATGTAGAACATGGTGGCCTAGAATGGGGATGGACAGGACTGGTGATTGGCATTTAGAACAGAACACAAACACATTGAATAGGGGACAACAGGTGTATGGTGAGGAGAAGAGGAGAGTAGGAAGAGAGAACGGTTGATGTGGGCGGAGAGCACAGCAGGGGCAAGTGTGAGCAAAGTGGGATATAAAGGAAAGGTGTGTATGGAGGTGTAGGTTTGAAGAGAGAAAATCAAAACAAAGGGAGGCAGAGAGAGAGAGGGAATGGCAAGGGTATTGGGCAGGAAGTAGGCGAAAATGAAGGGTAGGAGTAACAGAAGGGTCGTTAGGGGGATGAGGATGGAGAAGAGAGTATGTGAGAGGTTAGAGAAGCTGGATGAGTAAGAAGAGAAAGCTGTATTGGACAGTTGATGTCTGCCTTTTCTCTTCTCTCCTCATACATTCACGAGAAAAGCGCACGTGATCGCGCACAAACCTTCGCTTATCTTGCAAAGTAACACTGTTTGCGTGCAAACCTGTGTGCGTGGCAGCTCGAGTGATGACTGCTGTGATAGCAGTTATCACACTTTAGTGAATCAAGCCCATTCTCTATCAGGAAACTCCATCTCCCCTTGTGTTTTTTCCTCTGGACAAGTTCATTCTTTGAAGTATGCATCCCTTAAAAGTCTTAACCATGATTGTGGAGGGGATGCAGAAATAACAGAAGGTCAAAAGGGGGAAGGAAGTTTGAGTGTGTGGAGGGTGGAAGGAGAGGAGGTGTCTTGTGTAATAAGAAGGAGGAGCAGGAGATGGAAGAAGAAAGGTTAAATAGTGGGGATGAGAGAATTTTAAAGTGGACCTGAGCTCTTGCATAGGACAGAAGAAAAACAGAGATAACTGCACCTTGTATGTATTTAGAGAGTTTAGCCCTGTTTGATTCCCCCTCATCTGTGACTAATCGCAAGTGTAATATTATCCTCAGCTGGGTCAGCTGGCTGCCTCGGCAGAGCAGCTAATTTGTAAACACAGGATTTTAACCCTAAGCCTGCTTCCATGAAAGCAGGAAGTAGACAGTGCAGTTCTGACTTCGGGTCCACTTAAGGTAGGGTCTGCAGGGAAGAAAGATTAAGGGAGTGAGGAGGTAGAGAAGATGGAATAACACATTCTCTCTCTCTCTCTCTCTCTCTCTCTCTCTCTCTCTCTCTCTCTCTCTCTTTCTCTCTCTCTCTCTCTCTCTCTCTCTCTCTCTCTCTCTCTCTCTCTCTCTCTCTCTCTCTCTCTCTCTCTCTCTCTCTCTCTCTCTCTCTCTCTCTCTCTCTCTCTCTCTCTCTCTCTCTCCTCTCTCTCTCCTCTCTCTCCTCTCTCTCTCTCTCGCCACTCACGCGCACACAATCACACTTCTCACATCACACTTCTCACAATCACACTTTCACAATCACACTTCTCACAATCACACTTCTCACAATCACACTTCTCACAATCACACTTCTCACAATCACACTTCTCACAATCACACTTCTCACAATCACACTTCATACCTTCTCACAATCACACTTCATACACTTCTCACAATCACACTTCATACACTTCTCACAATCACACTTCATACACTTCTCACAATCACACTTCATACACTTCTCACAATCACCTTCATACACTCTCACAATCACACTTCATACACTTCTCACAATCACACTTCATACACTTCTCACAATCACACTTCATTAGGTGGGTAACTTTCATTAGGTGTTTGAACACAGGTTAGACATAGTGTCCCTCCAAAACACATATTTGCAAATGTGTGGAACTAATTTGTTTTTTATATTACAGTCAAAGGGTTTAGGTTAAGGGCTTGATTCCACAAAGCAGTGCTAGTGTTAGCACGCTTGTGAAAAGCCCCCCTTCACGCCTAAACTCAGTTTAGGCGTGATAAAATTAACTTGCGCGCAAAGTCCCATGCGCAAAACTTTAATGTAGCACCCCCATGCGACCTTATAGGTGCATTGGATGTGACTTTAACGTCGCATCGCGGTGCGACGTTTCGCACGCACCGTGCTGTGCACGCGCAAAGTTTTATGCGCGGGACTTTGCGCGCGATCTTATTGTCAAAACGATACTAACCTACTTAGCACCCTGCTTATCAGCCCAAAGGTGCTAAGTAGGTTAGCATGGCTTTGTGAATCAAGCCCTATGGCTCTTTTTTTATCATCATGCTGAGGTGGACCTGTAATTTGTGCCTTTAAATGGCTTGGCAACTCCATCCTACAGCCCTTCATCAGACATGCACTGTTCAGTCTGAGCAGCTTGCTATTTCTTTCTTATTTTGGACAGAAATTGTCTACCAGCCCCCACTTACTCAGACCTCTAGATCAGAGGGCAGTCCAGCCAGATGTGAAGGTGAAGGCTACACATGGTTCTTTCAAGTGCGAGAAGTGAAGTCGCCTACTGATACTAAGGTCTAAGTTAATGAGGGGTCATTGAAAGTTTCACTGTTGCACTTGCACCATGCAGGAGCCAATGGCACTTGAGCTGTATACTTACTTAGCAGCAGTTCAACCGTATATCATCTTCCTTACTATATAAGTGCAGTGCATAATTTTTAGCACTAAAAATTCATTTTGGTAGCTGCTGTTGTCAGTTCATAAGAACATCAAAGGGAATCTTGAGTTACAAAGAACTTTGAGATTTTAGTTCAGTTAACCCCAAAACCTTTGTTCTTTACTAATCATGCTTGCTCAGTAAGCATAGTTATACTTTCTCAAAGTCACGAAAATCTTGGCATATAATAAAGTGTGTTGATTACTGATAAGAGAAATGCAAACATGATGCAGATGTCCTAAATCCTAGTTTATCATACAATCACAGAACTGACAAAAAGATTGTGGGAATCCCACGTTTTCCTGTAGAGATGCCATATCTTAGTGTTATCAAAATTCTGTATGCTCCATAGGAAAATATTTAGAAGGTTTCTTTCTCAGAGGGATTTTCACACATGACATATTCTGGACCCATTTTTTATTTTGGACATATTCCAAATACAATATTCTTGTCATTAAGCCAATGCTAATGTGAAAAATGTGGTTTCACTCCTAAATACAAACCCATCTAGGGTTCTTTAATGATACAGACATTTTCCTGCACTCAGTCACAGTGAAAATTGAAAATTGTATACGGTATATATTTGCACCATTGATTGCAAAGAAGAAAAACAGAAAGAAAACAAGTATTCTTGATGGATTTTGGTGCCCCTACAATTATAGGATACCAGACCACACCACAGGGCAACACATGCCTTAATGCCTTTAGGCTCCTTTCACGCTATGAAAACTTTGATGGGATTATTCTTTAATCGCACCACAATGATTCAATATGTTGCATCGCATGTAAATGGTGCGACCATACAGTGAGGCCTTGAAACCATCGTACTTTGAAAGTTATCCTGACAGAAGCAACAGTGATCAAGGTGACAGCCCTATAGGACTACCAATGCATTTGCATCACGATGCAATGATTTTGTCTGTTGCGATGCAATGCAGAAAGACTTATATGCAATTAACTTTTTTCTCCTGAGTAATTACTCCAAAGTGATATTTTCAAACTTGTTCATAATCATCAGCAAGCAAGAAAATACTTGACATAGTTTCGATAGTACTTTCTGGTACTTTGATACTTTTTCAATTGCAAAGTGCTGAAAATTTATTCTAAATAGATTGCAAAGTGCTGAAAATTTATTCTTAATAGAAGATGAGAAATTATCTCCTAGGAGAAAACACAGGAGAACAAGATAATTGCATATGGGGCCAGAGTGTGAAAGGGCTCTTAAAGGTCAATTGTACAGTGCCACAGAATAGGTTGGTGCTTTATAAAACAATAATAATGATAAAAATGTACTGCTATTCATACTTGCTACTTTAAAGTGGAACAAAACTCAGAGATTCCTCTCTGCTCTAAAAGATTAGCCACAGCATGATATGAAAAAAATTATATAATCCTAAAAATAAAACCTGAAGTTTTAACTTGGTTTCACTATGCAGGGAGCACTGAAATTACAAAGCTTTAGTGTTTACTATATGTGGAGAGCTGCCTTAGCAGAGCACCTGCAATCTATTTACAGCTGCTCATAAGAACTAATTTGAAACTTTAATATGAATAAACAGGGAACAGTGTATTTATTCAGCAACTGTATGTGGAATAAAGACTTTTCATTTGGTACTGTGCAAGAGTTCAGGCCGCTTTAAAAATAACCAAATTAATATACCAAATAATAATATACATGTTCTATATAGTCTGATGTATAAGATGATTTTCAACCCAGGAAAATCTTCTCAAAAGTCAGGGGTCATCTTTTACGCCAGGTGTCGTCTTATAGGGCGGGTGCTGAAACTTCCCAGCTCAAAAGCGTCTAACCAAGCTCAAAAACGTCCGCAGCCATATCCCCGCTGTATGCAGCGACCGTACGAAAGCAGCAAGAGCGATATGTATGGAAGTATGGAAAAAAAAGATAGAGTGGCACCTCTTTCACCCGTCTGGCTGGCCATTGTATCCTATTGCCATACCTCCTTCTCTGCCTCTCAGATCTCGCTCCTGAGGATTGCAGTGAAGCGGTGCAGGTGTGCATGTGTACAATAGTATGCAAGGGCGGGCCAGATGGGTGAAAGAGGTGTGTTTGCGCTACAGCTCTGATAGTCTTGGAGACAGGGATAGCTGACCAATCCAAGCAGGCTTTGTGTTCAACATCCAGCTAATCTCTAGCAAGGTACATCACTTGCCGTGATTGGCTGGTTGTTGTATACTGGGTACCACATACAGTACAGCACCAGTATCTGCACCTGTTTATACAGTATAGCAGCAGTACATACAGTACAGTATACAAATGTCCAGCAGTCAAGAGGGGTAGTCTTATACGGCAAGTATATCCCAATTTAACTGGAAAAGTTGGGGGTCGTCTTATACTTCCAGTCATCTTATACACCGGAAAATACGGCAATTCTGTCACATGTATTCAGACTATAAAGCCTAAACAATATAAAATGCTGAAAAGCAAACACAACTTGGAAATCCAGTTACCAAGTAATCACATCTTTATATACTTTTTCCGATAGCAGACTCAGCAGTAATCATTTTGTATAGTGGTTTCCCTGCTATGTAGTTTCATTACCTAAGCAACAGTGTTCAGCAGAAAGTTTAGCCTGACCTTTCAGCAGGGGTAAAAGAAAAAAATGGTGTTGAATTTCAAAAGTGCTTCACCGCCACCAGCAGTTTTTTGCCCTCCTGTAAATCCCTGAAGTAAGAACGCTGATCCCATTCACTGCAGTGAATAGGATCAGCAGTGCAACACACAGCAGTACAGATAGCGGGAGATCACATGCTTTGCATTCTGATCACATGGTCATCTGCATTTTCTAGTGTGTACGCCTCTATATTGTGGGGAAACTGTATACACTTATACATTTCTGCACTCTGTTAATGCACTGGAGCAGCAACCCCACCGGCTATTCAGTAAGCAAGTGCTGCATCATTGCTGATGGCCGGCATTCAGTTAGGGAATTCTTATACAGCCATCACAGGTGCGTGGCTTATTTTTAATGTGTAAATGTGCATGCATCGGTTTTTGGCATTTGCACCTTTACAGCACCTTAGTGAATCAACCGCAATATGTTGCTATGGTAGTTCTACTTGGATTCTACTTTTTTCCATGTATAGTGAATCTCTTGTGAATAATGCTGTAATACTTGTGGAATAGCAGTCGTAAATGAAAATCTTTTCAGAGTCCAACTACAACTAGTATACATCCTTGTGCTAAATCTTTTATTACATTACTCTGCCAGCAAAAACAAACGAAAACTAAACACAGAAAACAAGTGTGCATTAAATTTATTTCCACTTGATCTGAGCCATGAGCCATCTCAGTTAGTTGTGGATGAAAATGTATTTCTGTTTTTGCTTTTTGTACAATTGGTACATTACCATGAGATACTGTGTCTCTGCCTATATTTTTTTATTATGATTAATGAATACAAGTCAGAGTATCTCTGTAATATACCTCATGCATGAAAGTCTAAAGAAAGGATTTTTTTTCTTAACCAGCTGGGCGGTATGGACGAGCTCAGCTCGTCCAGTACCGCCGGAGCCTGCCGCTCAGGCCCTGCTGGGCCGATTTGCCCCAAATAAAGTGCAGCACACGCAGCCGGCACTTTGCCAGCCGCGTGTGCTGCCCGATCGCCGCCGCTCTGCGGCGATTCGCCGCGAGCAGCGGCGAAAGAGGGTCCCCCCAGCCGCCTGAGCCCTGCGCAGCCGGAACAAAAAGTTCCGGCCAGCGCTAAGGGCTGGATCGGATGCGTCTGACGTCAGGACGTCGGCTGACGTCCATGACGTCACTCCGCTCGTCGCTATGGCGACGGTGTAAGCAAAACAAGGAAGGCCGCTCATTGCGGCCTTCCTTGTTTATTCTGGGCGCCGGAGGCGATCGGAAGATCGCCTCCGGAGCGCCCTCTAGTGGGCTTTCATGCAGCCAACTTTCAGTTGGCTGCATGAAATAGTTTTTTTTTAATTTAAAAAAAACCCTCCCGCAGCCTCCCTGGCGATCTTATCAGAACGCCAGGGTGGTTAATGGCAGCAAATGTGTTTCTCCATTCATGATTCAAATTCAATATAACAAAAACAACATAAGGCAAAATTTACACCAGGGCATAAACCACATGGTTTCTACATGGTTCAGCCAGGGAATGACCACTATGTACTATATGCAACTAAATGGTGCATGCCACATAGGCAGTTGGGGTTGAGAATTGACAGGCAGCAAATTAACTGCTTGCTTAAAAACTGTCTAAAAGGAACCTTAAAGAGAAACTCCAACCAAAAATTGAACTTTATCCCAATCAGTAGCTGATACCCCCCTTTACATGAGAAATCTATTCCTTTTCACAAACAGACCATCAGGGGGCGCTGTATGACTGATATTGTGGTGAAACCCCTCCCACAAGAAAAGTTCGTACCTTTTTTGGCAGTTTCCTGTCTGTGAACCTTGTTGCATTGTGGAAAATAGCTGTTACAGCTGTTTCCAACTGCCAAAAACCATGCAGCAGCTACATCATCTGCCAACACTAAAATGTTCACTGGAGTTCCTCTTTAAAGAGGAACTCCAGTGAAAATAATGCAGTAAAAATGCTTTATTTTTACAATAATTCTGTATAAATGATTTAGCCAATTGTAAAATCTTTCTTCTCCCTGATTTACATTCTGACATTTATCACATGGTGATATTTTTACTGCTGGCAGGTGATGTCAGTAGAAATAGCTGCTGCTTGCTTTTTAGGCAGTTGGAAACAGCTGTAAACAGCTATTTCCCACAATGCAACGAGGTTTATAGACAGGAAACTGCCAGGACCATGGTACTCACAGTTTCCTGTGGGAGGGGTTTCACCACAATATCAGCCATACATAGCCCCCTGATGATCCGTTTGTGAAAAGGAAAATATTTCTCATGTAAAAAGAGGTATCAGCTACTGATTGGGATGAAGTTTAATTCTTGGTTACGGTTTCTCTTTAAAGTACCCCTGACCTTGTTTTTAAATAATATGTTTTTTAATGATTTTTTATGTGCTGTTCTGTGACCTTTGTGTCACAGCACCAGCCTCCCCCTTTAGCGCTCTCAGTGACAAGACTATATACTCTGTTCAGCTATGTAGAAGATGTTGGTGCTATCTAAGTTTTAATAAAATAAGTTGGCACAGCACTACAGTATCCTAATAAAGATTGCCATAGCCATGGGAATGCATTGACACTATTTGCAAGTTGCTACTTAGTGGTGACATCACTTGAATTACGTATGAGAATGGAAAGAGATAGCCAATGGGGGCATCAGTGGTGGCACCAATCCAGTGCCAACTTACTGATGGAACACTGGTGAACTGGTGGCAGCAAGAAGTGCTAGGATAAAGAGAGGCTGGTGAAAGCCTCCCTACATGAGATTAGCAGCGATGTTCTCTTGCACATTACTAACGTATCCAGGGAGTCCTGTTTATGCTTAGTTCCTTTCATTGGGATTATGATAAGCACACTTATGCTACTTAATATACATACTTTGTATGAAAAAATTTTTTATTGGACTTTCCGGTTCCCCCCTCATCCTCTCAAACGCAGTGGTGCAGCCACTATGGCTGTGGCTTAATTATTCACTCTTGTGGCTGGTTCTTGGTGATCCGACTTTGCGTCTGCCATCGGCACCTGTCATGTGAAAACGCTTGTCATGTCACATAGCATATTCTGATCGTAATAATCCGCACCACCTTCAAGCATGTATCTTCATTTATTGGTAGAAAAAGACAAACATATTAAAAAGAACTGCAAGGCAAGACAGTCCGCTGTTTCGGGCTACCTGCCCATCTTCAAGTTGCCCAGTTCTGATTAAAACATACATCAACTGCACACATATATACAGATAACATCCAATCACAGAAGGTACACAAATTAGAGGACCTGATGGGGAACTGATCATTTACATATCCCAACCACACCTACAAGGTATGCAAATTAGAGGACCTGATGGGGAACTAATCATTTGCATATGCTGTCCACACCTACAAGGCCACAAGATAAGCTGATTGGCTGGAAGAAAATTTCAAATTCCCAGCACTACAAAAGTACAATAATGATTGTTATCAGTATCACCCATCACAATCACAAATGATCAATATGGACTCACATATCCATTAGCGTATGGATACACGATCCCACAAGCACGAGCGGGTGTCAAGAATAAGAATAGATATAGATAATCCCACTACCAGGGGATGATAGGAAAGGTCTGCCACCCAATAGGAAAATCCAGGGGCGTGCATCAAACACAATATGTAAAAGCGCAATATGTAAAAAAGCGCCAGCCTATTAGCGTGCTAACGGCAAGGAGATGTCATAAAAACGTCATAAAAACGTCAAACATCTAAACAGCTTCTGTATGAGACGGAATCGCGTATCCAGGAGGAATTCCGTAATCAGGAGGAATTCCGTAAAAACAGGAGGAATTCCGTAAAAACAATAGGAATTCCGGAAAAACAATGCCGCCAATTCCGTAACCAGGAGGAATTCCGTAACTGCATAGCAATATATTCCGTATAGGGCAAAATTACGTACCCAGGCGGAATCACCTAGCTGCGCCGCCGCTATCTCCCGTATAAGACGGAACCCAATCCCGTACAACATGGCGTTACAAAAGCAGAACCCGCCGGCTAAAAACTAAATGGCCAGGATACAACCTACAGATAATAAAAAGGGCGACACGTCACCTAGAGCATGAAAATCTATGGAAAAAAGCAGTCCATAATGAAAAGATTGTATATGTACACTTTCCTGCAAAAACCACTGGAGGCAGACTCATTTCCTCAACAAATTAGAGGATTTAGATAAAAATTATTGAGAGAATTGAGAAGAAATTCTTTAAGAAATTACTCACCCGCTCGTGCTTTTGGTCAACACAAATGTATTCTACCCTCCCTGTGGAAAAAACATATAAACTCACCATAAATAAAGGTTACATGAATAGATACAAAGGCAATATATATATACATCAATGAGCAAACTGATTACCAATCAAGTTCAAGGTCATAATCCCTATTGAGACCAGTATTAACTGTATCTAGCTCCCTAATCCATTTGGATTCAATTTTTGACAATTTAGAGTGTCGATTGCCACCCCTATTGTCCACTCCAATTCCATCAATAACACAGACTCTCAACTGACTAACGTTATGGCCATAACGGGTGAAATGTTCAGAAACAGATTGTTCCATATTCTTCTTTCTAATGGCAGATTTATGTGAAGCAACTCTATCCTTTAATCTTTGTGTTGTCTGCCCCACATAACCCTTACCGCAGGGGCATTTAAGTAAGTAAATGACCCAACTAGAGTCACATGTATATCTATCATGGATATTGTATCTCTTACCACTAGTGGGATGGAAAAAATAATCACCCTTAATTAAGCTATTGCATATATGGCAGTTCAAGCAAGGAAAAGTGCCACATTGCCTAGGTCTACCCCTACTCCTCGAGATGTCTGAATGTACCAAATTGGTGCGCAATGAGGGAGCGCGTTTGTAACAAAACATGGGAGAACGTTGGAATTCCCTAATATAGGGGAGTGAATCGGTTAGTATACCCCAATGTCGTTTGACACACCGTTCGACCTGTCTACTAATGGTACTATATGTTGAAACAAACGAAACCCTGCTATCATTCCTCCTAGACCCCCTCTTTATCTCTCTACTCCTGTCCAGCTGTTCATCAAGTACATTAGTTGGATAACCCCTCTGTCTAAACCGACCCACCATTTCTGAGATTCTCACATCTCGTTTACCATCCACATTGACTATCCTGTCTATTCGTTTAAATTGCCCACCAGGGATGTTATGTACCATATGTTGTGGATGGAAGCTCCTATAGTGGAGTATGGCGTTCCTATCCGTATCCTTGCGGTACAGATCTGTGACTAACCTACCACTGTCCTTAATCACAAGAGTATCCAAATATGAGATTTTAGTCAAGTCACTATTAATGGTCAGTCTAATCTCAGGATAACGGCAGTGCAGTGAGTCGACAAACTCAATCAGGGTCGAGTGTGGCCCCGCCCACAAACAGAAAATATCGTCTATATAACGATACCAACATCGCGCATGTCTTTTAAACACTGGCGATGTATAGACAAACGCCTCCTCATACAGACCCATGAAGAGGTTAGCATATGCGGGGGCCACACTCGACCCCATTGCCGTTCCCCTGCACTGCAGATAAAAAGAGTCATCAAACAGGAAGTAGTTCTCCCTCAGAATAATGTTCAACAAAGAGAGCAAAAAGGATCTTTGGGGTTCGTCATAATCGGAGGATGTGAAGAGGAAATGTTCCACAGCCTCCACACCCCCATCATGAGGGATGGAGGTGTAGAGGCTCTCCACATCCAAAGTAACCAAAAGACACCAGTCCTCCACGTCATCAAACTTTTGCAATTCATTTAGAAACACATTCGTGTCCCTAATGTAGGAAGGTAAACAAACCACAAATGGCTGTAGAATCCGATCCAAGAACTGTGCTAAAGGAGAGAAAATTGAGTTAGTGGCAGCAACAATAGGTCGACCAGGGGGAGAGAGTAAACTCTTATGTATCTTCGGGAGGGTATACAGCAACGGTGTAGATGGATGTCGATTAATCAAAAACTTAAAAAGATCGTCACCAATGAGGCCATTATTCATTGCATCATTCACCACAGTTTCGATCTTATCAAAAATCGACACAATTGGATTACCATCCAGTTTGCTGTAGACCGATCCATTAGACAATTGACCATAAATTTCATTGATGTAATAATCTCTATCTAGAATTACCACTGCTCCCCCCTTATCAGCTGGCCGTATTATGATATCATGATTATTTTTCAATGACCTCAGTGCTTCTCTTTCTGTGCTATTAAGATTATGATTAATTCTAAACTGCCCTGTTCTCACAGATTTCTCAACCCTTTTAAGGTCATCTCCCACCCTCTTTATAAATAAATCGATAGCTGGATGACTATTAGGAATAAATGCGCTTTTATTTCTAAGACCCACATCTTTGAGGGACAAGCTATCATTTGTAATAGGTGCTGAAAAATTGAACACCTCAGGGCGAGGAGTGCCCAAAAAATTCTTAAGCTTAAGTGTTCTAAAGAACCGATTTAACTCAATGTCCAATGTGAAAAAATCTGGGACATAGGTAGGACAAAAAGAAAGTCCATATTCCAAAACTCCCTTCTCAGAAGATGTAAGTTCATACTGAGAAATGTTCACAACAAGAGATGGAACCTCTATCTCCTCCTCAATTGGATGGGACTCCTTCTTTTGGGATCGGTGGTGTTTTTTGCCCCCGCTACTGTGGAACATTTCCTCTTCACATCCTCCGATTATGACGAACCCCAAAGATCCTTTTGCTCTCTTTGTTGAACATTATTCTGAGGGAGAACTACTTCCTGTTTGATGACTCTTTTTATCTGCAGTGCAGGGGAACGGCAATGGGGTCGAGTGTGGCCCCCGCATATGCTAACCTCTTCATGGGTCTGTATGAGAAGGCGTTTGTCTATACATCGCCAGTGTTTAAAAGACATGCGCGATGTTGGTATCGTTATATAGACGATATTTTCTGTTTGTGGGCGGGGCCACACTCGACCCTGATTGAGTTTGTCGACTCCCTGCACTGCCGTTATCCTGAGATTAGACTGACCATTAATAGTGACTTAACTAAAATCTCATATTTGGATACTCTTGTGAATAAGGACAGTGGTAGGTTAGTCACAGATCTGTACCGCAAGGATACGGATAGGAACGCCATACTCCACTATAGGAGCTTCCATCCACAACATATGGTACATAACATCCCTGGTGGGCAATTTAAACGAATAGACAGGATAGTCAATGTGGATGGTAAACGAGATGTTAGAATCTTAGAAATGGTGGGTCGGTTTAGACAGAGGGGTTATCCAACTAATGTACTTGATGAACAGCTGGACAGGAGTAGAGAGATAAAGAGGGGGTCTAGGAGGAATGATAGCAGGGTTTCGTTTGTTTCAACATATAGTACCATTAGTAGACAGGTCGAACGGTGTGTCAAACGACATTGGGGTATACTAACCGATTCACTCCCCTATATTAGGGAATTCCAACGTTCTCCCATGTTTTGTTACAAACGCGCTCCCTCATTGCGCACCAATTTGGTACATTCAGACATCTCGAGGAGTAGGGGTAGACCTAGGCAATGTGGCACTTTTCCTTGCTTGAACTGCCATATATGCAATAGCTTAATTAAGGGTGATTATTTTTTCCATCCCACTAGTGGTAAGAGATACAATATCCATGATAGATATACATGTGACTCTAGTTGGGTCATTTACTTACTTAAATGCCCCTGCGGTAAGGGTTATGTGGGGCAGACAACACAAAGATTAAAGGATAGAGTTGCTTCACATAAATCTGCCATTAGAAAGAAGAATATGGAACAATCTGTTTCTGAACATTTCACCCGTTATGGCCATAACGTTAGTCAGTTGAGAGTCTGTGTTATTGATGGAATTGGAGTGGACAATAGGGGTGGCAATCGACACTCTAAATTGTCAAAAATTGAATCCAAATGGATTAGGGAGCTAGATACAGTTAATACTGGTCTCAATAGGGATTATGACCTTGAACTTGATTGGTAATCAGTTTGCTCATTGATGTATATATATATTGCCTTTGTATCTATTCATGTAACCTTTATTTATGGTGAGTTTATATGTTTTTTCCACAGGGAGGGTAGAATACATTTGTGTTGACCAAAAGCACGAGCGGGTGAGTAATTTCTTAAAGAATTTCTTCTCAATTCTCTCAATAATTTTTATCTAAATCCTCTAATTTGTTGAGGAAATGAGTCTGCCTCCAGTGGTTTTTGCAGGAAAGTGTACATATACAATCTTTTCATTATGGACTGCTTTTTTCCATAGATTTTCATGCTCTAGGTGACGTGTCGCCCTTTTTATTATCTGTAGGTTGTATCCTGGCCATTTAGTTTTTAGCCGGCGGGTTCTGCTTTTGTAACGCCATGTTGTACGGGATTGGGTTCCGTCTTATACGGGAGATAGCGGCGGCGCAGCTAGGTGATTCCGCCTGGGTACGTAATTTCGCCCTATACGGAATATATTGCTATGCAGTTACGGAATTCCTCCTGGTTACGGAATTGGCGGCATTGTTTTTCCGGAATTCCTATTGTTTTTACGGAATTCCTCCTGTTTTTACGGAATTCCTCCTGATTACGGAATTCCTCCTGGATACGCGATTCCGTCTCATACAGAAGCTGTTTAGATGTTTGACGTTTTTATGACGTTTTTATGACATCTCCTTGCCGTTAGCACGCTAATAGGCTGGCGCTTTTTTACATATTGCGCTTTTACATATTGTGTTTGATGCACGCCCCTGGATTTTCCTATTGGGTGGCAGACCTTTCCTATCATCCCCTGGTAGTGGGATTATCTATATCTATTCTTATTCTTGACACCCGCTCGTGCTTGTGGGATCGTGTATCCATACGCTAATGGATATGTGAGTCCATATTGATCATTTGTGATTGTGATGGGTGATACTGATAACAATCATTATTGTACTTTTGTAGTGCTGGGAATTTGAAATTTTCTTCCAGCCAATCAGCTTATCTTGTGGCCTTGTAGGTGTGGACAGCATATGCAAATGATTAGTTCCCCATCAGGTCCTCTAATTTGCATACCTTGTAGGTGTGGTTGGGATATGTAAATGATCAGTTCCCCATCAGGTCCTCTAATTTGTGTACCTTCTGTGATTGGATGTTATCTGTATATATGTGTGCAGTTGATGTATGTTTTAATCAGAACTGGGCAACTTGAAGATGGGCAGGTAGCCCGAAACAGCGGACTGTCTTGCCTTGCAGTTCTTTTTAATATGTTTGTCTTTTTCTACCAATAAATGAAGATACATGCTTGAAGGTGGTGCGGATTATTACGATTTGATACTATTGGATCCTGTGGTGTCCGGGTTCTTTCTCCAGCACACCTACCATTCCTTATTGGGTGGCTTACCAGTGAGTGCTACTCCACACATAGAAACTACATAGCATATTCTGTACAGCACTGCAGAAGATGTTGATCTATAAATACTAATTATGAATAATCACATGACAAGTGCCAAGACCAGACATTTGAGCTTGATTGCTGTGGATAGCCCACGTACAGTATGTCCACAAATGGCCTTGGATGTGTTTATTATACTGCAGTCCCTCCTTCTGTTAGATTAATTTCCCTAACCTTTATTCAGGTTTAAGAGCTTCATCTACTAATAAAGTTATCGTCTTATGAAACCCGGAACTGTAGCCTCCACTTACATACAAGTCTGGGCTGCCAATCCGGTAATTTTTTCATTTACGAGGCTAAGGAGAGCTCTTGATGGCCTTTCAGCTTCCTATAATTTTGTCTTAATAAAAGAGCAAAATGGCTTAAAATCAGCATGTTAATTAAACATTAAAGCTCTATGGACCTTAGAAAACGTTAGTTCTATGCATAATTGTAACCACTATGTTTTGTATGCCAAGCCTGCTTTTAACCTCCGTTTAAAACTGCTTACATCTGTAGAAAGTCACATTTTATACTTTGGAAAGTATTATACAATAATGTAGGTATGATGAAAAAAAGGTTGGAAAATATATCTTGTTAGAAAACAACAGCAAGTGTTTTAACTTAAGAACTGAAATGATTTCTTGCTAAAATGGAAAAAAAAATAAAATACATTTAGAATGTCACTGAGGCTATATAAACTTGGAAAGAGTCATTGAACTGAGTTGAAATAATTTGCTGAAAAAAAAATCCATTAGGTTTCCAAACTAGGAGTTGAATATTATATTTTAAAGATCATTCAACCACTAATGGTTATTCTGTGACAAATGCCAACTCTGAGTGTGCTGCATTCCTGTAAACACAGCCTCTGTTTTATTTTTATTTTTTTTCTTCTACCCTGAATTTGATCCTGGGATTTTAATTAACATAAGGTTCTGTAAAGAAGTTCTTTGTCCTGGACAATCTATATCAATTAAAATTTCTATGGAGTTTTGGCTATAAATAGCTTGTCATCTCCAATCTTGCTGGAGAGCCAGTGTTGGCAAAATGAAAACAAACTGCCGTTGCTCTGATTATCTCTTCTATTTCTCCAGTGCTTAGACACTTATGGTTTTATATCAACAAGTTCAAACATGTTAGACTATTTGAGAATAAAACTAACTTGCCATGCTTCCGTTATAAAACAGCTGTAAATAAGTTTAGCATTGCATAGGAAAGACGTAATCATTTCAAACAAAGAGTAAAAGGGCAGGGAGTGGACAAGGGTAACCCACAGAAGAACAAAAAAACATTCTAGGCAGATAGACAGAAAAGAATGTTTGGTGATATAATGACTCTACATTAAATCAGAGGACAGATGCACTGTAATAAGTAAGAACAAGCCCACTACCTAATTAAAGTCGATACTACTGGCCTAAAAAGACTATATATATATTTTTAAAAAAACTGTATGACGGGGTCACTCATCAGCGTTTTAACAAGACTTTATTGCACAGGCCTAATCTGACATATATGGACACACAATCCCATAAAAAATCCTAAAAATATGAAGCGCTGGGGCTGACATGTCTCTTAGATACATGCATACTTCACATATACAACCTATAGCCACAGATTTCCATGTTTTTTTGTTTTGTTTTTTTCAAAAAATCTTTATGTTTAGAATTTTAACATAAAAACAAAAGGAGTAGATCACATCATACATGAATAAGAAAAAGCATCATTCTAAATCTCATATCAAATGACAGCACATCAAATTTCCTGGATCTGAAGCTATTGACACACATACACATAATATGTATGTCTTCAGCAAAACCTGGAGCCTCAGGATATTTTCAACAAGACGTCAAGAAGAAGAAAGATACAGAAAAGGAAGCAAAGTCCTTCTTTAGGATATGTGAATGAATGATGAGACCCATCATCCAAACTCAAACTGTATGAATAGGAACTGTCAATGACTGTTAATAATATTAATAATATTTTTATAGTGCTGGGGACTCAAAGTGCTGTGACCCTGCGCTATGCAGTCTCAAAGGCCACTGATGAGTCATTGTATGACGAAACCGGTAGGGCGGAGCCAAGGCCTACACACCAAGCACGATACACGGAGAGGGGATGCGGGACGCTGCTATCTTCCTGACCCAGAGATGGTGATATTTAAGCTGTTTACTAGTGATTTCATGTACGGGCATTACTGATTTTAATGTCTTATTAAAAATACGGTTTTACACATGATCCTTCCTGTTTGAGCTCTAGATTATGTCCAAAGCTCATAACCCATGGTGACTACAATACGGGGCATCTAGCAGTGTGGTGGACTTGATGTGAAGCCTGCTGTAATTTTGCTGCTGGTGAGCAGGGATAACTAGGGGGTGGGGAGTGCCTGATTTAGGTGGTGTTGGGCATCTAACCCTGGTCTATGCATGTACACTGCTCCCAGAGTGTGTCTGTCACTAAAAGGGTGCTAATCTATTTGGTTGTCGAAACAGATTACCCTATATATACTTTTTGTTCATTAAGTTGCAAATTCAGTTTGGTCCTGGGAATCATTATATATCTGTGTCTATGGGGTAGGGTTACACGATGGAAACCTTTTTTTATGGAGAAAAACATCCAGGCCTGGCTAAAATATTGAAGAAAAAAATGTTGTCTCCTAAAAGTATGTGGGAAAATATGTGGTATGGTCTGATAAGACCACAGGAGAACCCGATGCCCTCGCAACCTCTGCATCCCCTAATGCTACGCCACTCTGCAGACGCCTACCCAAGAAGACTAAATGCTGATCAATTCAGAAGGTGCTACAACAAAGTATTATTATAGGATGTGCACAATTATATAACAGCTTATCATAGGCTTTTAAATTTTTGCATTCCCCCCACCCCTGGCAGTTTTGTTTGTTTTTCAATTGATTTATACAGGTTATAGATAACATTAACCACTTCCAGACAGCGGTGATTGAAATCTACACCCTGTTTTAATGCTGTTATACCTGCCAGGGAGTAGATTTCACATCGCCACAGCTACATGTTCTCGCCGCTCCCGTCACTGTCTCCCCGCCGCAGTTCACTCACCCTGCCGTCTCTATGATGGCAGAGCTCTGTGAGCCAGTCAGGATCAGGAGCTGATTTCATTGGCTCCTGACCCTGTCTTCAATGTAAGCAACTCCCATTGGCTTACATTGTTCACATGGTCAAGATCCAATGAAAGCGGCTCCTGACCAGCTCACAAAACTCTGCCGTCATAGAGACAGCAGAGTGGGTGGCCTGAGGCGACAGGTGTTCAGCGTGGATGACGGTAGCAGCGGGTCTTTGCAACGATGTCTCTGTATTCGGCTGTTTCTGGTACCAGCGGTCTCTGGTACTTAAGGGGGCAGAGACCGCTGGTACTAAAGTGGTTAAAAGATAGAAAAGTTTTGAAAGGATTGTGATCTCATTTTTTTATTTCACAAAAACCTAGCATTTCAACAGGAGTCTGTACATTTTTATATCCACTGTGAAGATAAGGTCCGCTCCCCTTCAATAGGTTTTCACTGCTGTGGTGGTTAATTACAGAAATAGATTAAAAAATAAATAATTGTTTAACACTAACCCCCCTGGCGGTATGATTTCTTCCAGATTTTATTATTTAAAAGCGGTGCAATTTTTTCACAAGCTTTTAGACCCTAAAAACCATACTGCTAGATAGATCTGTGACAGCCCTGCACATTACTCACCTCCCATGCAGAGGGGGCCTTAGAGTAAGCAGGGCCTGGGGCGAGTGTCATATGCGGGGCCTAGAGCCATAAGTGTAGGCCATATATGTTACCGTACCACCAGGCCCATGGGCTTGTCCACCTATAATGCAGTACACATTTTTATTGTTTAAAAACAATTAAGGCCACTAAGCCAACCAATATAAGAATAATTGCAATACATAATGGTACTACCATTCGACATTTGGTTACGTTACATATTGTAATTATTCTTATACTGGCTTAGTGGCCTTTAACTCCTTGCCAGCCTAGTACCCATCCCCAGCCAGCCTAGTACCCATACCCAGCTCTTCAGCCAGCCTAGTACCCACCCCCAGCTCCCCAGCCAGCCTAGCATTTATCTCCAGCTCCCCAGCCAGCCTAGCATCCATCCACAGCCAGCCTAGTACCCATCCTCAGCACCCAAGCCAGCCTAGTACCCATCTCCGGCTCCCCAGCCAGCCTAGCACCCAACACCAGCTCCTTAGCCAGCCTAGTACCCATCCCCAGCATTTCAGCCAGCCTATCACCTATCCCCAGCTTTCCAAGGCAACCTAGCACCCATCTCCAGCTCCCTAGCCGGCCTAGTACCCATCCCCAACCAGTCTGGTATACAACCCTAGCTCCGCCGCCAGCCTCTATGTATCCCTAGCTCCCCATCCAGCCTAGCACCCATCCCCAGCCAGTCTGGAGGCTCCAGCCTGAGCCCCCTCTTGCTCCAAGCCACGCTTCACTGACTGACCTAGAAGACCCCGGGCCCCTCGAGCTGAGGCTCTTGCACATAACTTAATCTGACATTTGGCAAGCTTCATGTCAGTGTAGAAATTCATTACACAAATGCAAACAGCATAGTACAGTAAAGCATGCTGAAGACAAAAACCTAAGCAATAAAAGGAGGTTGGTGCAAAATATAAGGTGAATAAAACAAAATAGGAAGCTCTGTTCAGATCACAAACAGCTAGACTTCTGTAGCCCTTTTCTGCACCACCACCAAAATGGGCATGGTGTGCATGATTGCGGGCCCTCCTTGAGGAGCCTGGGGCGATCACCCCACCCAAAGGCCGCCACTGCTACCATGGATCCAGCTCGGGATTACCGCTCTGAGCTACAGATTTCCGTCCGGAGCCTCACTCCGAGTTAAGCATTCATTTCTTTGTGTCAGCAAGGACCTGGTGTAAGTTCACAAAAGGTACATTGCATCAAACCTGATCTAACTTAAATTATTCCTGTTTAGAACATTGTCACACGTATTATATGTGAAATAATGCAGCTTTTCAGTCTCTCTCTGTATGAGTGAAATCCCATGTCAGTGCTGTGTAACTGTCAAAATAGTCACAAAAAATGCCCTTGAAGGACTACTCAGGCGAAAAAAAGTAAGCAGTTAAAATTGGACAGAACCGACAGGTTTTGGACTAGTCCATCTCCTTATGAGGGATTCTCAGGGCCTTGGCTTTCAAAAGCATTTCCCGAATGGCAGTTACCAAGTCTAACTGACAAAATAGTGTGCAAGTGAGTAGGGAGACTGACTGGCATCTATTTTTGCAGTAAACTGCTGCTCAATAAATGCTTTTGAAAACAAAGAAAACCCTGAAAATCCTCCATGAGGAAATGGACTAGTCCAAAACCTGTCGGATCTGTCAGATTTTTTTTTCTGCTGATGTGGACTGGGTTTAATCTTTTAGCTGTCTTGTTCCCAGGGCTGAAATTTATGTTTTACTGTCCAAGTCCCACTATTACCAGAGTAGTCAAAATCCAGGCAAAAATTGGTACACAGGTAATCCAAAAATCAGGCAGAACAGCAGATCACAAAGATCACAGCACTTGCTCACAAGCAGCAGGGAACCAAATGGCTACAATGCATTGGATACAAATGTATTTCATACATGTGTATCCAATACATGCAGAATAGGGCCCATCAGCATTCACATTTTTAAATTTCCCGCACCTCCCCCATGATGTCACGACGTCACGACGCACCGCAGACACCGCCGCTCCGCTCATTTGATTGGTGAGAGCGGGGCTATGGGGATGCCAGCGGCCGGACAATGCCTGCAGCACCTGGGGGAGAGAGGTTGGAGTCCCACAGCACAGCGTTGATCGAGCGCGGGACTCCACAACCTTATATGGCCACCTTATATCAAATACAAAAGGATAGATCATGTGCGTCTTTCATCACACAAGTGTGCGATACGTGGCCAGAATCGGGAACAAGCAGTGTCGTCCCATTTTGTCGAGTTTCGACATTCAGTGTCACAACTTAGGATTCAAGTCATAGACAGCGTACCTAGGACGTTACGTGGTGGAGATAGATTGAAAGCATTGCTAAAATGTGAAGCAGGATGGATTAGACGTTTAGGAACTGTAGGTCGAGGAGGTTTAAATAGGGGGTACGATTTATCCTTTTGTATTTGATATAAGTTGGGTCTGAGTGGCAATCGGGGCCAGTGTATCATAGGCTGAGGTATTTTCCGCACTTTTAGGGATAATTTATGGGATGTATCTAGTATTTATATGTAGAGTTGGGCCGAACGGTTCGCCTGCGAACGGTTCCATGCGAACTTCCGTGGTTCGCGTTCGCGTCCCGCAGACGAACCTTTGCGGAAGTTCGGTTCGCCCCATAATGCACATGGAGGGTCAACTTTGACCCTCTACATCACAGTCAGCAGGCCCAGTGTAGCCAATTAGGCTACACTAGCCCCTGGAGCCCCACCCCCCTTATATAAGGCAGGCAGCGGCGGCCATTACGGTCACTCGTGTGCCTGCATTAGTGAGAGTAGGGCGAGCTGCTGCAGACTGTCTCTCATAGGGAAAGATTAGTTAGGCTTAGCTTGTTCCTGGCTGCATACCTGTTCTGTGAACCCACCACTGCATACCTGTACTGTGAACCCACCACTGCATACCTGTTCAGTGAACCCACCACTGCATACCTGTTCTGTGAACCCGCCACTGTATACCTGTACTGTTCAGTGAACCCGCCACTGCATACCTGTTCTGTTCAGTGGACCCGCTACTGTATACCTGTTCTGTTCAGTGAACCCGCCACTGTATACCTGTACTGTTCAGTGAACCCGCCACTGCATACCTGTTCTGTTCAGTGGACCCGCTACTGTATACCTGTTCTGTTCAGTAAACCCGCCACTGCATACCTGTTCTGTTCAGTGAACCTGCCACTGTATACCTGTTCAGTGAACCCGCCACTGCATACCTGTTGTGTTCAGTGAACCCGCCACTGTATACCTGTTCTGTTCAGTGAACCCGCCACTGCATACCTGTTGTGGTCAGTGAACCCGCCACTGTATACCTGTACTGTTCAGTGAACCCGCCACTGCATACCTGTTCTGTTCAGTGAACCTGCCACTGTATACCTGTTCTGTTCAGTGAACCCGCCACTGTATACCTGTTCAGTGAACCCGCCACTGCATACCTGTTGTGTTCAGTGAACCCACCACTGTATACCTGTTCTGTTCAGTGAACCCGCCACTGCATACCTGTTGTGTTCAGTGAACCCGCCACTGTATACCTGTTCTGTTCAGTGAACCCGCCACTGCATACCTGTTGTGTTCAGTGATCCTGCCACTGTATACCTGTTCTGTTCAGTGAACCCGCCACTGTATACCTGTTCAGTGAACCCGCCACTGCATACCTGTTGTGTTCAGTGAACCCGCCACTGTATACCTGTATTGTTCAGTGAACCCGCCACTGCATACCTGTTCTATTCAGTGAACCTGCCACTGTATACCTGTTCTGTTCAGTGAACCCACCGCATCAGTGCGCATACCTGTGCAGTTAAGTGAACCCACCTACCTACGTGAGTGCACGCAGTGAGATATACCACTCCGTGCATACCCGATATGGACAAAACAGGTAGAGGAAGAGGTAGTGCCAGAGCCAGAGGAAGGCCACCCGGCAGGTCTGCGCGAGGTCGTGTAAATGTAATTTCGTGTGGACCTGGCCCACAGTACAGTGCTCGGAAGAAGGCACGTCCCATCACCTCCCAAGATTGTCAGGACGTGGTTGAGTATTTAGCGACACAGAACACCTCATCTTGCTCAGCCACCAGCGCTACTACTAGCACCACTTCCGCTGCATTTGACACTTCGCAAGAATTATTTAGTGTTGAAATCACTGATGCACAGCCATTGTTGTTACAGCCAGATGAATTTTCACCAGCTCATTTGTCTGAGTTACGCGGCAACACTATGGATGTAGCGTGTAAGGAGGATGAAGGACCTACTGATGGTGCATGTTTGGATTTGTCTGAGGCAAGCGAAGCTGGGCAGGATGATTACGATGATAGGGATCCTCTGTATGTTCCCAATAGAGGAGATGAAGAGGGGGACAGTTCAGAGAGTAGTAGGAGGAGAGAAGTTGCTGAAAGAAGCTGGGGCAGCTCTTCGTCAGAAACAGCTGGTGGCAGTGTCCGGCACCATGTATCGCCACCTATGTACAGCCAGCCAACTTGCCCTTCAGCATCAGCTGCTGAGGTCCCCATAGTGCCCACATCCCAGGGTGGCTCAACGGTGTGGAAATTTTTTAATGTGTGTGCCTCAGATCGGACCAAAGCCATCTGTTCGCTCTGCCAACAAAAATTGAGCCGTGGAAAGGCCAACACTCACGTAGGGACAAGTGCCTTACGAAGGCACCTGGAGAAAAGGCACAAACAGCAATGGGATGGCCACCTGAGCAAAAGCAGCAGCAGCACACAAAAGAAAAGTCACCCTCCTTCTCCTCTTCCTCCTTCAGGTGCATCATCTGCTTCTGCCGCTTTCTCCCTTCCACCTTCACAGGCACCCTCCTCCACTCCGCCTCTGCCCTTGAGCGCTTTCTGCTCCTCTGCCCACAGCAGCAGTCAGGTGTCCGTGAAGGAAATGTTTGAGCGGAAGAAGCCAATTTCGGCCAGTCACCCCCTTGCCCGGCGTCTGACAGCTGGCGTGGCGGAACTGTTAGCTCGCCAGCTGTTACCATACCGGCTGGTGGACTCTGAGGCCTTCCGTAAATTTGTGGCCATCGGAACACCGCAGTGGAAGATGCCAGGCCGCACTTATTTTTCGAGAAAGGCCATACCCCAACTGCACCGTGAAGTTGAGAGCCAAGTGGTGTCATCTCTTGCGAAGAGCGTTGGGTCAAGGGTACACCTGACCACGGATGCCTGGTCTGCCAAGCACGGGCAGGGCCGCTACATTACGTACACAGCCCATTGGGTCAACCTGGTGGTGAACGATGGCAAGCAGGGCGCAGCGGACCAAATTGTGACACCTCCACGGCTTGCAGGCAGGCCTCCTGCCACCTCCTCTCCTCCTGCTACATGCTCTTCGCTGTCCTCCTCCTCCTTGGCTGAGTGGCAGTTCTCCTCTCCAGCTACACAGCCCCAGCTCCGCAGGGCCTATGCTGCATGCCAGGTACGACGGTGTCACGCCATTTTAGACATGTCTTGTCTCAAAGCAGAGAGTCACACTGGAGCAGCTCTCCTGGCTGCTCTTAAGAAACAGGTGGATGAGTGGCTGACCCCGCACCACCTGGAGATAGGCAACGTGGTGTGCGACAACTGCAGCAATCTACTTGCCGCTTTGCATATGGGGAAGCTGACACACATACCCTGCATGGCACATGTCATGAATCTAGTTGTTCAAAGATTTGTGGCAAAGTACCCTGGCTTAGCGGATGTCCTGAAGCAGGCCAGGAAGTTCTGTGGGCATTTGAGGCGGTCTTACACAGCCATGGCACGCTTTGCGGAAATTCAGCGGAAAAACAACATGCCGATGAGACGCCTCATTTGCGATAGCCCGACTCGCTGGAATTCGACCCTGCTCATGTTCTCCCGCCTGCTAGAACAGAAGAAAGCCGTCACCCAGTACCTCTACAACTACAGTAGAATGAAACAGTCTGGGAAGATGGGGATGTTCTGGCCCGACAACTGGACACTGATGAAAAATGCATGCAGGCTTATGCGGCCGTTTGAGGAGGTGACCAACCTGGTGAGCCGCAGTGAGGGCACCATCAGCGACTTAATTCCCTACGCTTACTTCTTGGAGCGTGCTGTGCGTAGAGTGGCGGATGAAGCTGCGAATGAGCGTGACCAGGAACCGTTACGGCAGGAACAGGCATGGGACCAATTTTCATCAGACCCAGCTGTTTCCTCAACACCTGCGGCAGCACAGAGGGGGGAGGAGGAGGAAGAAGAGAAGTCGTGTGCAGAAGATGAGTCAGACTCAGAGGATGATGAGCAAGGTGTTTCTTTGGGGGAGGAGGAGGAGGAGGGGACGGCGGCAGGAGAACACCCGCAGCAGGCGTCGCAGGGGGCTTGTGCTGCTCAAACTTCCCGTGGTATTGTTCGCGGCTGGGGGGAGGAGGTTGACTTACGTGACGTCACTGAGGAAGAGCAAGAGGAGATGGAGGGTACTGGATCCGACTTTGTGCAGATGTCGTCTTTTATGCTGTCCTGCCTGTTGAGGGACCCCTGTATAAAAAACCTCAAGGGAATGAGCTGTACTGGGTGGCCACACTACTAGACCCTCGGTACAGGCACAAAGTGGCGGACCTGTTACCAACTCACCTGAAGGTGGAAAGGATGCAGCACATGCAGAACCAGCTGTCAACTATGCTTTACAATGCCTTTAAGGGTGATGTGACAGAACAACGCCAGCAAGGTACCACTGCCACTAATCCTCCTCCCGTGTCCACGCAGTCAAAGACAGGACGCTCCAGCGATCTCATGGTGATGTCGGACATGCGGACGTTCTTTAGTCCAACGCCTCGCCGTAGCCCTTCCGGATCCACCCTCCACCAATGCCTGGAACGGCAGGTAGCCGACTACCTGGCCTTAAGTGTGGATGTAGACACTGCTGTGAACAGCGATGAGGAACCCTTGAACTACTGGGTGCGCAGGCTTGACCTGTGGCCAGAGCTGTCCCAATTTGCCATCCAACTTCTCTCCTGCCCTGCCGCAAGCGTCCTGTCAGAAAGGACCTTCAGCGCAGCTGGAGGCATTGTCACTGAGAAGAGAAGTCGCCTAAGTCACAAAAGTGTTAAGTACCTCACCTTTATCAAAATGAATGAGGCATGGATCCCGGAAGGCTGCTGCTCGCCCCAAGACTAAGTCAGTCCCCGCACACACAGCATCTCTGCCTGCACGCCGTGTGACTGGCTGCCTGGCCTGTCCCTCCACACAGCATGTCTGTCTGCAGGCCGCTTGACTACCTTCTCCGCCACCACCAACAGGGTCCGGGACTCCAGGCGGATTGCTGAATTTTTTAGGCCGCTGCTAGCAGCGGCCGCTGTAATAATTTTTCTGGTGCGTGTACATGACTGCCTAATTGTTCTGGCTGCACTGCGGGCAGCTGCAACAACAAAAGAAAAGGCATGTACATGCGCCCATTCCCCTTCGTGATCATTACCTTGCCGTGGTGAATGGGCTTGCGTATCACAATGAAGCAATGACCGGCGCCTAGATGAGTGTCTCGGGGGGCACACAAAAGATAATAAGGTCGTTGCTTCATTGTGGTCAGACCAAATTTGATCAGCTGGACAGTCACTGTTCTGTCATTCAGCTACATCAGCCAGGCGACCATATGGGCTGTAAAGCCACCAAAACCTGCACTCTCGCCATGGTGCGCACCAGTCCAGCACGGCCGTCACTACACAAACAGCTGTTTGCGGTGCGTTACACGGTGAGTTTGGTGTGTCAGTGTGAAGTAGTACCTTAATTACACTACCTGATTGATGTATACACATGCAAGATGTTTTAAAGCACTTTAGGCCTGTCATTTAGCATTCAATGTGATTTCTGCCCTTAAAACGCTGCTTTGCGTCAAATCCAGATTTTTCCCGGGGACTTTTGGCGTGTATCCCACTCCGCCATGCCCCCCTCCAGGTATTAGACCCCTTGAAACATCTTTTCCATCACTTTTGTGGCCAGCATAATTTTTTTTTTTTTCAAAGTTCGCATCCCCATTGAAGTCTATTGCGGTTCGCGAACTTTAACGCGAACCGAACGTTCCGCGAAAGTTCGCGAACCCGGTTCGCGAACCTAAAATCGGAGGTTCGGCCCAACTCTATTTATATATTGAGATGACATTTTTCCTTAACCTCCTTGCCGGTTATCCCGAGCTCAGCTCGGGGTAACCTGCGCAGGAGGATATCTCAGGCCCCGCTGGGCCGATTTGCATAATTTTTTTTCCCTACACGCAGCTAGCACTTTGCTCGCCGCCGATTCGCCGCTACCCGCCGCGCCGAGCCGCCCCCCCCCCCGCCCCAGACCCCTGCGCAGCCTGGCCAATCAGTGCCAGGCAGCGCTAAGGGGCGGATCGGAGTTCCCTCTGACGTCATGACGTCGGTGACGTCATCCCGCCCGGTCGCCATGGCGACCGGGGAAGCCCTGCAGGAAATCCCGTTCTCAACGGGATTCCCTGCATACTCTGATCGCCGAAGGCGATCGGAGTGGGTGGGGGGATGCCGCCGCTTAGCGGCTATCATGTAGCGAGCCCTGGGCTCGCTACATGATTTAAAAAAAAAAAATTAAAAAAAAGTGCGGCGCTGCCTCCTTGCCGGATTTTTTAGACCGGCAAGGAGGTTAAGGTTATTCCTGTATTTTTCTATATCTTTCATGTGATTAGTTGCTCTTGATACTGTATGTATGAGGAGTGACCATTTTGAACTTTTCAATATTGCTAGTTTCTATATGCTTTTTGCGTATATTTTTTTGTGGTTTTTTTTGCGTTTTGTATACATATTTATACACTATCTATTTTAAACTCTTTTGCTTATTTTTATACGCCATTCCCACTTTTTTACGCGTTCTTATTGTCGGTATTCATGCATATGTTTTTATGCGCTATTTTCATGGTTTTACGCGTTCAAATACTATTTATGCGTACATTTTTACGCGTCACGTGACTTTTTCCTATTGGGCGTGGTTTAGCAGCCGTTTTTTTCTGTGGGAGTGTTGTTTGACAGTGATGTCACTTGTGGGATGTACTTCCTGTGTACTGAAGTTCCCCATCAGGTCCTCTGCTTTTTGATCTGCTCTGATTGGTCACTTCTCAAGTTCTATTTGTGGATTGGTTAACATTTGAATTTGTAGCCATATAAAAGGAGGTATGTGAGCACTGTTTGTCATTATGAGATTGCAACTTGAAGAAGAAGCATGTCGCTTCAAAACAGCGGGCTGTAGTTGCCTTCAGCTCAATTTTTGTCATGTGATTTTATTGCACAAATAAAAGAGCTATCTTTTTCACTTTAGTACCCATTTCCACTATCGCGAATTCGCATGCGTTTTTCCGCATGCAAATTCGCATAGCAATACAAGTAAATGGGACTGTCTCCACTTTTCAGGATTCCTTTGCGTTTTTCTGTTCAGAAAAAAATTTGCATGGCAGTGCCATCAGAATTCGCATACCGCATACGGCTATGCGAATCGCATACAATGTATATAATAGGAAATTCGCATGAGGTTTGGGTATGCGAATTTTCATGCAAATTTTCATGCGAATTCGCATAGAAACAATGGAAAAGCACACCAGCACTGCCATGGTTAAATTCGCGTACATCGTCATCCATAGACGCCGCATGTGAAATTCGCATCCGCATGCAAATTTTTACCGTGGCAGTTCGCACCGCACAAGTGGAAATGCAGCCTCAATGGTGCTGCTGATATTTATTTTATGCTATTTTTGAAAGTAATATATAGTTAATTTTACTCTGGAAGAAATGTATTTCTCATTTGTATGTTTTTACATGTATTTTATGATTTTCACAATAGTCGTCCTTTAAGAAGATACTGGAGAACACAGGTCACAGCACAGCGTGTTACTTTTTTTCTATGGAGCAGGTAATGAACAAAGCAAAATTTCTCAAATTGAAGACAGTCTACTCTATAAGGAGTTTAGTGGCAGCCTCCCAATTGAAAGCAGCATTTGGCTTTGGCTGCAGCAATCACACAATACAAAGACCTGGTCTCCTCCTGTCACAAAGTTCCGCTTGCTGCGCTGCCTGCTCGCATACCCAGATCTGCAGATCAGGAGTGTCCCACAGTGATGAGGGAGGAGAGCGGTGCATAGAGATGGAGCTGTGTACTTCAAATGCAGGAAGTGAACAGTGATGTAATTTCTTGTATTTTAAATATATGGTGTAGTTGTACATTCTCCTCTCTCGTCACTCTGATCTACAGGTCTTGGTATGCGAGAAGTCAGCACAGCAGGTAAGGGACATTTTAAGACTGGAGGAGATGGACTGTCAATTATGCATAAACCTCACTCTTCAGCAAATATATTAGCTATACCTCGTAAATAGGGTGGCCACTTGCAGAACCCCAAAAAGGAGGACATCACACCCTGAAAAGGAGGACATCGTACCGAGGACAGTGGCGCACAATAGTCCACATGGTGGAGGGCTGGCCGACCACAAAATGCATTGGCAAACACAGGGGGGGATTACAGCTGCCCAGAATCCCCCCTCAGACCCAGGCCGCTGCAGTATCTGGGGACATAAACAAGTTGAGACACCAGTATATCTGCAGGCATCCTGCAGCTCATTTTGGATGTAGCAGCATACTGTATGTACAGAGCACGGAGCAGTAGTGTATGTACAGAGTGTGGAGCAGCTCTGGGAAACTTAACAGAGTCAGGTATGAGCACAGCCCTGTGCCCTGTTGTGTGAATGCTTCACTTTCCCCTTCATTAACAATGCCGGCTGTCCTCATTATTATCTGTATCCAAACTGCTCCTGATCGATCCCGTTGTCGATCAGTCAGATGGACTAGAAATTGCATTATGTGTACCCAGCATGATGTCCTACCATATTATTATACTGTATTGTGCGAGGCTGAGGGAGTCCTTTCAGGAATCCCCCCTTTGAAAAACCTGGGTTTGCCCCTGAAATGCAATGAGATTGGCAGCAGATTTCCCCACAAATGCAATATTATTGGCAGCAGATTTCCCCACAAAATGCAATCTTATTGGCAGCAGATTTCCCCACAAATGTGATGAGATTGGCAGCAGATTTCCCCACAAATGCAATCTTATTGGCAGCAGATTTCCCCACAAATGCAATGAGAATTGGCAGCAGATTTCCTCACAAATGCATTGAGATTGGCAGCAGATTTCCCCAGAAATGCAATCTTATTGGCAGCAGATTTCCCCAGAAATGCATTGAGATTGGCAGCAGATTTCCCCACAAATGCAATCTTATTGGCAGCACATTTCCCCAGAAATGCAATGAGAATTGGCAGCAGATTTCCCCACAAATGTGATGAGAATTGGCAGCAGATTTCCCCACAAATTTGATGAGATTGGCAGCAGATTTCCCTACAAATTTGATGAGATTGGCAGGAGATTTCCCCACAAATGCAATGGGATTGGCAGCAGATTTCCCCACAAATGCAATGTTATTGGCAGCAGATTTCCCCACAAATGCAATCTTATTGGCAGCAGATTTCCCCACAAATGCAATGAGAATTGGCAGCAGATTTCCCCACAAATGCGATGAGATTGGCAGCAAATTTCCCCACAAATGCAATCTTATTGGCAGCAGATTTCCCCACAAATGCAATGAGAATTGGTAGCAGATTTCCCCACAAATGCAATGAGATTGGCAGCAGATTTCCACACAACAATGCCGGCTGTCCTCATTATTATCTGTATCCAAACTGCTCCTGATCGATCCCGTTGTTGATTAGTCAGACGGACTAGAAATTGCATTATGTGTACCCAGCATGATTTCCTACCATATTATTATACTGTATTGTGCGAGGCTGAGGGAGTCCATTCAGGAATCCCCCCTTTGAAAAACCTGGGTTTGCCCCTGAAATGCAATGAGATTGGCAGCAGATTTCCTCACAAATGCAATCTTATTGGCAGCAGATTTCCCCACCAAATGCAATCTTATTGGCAGCAGATTTCCCCACAAATGCAATGAGAATTGGCAGCAGATTTCCCCACAAATGCAATGAGAATTGGCAGCAGATTTCCTCACAAATGCATTGAGATTGGCAGCAGATTTCCCCAGAAATGCAATCTCATTGGCAGCAGATTTCCCCAGAAATGCAATCTTATTGGCAGCAGATTTCCCCAGAAATGTAATGAGAATTGGTAGCAGATTTCCCCACGAATGCAATGAGACTGGCAGCAGATTTCCCCACAAATGTAATGAGATTGGCAGCAGATTTCCGCACAACTGAGCTGTACCTGGCGTTTCCGGAAGGTCGCCCCGGCTGCCGCTTGCCACCTGCTTGGTGCTCTGCCTTGGTGCCCCGCCCCTGAGTGAGTGAGTCGCTCCATGACTCATAGATTATGAGTCGCTCCATGAGCCGCGAGCGGCCGAGCCAGAAGAGCCGATGCTTAAAGAGCCGGAATTCCCATTACTAGACTGAGTCTCAGTCTAGTGATGGGAAGTCCGGCTCTTTAAAGGAGTTGTCAGGCAATTTTAAATAAAATAAAAGCTCCCAGGACCTCCCTCGCCGCATCTCTGCAAGCAGCCGTTTGCCGGAGCTCCGACCCGGTCCCCGGCGATGACGTCAGAGCGACCTGGAGGTCGCTCTGTACTGCGCCTGCGCGATCGGCGCTGTCAATCACCGCCACATGGGCAGGAGCGGACTGCGTGATTGACAGAGCCGAGCTTGGGGCTGGAGGAAGCCCCCGGTAAGTATCGTTTATTTTATTTAAAATTGCCTGACAACTCCTTTAAGCATCGGCTGTTCTGGATCGGTCGCTCGGCTCCTAAAGAGCCGACTAGCGTTAAACAAAAAAAAAACGATCCAAAAAGGAGGACCAGAAGTCCAAAAACCGGACTGTCTGGCCGAAATCCGGACGTATGGCCACCCTACTCATAAAGGGGTTTGAAGGTTTGAACTATGTTGAGCTGACGATAAAATCACTGTCAGGACTGGCATTAATTGGAACTTTACAAGGCTGACTTACTGGTCATTGTGGTGCACCTACAGCTGATATCCCACAAGCAATCTATCCTCTTCCGGCAGTGTGTTTGATGTGGATGGTATTGTATGGAGGTGTGTGTCATCTGGATTGCTCCATAGCAGCAGCATTTTAATTGTTTTCAACTTTTCTTGGTTTTCATACAATAGACCGTTATTGAGAAATAAAACGTACTGATTAACTCAGCATCTGGAGTCCAGGTCTGTGTATGCGGACAGACACTGCAAGTCTGAGTATGTGGGTCGGCAGTGAGTGTGAGCTCAAGAACTAGGACATATTACAGCACTAGTGATGGGGCATATATCAAATTTTGGGTTCGCAAAATTTAAATCCAAATCTCCACAAAATTGGCGAATCTGCAAATCTCCATAGACTTCAATGGTACGCGAACGGCCACCGACTTTAGCGGTTAATAGCAAAGCCCCCTTACGTGCCAGAAACACCAAATTTTCAGACCTTAGCCACATTTGTCAGCACACAAGATACTTCATGCATCAAGACCTGAGCTGGGTGAAATTTCAGGTTCGTAACGTTTAAATAAAGTATAAATAATGGGCTGCAAATGCACAGGGACAAGCAGGGCCGAATTTGTGGGGAGGTCACAAAGGCCTATGCCTTGAGTGCTGTGAAGGCTGAGGTGGTGCTGTGTAATGATGGGCCAAACTAATCTGCCAGCGGATAGTTCGCAGCAAACGAGGGGTGTTCGAAATTTGCATCTAACCCGAATTTTTTCAAAAAAAATTTGCATTCACAGTTTTCCCATAGACTTTAATGGAAGGCAAGTGGCCGCTGACTTGCTTTGTTTTTATTTCACCTAACCCTTTGTGGAAATGGGTACTATGTACCCTTATACCGGTTTCTCCTGGCATTTCTCCTTTGGCTCCAATAGTTTTGACACAATTGCAATCACCCCAAAAATGCTGCATGTATCGAATCGAATTGCTGCAATAAGAACATCCCTGTTTCATTACACTGTCACAACAGCACTTTGCTGTACACTGGTGATCAGCAAAGTGCTGAAACCTACCTGAAAAGTGCTGTTGTGTGAACTAGCCCTTAGAGTAAGGAACAGAACTAAGGAGAGAGCCTTGTCATGGTGAACTGGCTTTATAAAAACTACCCCGCGACCTTTCTTCTACTTCTTTTTTCGGCTTTCGTTTTCAGCTATTATATAACTATGTATGGAGTAGAAGGAATGCAGCAAATCCCTTAAAGTGGAGCTAAACTCAGAGTTTCCTCTCTGCTCTAAAAGATTAGCCACAGCATGATAACCTTTATTGACATTTCTTCAGTTTAGAATATAGTTTCCCTTTGCAGGGAGCACTGAGGGGCTTAAGCCTCAGTGTTTACTGTATAGGAAGAGCCACAGTGGCAGTGTGTCTGCAGTCTATTCACAGCTGCTGATAAGTACTAATTAGACACTTTCATCTGGATAAACAAACACAGATCACAGAGCAGTGGATTTCTTCAGCAACTATATGTGGAATAAAAACTTTTCATTGTGTGCTGTGCAAGAGTTTGGGTCCACTTTAACTGTGCATTGCTGTGTGCATATAAAGTAAGATATAGTACAATGAAGAATGTCTCTCCACTCTTTTCAATGTCACCTTTGTACTTCACAGTGACCATTTATGGCCATACAGAGTAAAAACTACATTAGGATTTTGAATATTATCCACAGTGAAAGAAAATCAGGGTAATCACAAGCAATCCATTAAGAGGAAGACTGCAACACTATGCGGAGTGACTTGTTTAATATGTCCCACAATAATGTTCATGTCCTGAGTTCTGTAAGGGTACTAAAACATCAACCAAATGTTGGAAGCGGAAAGCTATGGTAGGACATGCCATATAGTAAATGAAATTAATACCACAAAAAGCAAAAATATAGAAAAATATAAAAGTACAATATATAGAAAAAATAATAAAAGGGTACTAAAACATATTTTCATTTGTAAAGTAGCTGTAGCAGTCTGGTTTCCAGTCTCAGGAAGGGAAATGGTATTGTTGTTCTCTTTGTGAATCTCAAAAGGCCTTTGTAGAAGTCCCATCTTTTGCCTAGATTTGCAAATACAAAATTAGTTGCAAAAAAAACGTTCATGTTCTTCATAGTCAAATTCCTTCATTTTAACCACTCATTCTCTACACTTGCACACATCTGCTAAAAAGATATTCGTCTTTGTTACAGAATGCAGTATTTTGCTTTTATTCTAAACCAGAATATATTTATCAGTTGCTGGTTTGCTTATAGCAGATATATTTTTATATTTTCAGAATTAAATTGTATTACTGAATGATATTTTTATTCATTTCCAATAAATGCACACACAGAGTTACTGCTAAATTGTAGAAAGAGATTTAGTTCTGTATACTTTATCCATAGTAGGCCTTTGTTGCCTTTGTAGATACTCACAAAAGATAATAGCAGTTGTTCCATTTGCACCACAGAAGCAGAAGTGAATATTGCCTCTTATTTCATTCTTCCCATTGGCTTCGTAAACATAATAACTTTCTTCAAGTCATAGACTATTTTCTCCCAAGAGAATTCAGCTGAGATTGATATGTGTGTTATGATGTCTTGAGTAAATAGAGTGTAGTAGCCAGAGTATGATGGTTTTGTAGATACTGACTCTAAGAGCTGGTTTAGAATTCACTGATTGGGACAGTTGGCGTCTATCCAACTACCACCCATTGTAAAGTACTTGCAGGCAATAGTGAAAGAAAGGCCTAACTGACTACTGAAAGACACAATTGTTCCCTTCATTAAAAAGAGTGAAATATGCAGCCTATTATTTTGTCAGAGGGGGAAAAAAGGATTGCTCCATTAGGGTAATTAGGGGAACAGATTATCCAAGCTCTTCCGACAGAAGGTGAAATGTAAGAAGATGTAATAGCGGTTCTTGGAAACTTGAAGGAGGTTTACCTGGAAGTAGAAATAAGAAATATGCTATTTTTTTTTTAATTTTCAGTAATATATTCTCAAGTTCATAGTTGTCGTTTATTTACTATGTCAGACTCAGATGGCAGGTTTATTGAATTTGATAAAAGAGTTACATGAATGGATATTGTAGAAATGAATAAAAGATCTGTTGCAAAAACCACTGGCATGGCATCTGGTTGGGACAATTAAGATTACCTAAAACCTGGGATAGAGGCACACATGCATCAGACATGTATTGACACATTAGCCAGTCTGAGACCTAATCTGCTTATAGGGATACTGGTTAAGGCTTCAGATTGATTGCTGTAATCATTTTACAATTACTGTACTAATTTCACATTATAGCTTTTGGGAGATGATTTTTCAGATCTGCTTCTAAGCATGTGTGACTGAGCTATTACTTACTGAAAGATCCAGAGCACGGGCCATATGCGGATAGCTTTATTTGCATGCAGTGAAACAAATAAGGAGACAGGCCATGGGCTGAAGAGACATGTAGGTGCCAGGAATGATAAGATAACCTAAAAACCGTCTCACACTCATATGTGCTATTCACAGGTCTGGTTCAAAGGGGGAACGTCATATCCAAGGAGGGATACATCTGTGTTACATCTGCCTATGCACATTGGAAATATCATGCCATAGCAATGGCAACCAAGATGCTGCAATGGCTTTGAAGTCAAGTTGGTTGCAGCCAGTGACAGCTATAGCTATTACAAAGGCACTTGCATTGTTATATTTATGAACAATATAACATTGATCTGAAGGGGACATCTAGCATATCACTCACAGAGAGGCACTATATTTATGAATGTGAAAAGAAAAATAAAGCAGTGTTCAGGAATCAGCAGTAGCTTTCTGGTCTATGCTGTTCTCTCTCCCTTTTCCCTTGTTTACTTGAGCAACACTGTTCCAACCATTGAAAATAAGGGTACAAGAGCACTGTTAATCAGATAGGACATGAAAGGAGTCTATGAAGCTTATTTCACATCAGTCAGCATTATTCTGGAGATGAGAGATGCCTCAGGTTTGCAGGCCTTGAACTTGTTCCAGTTTCTTTCAGAGGGAAAAGTAGGGATCTGTCCCTTGTGCAGCTTAAGGCCAGAATTAGGCTTGGTTCATAGAGATGGTGGTTCAACATGGCAAATGGGTCCACAGAGCCATATTTTGCAGGTTCAGAAACTCCTGAATAATCATTATTGGAGCAAATGTCTAATCAAAGCCACATTCCTAGTAAAGTAATCCAATTGGAGTTGAGGTGTGAAGACCCCTAGGACTGTTGCACCTCAGTGAACTCCAAGTAAATGTCAGGTTTCACACACTTCAATCATTTTGTAAATGCATAGATCCTCTTTGTCAGTGCAGTACAGTGAAACATTGATGTCATCAACCCCATATTGGGGACATCTAGCCTACCCATCCAACTCTCTGTGGTCTGAGTGGTCACCACCAAGGGAGTGTAAAGAGCTGGATGGGCGGGTCAGGGGTGGTGATGTCAGCCAGAGGTAAGTGGGGATTTCTAGACTCTACGGACTGTAAGCCAAAGGTGGGGGAAGGGGTGCCAACACAAATGTGGTGTGGTTTGATAGGCAAACCCTTGTTCAAGTTGGGATTTGTAGGTTTGTGAGCCTGTGAGCACTATCTTGTGGGTTTGCTGGTTGGCTAACAAAGCACACGCAAGTAGTTTGGCCCATCAGTTTTGCCCAATGAACTGCACCAGGCCAAGTTCGCCAAACACTATTGCTTCACACTATTCATACTGCTTTGCATTTTAACAGACTGTGTATCAGACTGAACATTGAGGGCTTGAAGACTGCAGTGATTTCCTATGGATCAGATGACATTTCACTATTGCATTTTCATCTGTTGTGCCCCATAAGCATTTGATTGACACTACAATGAACCCTGTCTTCAAAAAGGATTCGGTAACCACATATTTTAAGGGAAATGCCCCATGCACCATTTTTGCAAAGTAACTCCATGTTTAACTTTTTCTTTAAGAACACACAATCTTTCTGTGGTTCAACACTGTAAATACTCAGATCATGGAGATAGCCTTAATGATTTTATATAATTTATTAAAGTAAGGGAAATATGGCGCATTGAAGATTAAGGAGTCAGGGGTACAGCTCAGTTGTCATTTCTCAGTTTATAATATAATTTTGATTCTACTATCAAATAGAACAGTTAGACCCTACTAGTTCTACCATTTGTGCATATTTTAATTATGTCTATTCTGACATTCTGTGTCCCTGAGAAACTGTGATTTTGAAGTTCTTAGCTTTACAAGTTCTTATGGGCCAGTAGGACATTTAAATAGAACCATTCTTAAATTATTTAGTTGTGGATTTTCTGATGTAGTTCCTATTTTGAGTTAAGTTTTAGGTCATCTAGATTTGTTCAAAAATAGGCCTGTTTTGAATATGTGCCTGGGAGTTAAACACTTCTAGAAAGCATGTGAAGCCTATGATTTTTGGAATTCCCAGCTTTGTGGCATTTGAATACTTTTTATGTCCCAGTGAAGAGAGGTCTTTATTTTTTAAATCTCCATCTAAAGGGAAACTGAAACTGTAGACTCTCACTTGGTGTGTCTAAGTTATGGGAAACTGTGTCAGTGTAACATCTGCAACTATGGCGGCTGCGGACACGCAGGGTATACCCGCAGCCGCCTTTGTTCCCTGTTCTCAGGCCTCATCCGTTCCGTCGGCATCTAGCACGCCGGGAACGGTACTGTCTCGTGCTCATAGGGTCGCTGTATCGCGCGGGCGGAGACAGGACCTTTATGCTGGAAGAAGGCGCGTCTGGCTGACGTCAGAGGTGACTCACGCCGCTCGGATTGGTAAGGGGCGCGGCTGTGAGCTCTCCTCAGCTTCTTAAGCCTTCACTGGTCATTAGCAACTTGTCTGCTGTTGCAAATACACTCGTGTTAGCGCTCAGACCTTAGACTAGTATCCGGTGTGCTTTGATCTGGGAGGAAACCAGGGATTTCACACAAGACTAGGACTATTGTATATTGTATTACTGATTACCTGTGTATGATTCTGGCTATACTCTGACCTTGCTATTGCTCATCGATTTTGTACTTCTGCCTATCTGACCTTAGTTGCTGAACCTCTGCCTGATTACTCACTATTCTTCTGCCTCACGTTTCTGTACTGTATTCGCCTCTCAGTTGCCAAACCTTGCCTGTCTGACCTCTGTACTCACCAGTGGGCCTTTGCCACTGGTGAGGTGCTCTTTTGATTAAATACCCACCAGCTCCTCTGGTGAGGCTTAGTTTAAGTTATACAGCTCCTGTGACTGATAGTACCTTACCAGCTCCTCTGGTAAGGTCTAGTTAAACTATTCAGTCGCTTGTGCTGATAGTACCTTACCAGCTCCCCTGGTAAGGTTTAGCCAAACTTTGTTGTCACTCCTGTTATTAGTACTTTACCAGCTCCTCTGGTAAAGACCTATTATTTATACTACTGTTGTTGCAGCTAGTACCCACCAGCTCCCCTGGTGAGGGCTAGCACTGTTATTGTAGCTAGTACCCACCAGCTCCCCTGGTGAGGTCTAGCACTGTTGTTTCAGATAGTACTCACCAGCTTCTCTGGTGAGATCTATCCATTTAATCTACTGTTGCACCAAACACTTTACACCTCTGTTTCTCAGCCGTCTATACTTGCATTATTGGTGATACTGCAGATCACCACATAATCGGGTATAGAGTCTGTATTATTGGTGATTCTGTAGATCACACAATAATCAGACGTCTGTGTGCTACACCAATTGTTACAGAACAGCAGACCAGAAATAATATGGAGACACTGTGCAATCGGGTGGATCTGCTGGCTACCACCGTTAATGAGCTAGTCAAAATGGTTAATGTGCAGCAAACCCAGATTGACCAGCTGATTCAAACAGTTAACCGTTTGAAAGACCCTAAGGCACAAGTGTCCTCCCCTCATGTGATAAAACCCAGGATGCCCCCTCCTGAAAAATTTTCGGGGCATCGCTCTGATTTTCGAAATTTTAAACACCGGTGTTTATCATATTTTGATTTGCGGCCAGTATCGTCAGGTACAGAACGTCAGAGAGTTACATTAATTAAGACATTATTGTCTGGGGATTCGCAGTCCTGGTCTTATAGTCTCCCTCAGGAGCATGAGGCTTTGGCCTCAGTTGACGACTTTTTTAAGGCAATAGCCGTTATATACGATGATCCCGATTTAGCAATGACGTCAGAAAGGAAATTAAAGACCCTCAGGCAGGGGCATAATCCTGTCGAAATTTACGCAGCTGAGTTTAGGAGATGGGCAGTGTCAGCCAGATGGGGGCAGTATGCACTTTTAGATTGCTTTTTATCGGGGTTATCTGATGCAGTTTCCGATTTGATGTTGGGGCACACCGAACCTAAATCATTGGACGAGGCCATCTCACTGGCTATCAAAATTGATCGGCGAGTTCGCTATCAGAAGCAAGCTCGGGGTAAAGTACCAGGGAGATTTACTTCTGGTACCTTTTCGGCTCCAGTGTCTTCCACTCCACCTCATGATGAGCCAATGCAGATTGGGCAAACCAAGCTCACAGAGGTCGAGAAAAACAGGAGACGCAATGAAAAATTATGTCTTTATTGTGCTGAGAAAGGACATATGGTATCTGGTTGTCCCAAGAAGGCGGAAAACTCTATCGCCTAGGAGTAGCTGGAGGTACTACCCTAGGCAATCCAGTCTTACCTCTAAACAATAAACGTCTATTATACTCCCATGCTCAATCACCTGGGAGGGGCAGGTTCACTCCACCCAGGCTTTTATAAACTCGGGTTCGGCTGTGAATGTTATGGCTTATGATTTTGCTATCAAATTCGGTTTTCCTTTAACTTCTGTGGGACGACAGGTGCAGATTACAGCAGTGGATGATTCCCCATTACTGATTAAGCAGTCCATCCCCCAGACTCCTGTATTATTATTCCAACTAGGGGTCTTACATAAGGAACAAATACAGTTTCTGGTACTCAAGATGTCCACTTCTACCATCATTCTGGGTATGCCGTGGCTTAAAAAACATTCTCCTCAGATTGACTGGAGTTCCAGACAGTTGTTGAGCTGGTCTCCTTATTGTCATCATCATTGTTTGGAGAAAGTTACCATAGGCGCCACCAAGATTCAAGTGGAGGGGACTTCTGAGTCATCCTCTGAACCCCCTGAGATAGATACCTGGGTGGATTGGGTACCTACGTTAAGCCCATTCCAACAAGAGGTCGCTGAAGGGAAACCAGAATGGGTTCTATTTGTACCATTGCAGTTCAGATTTAAGATTCTTCATGCCTTCCATACCCATAAAAATGCTGGTCACCCAGGGATTGCTCGCACCCAGGAGTTGTTGGACCGTTGTGTCTGGTGACCCTCGATAGTGTCAGATTGTAAGGATTTTGTCGGTAATTGCTCTGTATGTGCTAGGAGTAAGTCGTCAAGACGGGCTCCTGTGGGTACGTTACAGTCACTTCCGGTGCCTGAGCAGCCATGGACCCATGTGTCCATGGACTTTGTGGGCGAACTGCCTAGATCAGAAGGTAAAACAGTCATATGGGTGGTAGTCGATAGGTTCAGCAAGATGGCCCATTTTATTCCCTTGGCCGGACTCCCCACTGCACAGGAGCTGGCAGAGCTCTTTATCCATCACATTTTCAGACTGCATGGAATTCCAGAAAATGTGGTGTCAGATAGGGGAGTCCAGTTCGTGTCCAGGTTTTGGAGGGCCTTCTGTCATCATATGGGAATTAATCTATCGTTTTCCTCCGGCTACCACCCACAGACTAACGGGCAGACCGAAAGGGTTAATCAGTCTTTAGAGCAGTTCCTTAGATGTTACATAGCTGATGCTCAGATTGATTGGGTCAAATTCTTGCCTTTTGCAGAATTTGCCCATAATAATTTGAAATGTAATTCCTCGGGATTCTCCCCTTTTCAGGTGGTAACGGGGAGATCACCGAAATTCTCTCCTCTGCCGGTGGTGTCATCACCTTTCCCGGCCTTGGAGGACTGGCAAGGGACATTAAAGGAGATCTGGGGGAAAGTCAAAGGGAACTTAAAAAAGGCTTTTGCTACCCAGAAAAAACAGGCAGATAAAAAACGTTCTATGGAATGGAATTTTGTTCCAGGAGATTTAGTGTGGGTTTCTACTCGACATTTGGCCTTAAAACAACCTTCTGCTAAACTGGGTCCCAAATTTATAGGGCCATACCCTGTGTCCAAAAGGGTCAACAAGGTTACCTATGTTGTCTCGCTCCCACCCAGCTTCAGGGGTGGTAGAACGTTTCATGTGTCCCTCTTGAAACCTGCTGTGCATGTGGATTCCTCTTCACCCCCCCCCCCCCCCCCTGTGGTGATTGATGGAGAACCAGAGTACGAGATAGAGCAGATCTTGGATTCTCTGGTGGTGCATAACTCCATAAAGTACCTAGTCCACTGGAAAGGGTATAGTGCAGAGGAGAGGTCTTGGGTACCTGCTTGTCGCATGCATGCAGAAGAACTCAGGGAGCAGTTTCATAGATTGCATCCTGACAGGCCAGGCGGATCGTGTCCGGAGTCCACGCCTAGAGGGGGGGTACTGTAACATCTGCAACTATGGTGGCTGCGGACACGCAGGGTATACCCGCAGCCGCCTTTGTTCCCTGTTCTCAGGCCTCATCCGTTCCGTCGGCGTCTAGCACGCCGGGAACGGTACTGTCTCGTGCTCATAGGGTCGCTGTATCACGCGGGCGCGCAGAGAGACAGGACCTATATGCTGGAAGAAGGCGCATCAGCTGACCTGCCGGTCGGCTGACATCAGAGGTGACTCACGCCGCTCGGATTGGCTGATTGGTAAGGGGCGCGGCTGTGAGCTCTCCTCGGCATCTTAAGCCTTCACTGGTCATTAGCAACTTGTCTGCTGTTGCGAATACACTCGTGTTAGCTCTCAGACCTTAGACTAGTATCCGGTGTGCTTTGATCTGGGAGGAAACCAGGGATATCACACAAGACTAGGACTATTGTATATTGTATTACTGATTACCTGTGTATGATTCTGTCTATACTCTGACCTTGCTATTGCTCATCGATTCTGTACTTCTGCCTATCTGACCTTAGTTGCTGAACCTCTGCCTGATAACTCACTATTCTTCTCCCTCACGTTTCTGTACTGTATTCACCTCTCAGTTGCCAAACCTTGCCTGTATGACCTCTCTACTCACCAGTGGGCCCTTGCCACTGGTGAGGTGCTCTTTTGATTAAATACCCACCAGCTCCTCTGGTGAGGTTTAGTTTAAGTTATACAGCTCCTGTGACTGATAGTACCTTACCAGCTCCTCTGGTAAGGTCTAGTTAAACTATTCAGTCGCTTGTGCTGATAGTACCTTACCAGCTCCCCTGGTAAGGTTTAGCCAAACTTTGTTGTCACTCCTGTTATTAGTACTTTACCAGCTCCTCTGGTAAAGACCTATTATCTATACTACTGTTGTTGCAGCTAGTACCCACCAGCTCCCCTGGTGAGGGCTAGCACTGTTATTGCAGCTAGTACCCACCAGCTTCTCTGGTGAGATCTATCCATTTAATCTACTGTTGCACCAAACACTTTACACCTCTTTTTCTCCGCCGTCTATACTTGCATTATTGGTGATACTGCAGATCACCACTGTGAGGATTCGCTCGGCTGCCTGCGCAGGCAGGCAGCCTTTTGACCACTGTTCAGGTCTGCATTCTGCAGGTCTCTGGAAGAGAGACCTTTTGTCAGTTTGGCAGCTTGCTGTTGAGGAATTTGCATACGTTTGTCATGCAGATTGCCTAGCCACATCCTTTGTAGGCTTGCTCTATATATACCATGTGATATCACAGATCTGGGCTGGTCATAAGGGTTAGTCCTGTGAAACACTCCTGTAGTGTCAGCCTTCCTCATTGTTTGAAGATTAGTCTGGAGTAATCCTTGGGACTGCACTAGGCAGGCTCCCTAGTGCAGTTAGGATTGCATATCTGTTTTGTTTGTCTGTTGCGATTGTCCTGTCCCAGCGGTGGTCGACAGGAAGTCGTTCTGATCTTTGTTCTTGGAGTATAGCTGGAGCAGCGGTTGCTACCAGCTATCTCATCTGATCTGTCTTGCCAGGATCGCACTCGCCTTGCGCTAGTGCTGTGGATCCTTCTGGTCTGCTACTCTCTTGCTGTACTTGGATCACACTCGCCTTGCGCTAGTGCTGTGGATCCTTCTGTTCTGTCTTCCTGGATCGCACTAGCCTCTTGCGCTAGTGCTGTGGATCCTATCTCTCGCTTATTCCTGTTTTCGTGTATCTGTCTTGTCTGCTACGAACGCTTGCTGGAGGCTCAGTGAGGTAACCGTTAAGCAAGCGCTCGCGTCCTCTGTTTCATGTTTGTCTGTCGGTGGTTAGTTAGGCGTGCTTGTCTCTGTTGTGCTTATCATGCGGAGACCGCGCATAAACGCGTGCACTGTTGCGAATGAGTGCGGTGTTCGCGTTTAGTTAGCGTTTGTTGTTTTCCTTGTCTCCTTATTGTATTATTTGCTGTGCCTTTTCTACTCTCATGCTCTGCCTTGCTGTAGCCTTGTGTCACCTCTGGCAATCGCCTCTCTCGCGATTGCGTTCCTACTTCATATCTGCTGTTGTGTATGCACCGTCGCGAGTTGGCGACTAGTTTGGTGCACACACATACAATCTGTCCCTGTGCTCATTCTCTTCCGCAATCGCTTCTCTTGCGATTGCGTTCTCACTTGGTTTCTTCTGTTGTGTGTCCACCATCGCAGGTTGGCGGCTAGATTGGTGGGCATACATACATTCCTCATCTGTGCTTATTCGGTCTTGTGTCGCTGTTAGCAATCGCCATCCCTGGCGATTGCCTTCTCACTTTGTCTTAATGGTTGTGTGTTCATCGTCGCAGGGTGGCGACTAGTTTGGTGGACACACATACCCTCTGTCACTTTGATCTCTCTCTTTCAGGGCTATCTTTCCCTGCGTTTCTTCCCTTCGTGCAATTCCTGTCTGGCGTGTGTGGCAGGGCAGAGGAGCTGTTCCTCTGCACTCCACAGCTCCACCTGCCGACAGGAATTTCCCTCTACAGGTGCATTGCACCTTTTGCTGGGTTCCCTCAAATTACACGCTTGTGGAGGATTTCTGCAGTGTCAGCGCACGTCTTGTGCGCTGATCACGGAGAGAATTCCACAATCGTTACAACCACATAATCGGGTATAGAGTCTGTATTATTGATGATTCTGCAGATCACACAATAATCAGACGTCTGTGTGCTACACCAATCGTTACAGTCAGCTATGTGTGTCAAGTTTGACAGTAACTATCAACAAACACTCACATTTATTTAGATAAACAAAGGAACAGATACCATTTGAGACTTTGTAGAAGTTAATACGTGATTTAAACATTTCTAATAGTGTATTTTTTAATCAAGTTTTATTTGTTACTTAGTTTAAAATTCTCAAAAGTAACAGGCAAAATTCCAAACAGTAATATTCAAATTTACAGTGGCCTATCAACACATCCAATATTTACAGTATGTAGGCATAAATACAGTTGTGTTCAAAATGATTCAACCCCTAATGCTGTAAAGGGTTTTAGGGAATTTAGTGTGTACATTTGTAGTTGTGTTTAGAATGAAATCTTACAAGGACTTTTTAAAGAACCAAATGCAACTAAAATGACATCAATTGTTTTTGTAATACAGTATTAAATGTTTTTTTTTGTGATTTCTTCATTGACACAATTATTCAACCCCTTAAAGACTACCACTCTTAAGAACAGAGGTTCATTCAAGTGTTTTCGATCAGGTATTGGAAACACAGATGGATGTTAACGAGCAGCAATCAAGCATAATAAGCACCGATTAGGCAGATTTAAAATGACTGTGATACTCAGCTCCTTCTAGACATTTACTGGTGTGTTTACAAACATGGTGAAGTCAAGAGAATGGTCCAGGAAGACAAGAGAAGAGGTTATTTCTCTTCACAGGAAGGGCAATGGCTATAAGAAGATTGCAAACATGTTAAACATACCAAGAGACACCATAGGAAGCATCATTCGCAAGTTCAAAGGCAAAGGGCACTGTTTAAACGCTACCTGGTCGTGGCAGAAAGAAGATGCTGACTTTGACTGCTGTGCGCTACCTGAAGCGCAAAGTGGAGAAAAGTCCCCATGTGACTGCTGAGGAACTGAAAAAAAATTTGTCAGATGCGGGTACTGAAGTTTCAGCTCAGACAATAAGGCGCACACTGCGTAATGAAGGCCTCCATGCCATAACTCCCTTGCTGTCTCCAAAGAATAAGAAGAGTCGACTGCAGTATGCCAAAAGTCATGTGGATAAAATACAAAGGTTTTGGGATAGTGTTCTGTGGACTGATGAAACAAAATTAGAACTGTTTGGGCCCATGGGTCAACGCTATGTTTGGAGGAGGAAGAACAAGGCCTATGAAGAAAAGAACACCTTGCCTACTATGAAGCATGGCGGGGAGTCAATCATGCTTTGGGGCTGTTTTGCTTCTGCAGGTACAGGAAAGCTTCAGCGTGTGCAAGGTACCATGAATACTCTTCAGTATCAGGAGATATTGGATGAAAATGTGATGCAGACCGTCACAAACCTGAGGCTTGGGAGACGTTGGACCTTTCAACAGGACAATGATCCCAAGCATACCTCCAAGTCCACTATAGCATGGTTGCAGATTAAAGGCTGGAACATTTTGGAGTGGCCATCGCAGTCAACAGACTTAATCCAACCGTGGTCCATAAGGGGAACACAACCTGTTGTGTTCAAATGGTTAAGTTACTTAAATAGTCCGTCTGGAAAATCTACTTTAGCAAATCAAGTTTTCACCTCTTCAACAGTTGAAAAGGGTAGTTTCTGAGACTGCAGTGTGTCCATAGCAAAGTAATTCATTTTAATGTTGAAAAGTTAACCCCATACACACTTTAAACTTTTGTCACCAGAAATGATATTTGACACCTAATTGAGATAACTAAATGTTCTGCTTTATGGAAATGGGAGAGGAGATGGGAGAGTACCGCAGCGAAGTAGAGAGAATATGTAACTGGTGCAAGGACAACAAGGACAACAATCTAGTCCTCAACGCAGCAAAGACTGTCGAGCTAGTCACTGACTTCAGGAGAAACCCTTCCCCCCTCTCACCTGTCCTCACCGGGGGATCCGAAGTTTCCAGGGTGACATCTGTGCGGTTCCTCGGCACGACTCTAACAAACAATCTGAAGTGGGAGCAGAACACCACCAAAATCCAGAAGAAATCTAATCTCAGCAGAGGCTGTTCTTCCTGCGCCAACTGAAGAGATTTGGCATGCCCAGGGAGCTGCTGACCAGTTTCTATACTTCCACCATAGAATCCATCCTCTGCCCCTCAGTCATTGTCTGGTATGCTGGTGCAACGGCCAGTGCCAAACACAAACTGCAGAGAGTTATAACGGTCGCGGAGAAGATCATCAGATCTCCTCTTCCACCTCTCGATCTCCTCCACTCCACCAGTATGAGGAAGAGGGCCACCATGATCTCCCGGGACCCCACTCACCCGGGCAGCCACTACTTCAGGCTCCTCCCGTTGGGCCGTCGTTATAGGGCTATACCATCCAAAACCACCAGGCGGATGAACACTTTCTTCCCCCAAGCTGTTCGGTTTCTGAACTCTAACCTCCCCCTATCTGGCCCACATACCAGCATACTCTAGCTGGGTTGTCAGCCGGTCCCCGCCGCTGTTGGCCTGGGATCATCAAATCGACTCGAGGCCACTACCTGCATCCCTATTATTATCATTGGTATTATTTTCCTGTGTTTGCACAGCAGTGTAAATGGCCGTTACGGACTACTGCTTTTCAAGTGTATGTGTTGTGTGTCTGTCTTGTATTATACCTATTATGCCTTTGCCATGTGTACCACAATTAATTCCGATTACAGCTCTTGCTGTACTTGGCGAAATAAAGTGATTCTGATTCTGAGAGGAGAGGTTGCCTACAAAATTCCTCTGAAATTCCCACATAAATATTGTACTGAAGGAGAGTGAATAGAACCCCAATGACTTCACAGGACACTGTATTTAGCTAGAGGGTGCTGAACTCCTTTATGCCAGTAAACATCAAAAATACTGTACTAATTTCACATTATAGCTTTTGGGAGATGATTTTTCAGATCTGCTTCTAAGCATGTGTGACTGAGCTATTACTTACTGAAAGATCCAGAGCACGGGCCATATGCGGATAGCTTTATTTGCATGCAGTGAAACAAATAAGGAGACAGGCCATGGGCTGAAGAGACATGTAGGTGCCAGGAATGATAAGATAACCTAAAAACCGTCTCACACTCATATGTGCTATTCACAGGTCTGGTTCAAAGGGGGAACGTCATATCCAAGGAGGGATACATCTGTGTTACATCTGCCTATGCACATTGGAAATATCATGCCATAGCAATGGCAACCAAGATGCTGCAATGGCTTTGAAGTCAAGTTGGTTGCAGCCAGTGACAGCTATAGCTATTACAAAGGCACTTGCATTGTTATATTTATGAACAATATAACATTGATCTGAAGGGGACATCTAGCATATCACTCACAGAGAGGCACTATATTTATGAATGTGAAAAGAAAAATAAAGCAGAGTTCAGGAATCAGCAGTAGCTTTCTGGTCTATGCTGTTCTCTCTCCCTTTTCCCTTGTTTACTTGAGCAACACTGTTCCAACCATTGAAAATAAGGGTACAAGAGCACTGTTAATCAGATAGGACATGAAAGGAGTCTATGAAGCTTATTTCACATCAGTCAGCATTATTCTGGAGATGAGAGATGCCTCAGGTTTGCAGGCCTTGAACTTGTTCCAGTTTCTTTCAGAGGGAAAAGTAGGGATCTGTCCCTTGTGCAGCTTAAGGCCAGAATTAGGCTTGGTTCATAGAGATGGTGGTTCAACATGGCAAATGGGTCCACAAAGCCATATTTTGCAGGTTCAGAAACTCCTGAATAATCATTATTGGAGCAAATGTCTAATCAAAGCCACATTCCTAGTAAAGTAATCCAATTGGAGTTGAGGTGTGAAGACCCCTAGGACTGTTGCACCTCAGTGAACTCCAAGTAAATGTCAGGTTTCACACACTTCAATCATTTTGTAAATGCATAGATCCTCTTTGTCAGTGCAGTACAGTGAAACATTGATGTCATCAACCCCATATTGGGGACATCTAGCCTACCCATCCAACTCTCTGTGGTCTGAGTGGTCACCACCAAGGGAGTGTAAAGAGCTGGATGGGCGGGTCAGGGGTGGTGATGTCAGCCAGAGGTAAGTGGGGATTTCTAGACTCTACGGACTGTAAGCCAAAGGTGGGGGAAGGGGTGCCAACACAAATGTGGTGTGGTTTGATAGGCAAACCCTTGTTCAAGTTGGGATTTGTAGGTTTGTGAGCCTGTGAGCACTATCTTGTGGGTTTGCTGGTTGGCTAACAAAGCACACGCAAGTAGTTTGGCCCATCAGTTTTGCCCAATGAACTGCACCAGGCCAAGTTCGCCAAACACTATTGCTTCACACTATGCATACTGCTTTGCATTTTAACAGACTGTGTATCAGACTGAACATTGAGGGCTTGAAGACTGCAGTGATTTCCTATGGATCAGATGACATTTCACTATTGCATTTTCATCTGTTGTGCCCCATAAGCATTTGATTGACACTACAATGAACCCTGTCTTCAAAAAGGATTCGGTAACCACATATTTTAAGGGAAATGCCCCATGCACCATTTTTGCAAAGTAACTCCATGTTTAACTTTTTCTTTAAGAACACACAATCTTTCTGTGGTTCAACACTGTAAATACTCAGATCATGGAGATAGCCTTAATGATTTTATATAATTTATTAAAGTAAGGGAAATATGGCGCATTGAAGATTAAGGAGTCAGGGGTACAGCTCAGTTGTCATTTCTCAGTTTATAATATAATTTTGATTCTACTATCAAATAGAACAGTTAGACCCTACTAGTTCTACCATTTGTGCATATTTTAATTATGTCTATTCTGACATTCTGTGTCCCTGAGAAACTGTGATTTTGAAGTTCTTAGCTTTACAAGTTCTTATGGGCCAGTAGGACATTTAAATAGAACCATTCTTAAATTATTTAGTTGTGGATTTTCTGATGTAGTTCCTATTTTGAGTTAAGTTTTAGGTCATCTAGATTTGTTCAAAAATAGGCCTGTTTTGAATATGTGCCTGGGAGTTAAACACTTCTAGAAAGCATGTGAAGCCTATGATTTTTGGAATTCCCAGCTTTGTGGCATTTGAATACTTTTTATGTCCCAGTGAAGAGAGGTCTTTATTTTTTAAATCTCCATCTAAAGGGAAACTGAAACTGTAGACTCTCACTTGGTGTGTCTAAGTTATGGGAAACTGTGTCAGTGTAACATCTGCAACTATGGCGGCTGCGGACACGCAGGGTATACCCGCAGCCGCCTTTGTTCCCTGTTCTCAGGCCTCATCCGTTCCGTCGGCATCTAGCACGCCGGGAACGGTACTGTCTCGTGCTCATAGGGTCGCTGTATCGCGCGGGCGGAGACAGGACCTTTATGCTGGAAGAAGGCGCGTCTGGCTGACGTCAGAGGTGACTCACGCCGCTCGGATTGGTAAGGGGCGCGGCTGTGAGCTCTCCTCAGCTTCTTAAGCCTTCACTGGTCATTAGCAACTTGTCTGCTGTTGCAAATACACTCGTGTTAGCACTCAGACCTTAGACTAGTATCCGGTGTGCTTTGATCTGGGAGGAAACCAGGGATTTCACACAAGACTAGGACTATTGTATATTGTATTACTGATTACCTGTGTATGATTCTGGCTATACTCTGACCTTGCTATTGCTCATCGATTTTGTACTTCTGCCTATCTGACCTTAGTTGCTGAACCTCTGCCTGATTACTCACTATTCTTCTGCCTCACGTTTCTGTACTGTATTCGCCTCTCAGTTGCCAAACCTTGCCTGTCTGACCTCTGTACTCACCAGTGGGCCTTTGCCACTGGTGAGGTGCTCTTTTGATTAAATACCCACCAGCTCCTCTGGTGAGGTTTAGTTTAAGTTATACAGCTCCTGTGACTGATAGTACCTTACCAGCTCCTCTGGTAAGGTCTAGTTAAACTATTCAGTCGCTTGTGCTGATAGTACCTTACCAGCTCCCCTGGTAAGGTTTAGCCAAACTTTGTTGTCACTCCTGTTATTAGTACTTTACCAGCTCCTCTGGTAAAGACCTATTATTTATACTACTGTTGTTGCAGCTAGTACCCACCAGCTCCCCTGGTGAGGGCTAGCACTGTTATTGTAGCTAGTACCCACCAGCTCCCCTGGTGAGGTCTAGCACTGTTGTTTCAGATAGTACTCACCAGCTTCTCTGGTGAGATCTATCCATTTAATCTACTGTTGCACCAAACACTTTACACCTCTGTTTCTCAGCCGTCTATACTTGCATTATTGGTGATACTGCAGATCACCACATAATCGGGTATAGAGTCTGTATTATTGGTGATTCTGTAGATCACACAATAATCAGACGTCTGTGTGCTACACCAATTGTTACAGAACAGCAGACCAGAAATAATATGGAGACACTGTGCAATCGGGTGGATCTGCTGGCTACCACCGTTAATGAGCTAGTCAAAACGGTTAACGTGCAGCAAACCCAGATTGACCAGCTGATTCAAACAGTTAACCGTTTGAAAGACCCTAAGGCACAAGTGTCCTCCCCTCATGTGATAAAACCCAGGATGCCCCCTCCTGAAAAATTTTCGGGGCATCGCTCTGATTTTCGAAATTTTAAACACCGGTGTTTATCATATTTTGATTTGCGGCCAGTATCGTCAGGTACAGAACGTCAGAGAGTTACATTAATTAAGACATTATTGTCTGGGGATTCGCAGTCCTGGTCTTATAGTCTCCCTCAGGAGCATGAGGCTTTGGCCTCAGTTGACGACTTTTTTAAGGCAATAGCCGTTATATACGATGATCCCGATTTAGCAATGACGTCAGAAAGGAAATTAAAGACCCTCAGGCAGGGGCATAATCCTGTCGAAATTTACGCAGCTGAGTTTAGGAGATGGGCAGTGTCAGCCAGATGGGGGCAGTATGCACTTTTAGATTGCTTTTTATCGGGGTTATCTGATGCAGTTTCCGATTTGATGTTGGGGCACACCGAACCTAAATCATTGGACGAGGCCATCTCACTGGCTATCAAAATTGATCGGCGAGTTCGCTATCAGAAGCAAGCTCGGGGTAAAGTACCAGGGAGATTTACTTCTGGTACCTTTTTGGCTCCAGTGTCTTCCACTCCACCTCATGATGAGCCAATGCAGATTGGGCAAACCAAGCTCACAGAGGTCGAGAAAAACAGGAGACGCAATGAAAAATTATGTCTTTATTGTGCTGAGAAAGGACATATGGTATCTGGTTGTCCCAAGAAGGCGGAAAACTCTATCGCCTAGGAGTAGCTGGAGGTACTACCCTAGGCAATCCAGTCTTACCTCTAAACAATAAACGTCTATTATACTCCCATGCTCAATCACCTGGGAGGGGCAGGTTCACTCCACCCAGGCTTTTATAAACTCGGGTTCGGCTGTGAATGTTATGGCTTATGATTTTGCTATCAAATTCGGTTTTCCTTTAACTTCTGTGGGACGACAGGTGCAGATTACAGCAGTGGATGATTCCCCATTACTGATTAAGCAGTCCATCCCCCAGACTCCTGTATTATTATTCCAACTAGGGGTCTTACATAAGGAACAAATACAGTTTCTGGTACTCAAGATGTCCACTTCTACCATCATTCTGGGTATGCCGTGGCTTAAAAAACATTCTCCTCAGATTGACTGGAGTTCCAGACAGTTGTTGAGCTGGTCTCCTTATTGTCATCATCATTGTTTGGAGAAAGTTACCATAGGCGCCACCAAGATTCAAGTGGAGGGGACTTCTGAGTCATCCTCTGAACCCCCTGAGATAGATACCTGGGTGGATTGGGTACCTACGTTAAGCCCATTCCAACAAGAGGTCGCTGAAGGGAAACCAGAGGGGGTTCTATTTGTACCATTGCAGTTCAGATTTAAGATTCTTCATGCCTTCCATACCCATAAAAATGCTGGTCACCCAGGGATTGCTCGCACCCAGGAGTTGTTGGACCGTTGTGTCTGGTGACCCTCGATAGTGTCAGATTGTAAGGATTTTGTCGGTAATTGCTCTGTATGTGCTAGGAGTAAGTCGTCAAGACGGGCTCCTGTGGGTACGTTACAGTCACTTCCGGTGCCTGAGCAGCCATGGACCCATGTGTCCATGGACTTTGTGGGCGAACTGCCTAGATCAGAAGGTAAAACAGTCATATGGGTGGTAGTCGATAGGTTCAGCAAGATGGCCCATTTTATTCCCTTGGCCGGACTCCCCACTGCACAGGAGCTGGCAGAGCTCTTTATCCATCACATATGGTGGCTGCGGACACGCAGGGTATACCCGCAGCCGCCTTTGTTCCCTGTTCTCAGGCCTCATCCGTTCCGTCGGCGTCTAGCACGCCGGGAACGGTACTGTCTCGTGCTCATAGGGTCGCTGTATCACGCGGGCGCGCAGAGAGACAGGACCTATATGCTGGAAGAAGGCGCATCAGCTGACCTGCCGGTCGGCTGACATCAGAGGTGACTCACGCCGCTCGGATTGGCTGATTGGTAAGGGGCGCGGCTGTGAGCTCTCCTCGGCATCTTAAGCCTTCACTGGTCATTAGCAACTTGTCTGCTGTTGCGAATACACTCGTGTTAGCTCTCAGACCTTAGACTAGTATCCGGTGTGCTTTGATCTGGGAGGAAACCAGGGATATCACACAAGACTAGGACTATTGTATATTGTATTACTGATTACCTGTGTATGATTCTGTCTATACTCTGACCTTGCTATTGCTCATCGATTCTGTACTTCTGCCTATCTGACCTTAGTTGCTGAACCTCTGCCTGATAACTCACTATTCTTCTCCCTCACGTTTCTGTACTGTATTCACCTCTCAGTTGCCAAACCTTGCCTGTATGACCTCTCTACTCACCAGTGGGCCCTTGCCACTGGTGAGGTGCTCTTTTGATTAAATACCCACCAGCTCCTCTGGTGAGGTTTAGTTTAAGTTATACAGCTCCTGTGACTGATAGTACCTTACCAGCTCCTCTGGTAAGGTCTAGTTAAACTATTCAGTCGCTTGTGCTGATAGTACCTTACCAGCTCCCCTGGTAAGGTTTAGCCAAACTTTGTTGTCACTCCTGTTATTAGTACTTTACCAGCTCCTCTGGTAAAGACCTATTATCTATACTACTGTTGTTGCAGCTAGTACCCACCAGCTCCCCTGGTGAGGGCTAGCACTGTTATTGCAGCTAGTACCCACCAGCTTCTCTGGTGAGATCTATCCATTTAATCTACTGTTGCACCAAACACTTTACACCTCTTTTTCTCCGCCGTCTATACTTGCATTATTGGTGATACTGCAGATCACCACTGTGAGGATTCGCTCGGCTGCCTGCGCAGGCAGGCAGCCTTTTGACCACTGTTCAGGTCTGCATTCTGCAGGTCTCTGGAAGAGAGACCTTTTGTCAGTTTGGCAGCTTGCTGTTGAGGAATTTGCATACGTTTGTCATGCAGATTGCCTAGCCACATCCTTTGTAGGCTTGCTCTATATATACCATGTGATATCACAGATCTGGGCTGGTCATAAGGGTTAGTCCTGTGAAACACTCCTGTAGTGTCAGCCTTCCTCATGTTTGAAGATTAGTCTGGAGTAATCCTTGGGACTGCACTAGGCAGGCTCCCTAGTGCAGTTAGGATTGCATATCTGTTTTGTTTGTCTGTTGCGATTGTCCTGTCCCAGCGGTGGTCGACAGGAAGTCGTTCTGATCTTTGTTCTTGGAGTATAGCTGGAGCAGCGGTTGCTACCAGCTATCTCATCTGATCTGTCTTGCCAGGATCGCACTCGCCTTGCGCTAGTGCTGTGGATCCTTCTGGTCTGCTACTCTCTTGCTGTACTTGGATCACACTCGCCTTGCGCTAGTGCTGTGGATCCTTCTGTTCTGTCTTCCTGGATCGCACTAGCCTCTTGCGCTAGTGCTGTGGATCCTATCTCTCGCTTATTCCTGTTTTCGTGTATCTGTCTTGTCTGCTACGAACGCTTGCTGGAGGCTCAGTGAGGTAACCGTTAAGCAAGCGCTCGCGTCCTCTGTTTCATGTTTGTCTGTCGGTGGTTAGTTAGGCGTGCTTGTCTCTGTTGTGCTTATCATGCGGAGACCGCGCATAAACGCGTGCACTGTTGCGAATGAGTGCGGTGTTCGCATTTAGTTAGCGTTTGTTGTTTTCCTTGTCTCCTTATTGTATTATTTGCTGTGCCTTTTCTACTCTCATGCTCTGCCTTGCTGTAGCCTTGTGTCACCTCTGGCAATCGCCTCTCTCGCGATTGCGTTCCTACTTCATATCTGCTGTTGTGTATGCACCGTCGCGAGTTGGCGACTAGTTTGGTGCACACACATACAATCTGTCCCTGTGCTCATTCTCTTCCGCAATCGCTTCTCTTGCGATTGCGTTCTCACTTGGTTTCTTCTGTTGTGTGTCCACCATCGCAGGTTGGCGGCTAGATTGGTGGGCATACATACATTCCTCATCTGTGCTTATTCGGTCTTGTGTCGCTGTTAGCAATCGCCATCCCTGGCGATTGCCTTCTCACTTTGTCTTAATGGTTGTGTGTTCATCGTCGCAGGGTGGCGACTAGTTTGGTGGACACACATACCCTCTGTCACTTTGATCTCTCTCTTTCAGGGCTATCTTTCCCTGCGTTTCTTCCCTTCGTGCAATTCCTGTCTGGCGTGTGTGGCAGGGCAGAGGAGCTGTTCCTCTGCACTCCACAGCTCCACCTGCCGACAGGAATTTCCCTCTACAGGTGCATTGCACCTTTTGCTGGGTTCCCTCAAATTACACGCTTGTGGAGGATTTCTGCAGTGTCAGCGCACGTCTTGTGCGCTGATCACGGAGAGAATTCCACAATCGTTACAACCACATAATCGGGTATAGAGTCTGTATTATTGATGATTCTGCAGATCACACAATAATCAGACGTCTGTGTGCTACACCAATCGTTACAGTCAGCTATGTGTGTCAAGTTTGACAGTAACTATCAACAAACACTCACATTTATTTAGATAAACAAAGGAACAGATACCATTTGAGACTTTGTAGAAGTTAATACGTGATTTAAACATTTCTAATAGTGTATTTTTTAATCAAGTTTTATTTGTTACTTAGTTTAAAATTCTCAAAAGTAACAGGCAAAATTCCAAACAGTAATATTCAAATTTACAGTGGCCTATCAACACATCCAATATTTACAGTATGTAGGCATAAATACAGTTGTGTTCAAAATGATTCAACCCCTAATGCTGTAAAGGGTTTTAGGGAATTTAGTGTGTACATTTGTAGTTGTGTTTAGAATGAAATCTTACAAGGACTTTTTAAAGAACCAAATGCAACTAAAATGACATCAATTGTTTTTGTAATACAGTATTAAATGTTTTTTTTTGTGATTTCTTCATTGACACAATTATTCAACCCCTTAAAGACTACCACTCTTAAGAACAGAGGTTCATTCAAGTGTTTTCGATCAGGTATTGGAAACACAGATGGATGTTAACGAGCAGCAATCAAGCATAATAAGCACCGATTAGGCAGATTTAAAATGACTGTGATACTCAGCTCCTTCTAGACATTTACTGGTGTGTTTACAAACATGGTGAAGTCAAGAGAATGGTCCAGGAAGACAAGAGAAGAGGTTATTTCTCTTCACAGGAAGGGCAATGGCTATAAGAAGATTGCAAACATGTTAAACATACCAAGAGACACCATAGGAAGCATCATTCGCAAGTTCAAAGGCAAAGGGCACTGTTTAAACGCTACCTGGTCGTGGCAGAAAGAAGATGCTGACTTTGACTGCTGTGCGCTACCTGAAGCGCAAAGTGGAGAAAAGTCCCCATGTGACTGCTGAGGAACTGAAAAAAAATTTGTCAGATGCGGGTACTGAAGTTTCAGCTCAGACAATAAGGCGCACACTGCGTAATGAAGGCCTCCATGCCATAACTCCCTTGCTGTCTCCAAAGAATAAGAAGAGTCGACTGCAGTATGCCAAAAGTCATGTGGATAAACCACAAAGGTTTTGGGATAGTGTTCTGTGGACTGATGAAACAAAATTAGAACTGTTTGGGCCCATGGGTCAACGCTATGTTTGGAGGAGGAAGAACAAGGCCTATGAAGAAAAGAACACCTTGCCTACTATGAAGCATGGCGGGGAGTCAATCATGCTTTGGGGCTGTTTTGCTTCTGCAGGTACAGGAAAGCTTCAGCGTGTGCAAGGTACCATGAATACTCTTCAGTATCAGGAGATATTGGATGAAAATGTGATGCAGACCGTCACAAACCTGAGGCTTGGGAGACGTTGGACCTTTCAACAGGACAATGATCCCAAGCATACCTCCAAGTCCACTATAGCATGGTTGCAGATTAAAGGCTGGAACATTTTGGAGTGGCCATCGCAGTCAACAGACTTAAATCCAACCGTGGTCCATAAGGGGAACACAACCTGTTGTGTTCAAATGGTTAAGTTACTTAAATAGTCAGTCTGGAAAATCTACTTTAGCAAATCAAGTTTTCACCTCTTCAACAGTTGAAAAGGGTAGTTTCTGAGACTGCAGTGTGTCCATAGCAAAGTAATTCATTTTAATGTTGAAAAGTTAACCCCATACACACTTTAAACTTTTGTCACCAGAAATGATATTTGACACCTAATTGAGATAACTAAATGTTCTGCTTTATGGAAATGGGAGAGGAGATGGGAGAGTACCGCAGCGAAGTAGAGAGAATATGTAACTGGTGCAAGGACAACAAGGACAACAATCTAGTCCTCAACGCAGCAAAGACTGTCGAGCTAGTCACTGACTTCAGGAGAAACCCTTCCCCCCTCTCACCTGTCCTCACCGGGGGATCCGAAGTTTCCAGGGTGACATCTGTGCGGTTCCTCGGCACGACTCTAACAAACAATCTGAAGTGGGAGCAGAACACCACCAAAATCCAGAAGAAATCTAATCTCAGCAGAGGCTGTTCTTCCTGCGCCAACTGAAGAGATTTGGCATGCCCAGGGAGCTGCTGACCAGTTTCTATACTTCCACCATAGAATCCATCCTCTGCCCCTCAGTCATTGTCTGGTATGCTGGTGCAACGGCCAGTGCCAAACACAAACTGCAGAGAGTTATAACGGTCGCGGAGAAGATCATCAGATCTCCTCTTCCACCTCTCGATCTCCTCCACTCCACCAGTATGAGGAAGAGGGCCACCATGATCTCCCGGGACCCCACTCACCCGGGCAGCCACTACTTCAGGCTCCTCCCGTTGGGCCGTCGTTATAGGGCTATACCATCCAAAACCACCAGGCGGATGAACACTTTCTTCCCCCAAACTGTTCGGTTTCTGAACTCTAACCTCCCCCTATCTGGCCCACATACCAGCATACTCTAGCTGGGTTGTCAGCCGGTCCCCGCCGCTGTTGGCCTGGGATCATCAAATCGACTCGAGGCCACTACCTGCATCCCTATTATTATCATTGGTATTATTTTCCTGTGTTTGCACAGCAGTGTAAATGGCCGTTACGGACTACTGCTTTTCAAGTGTATGTGTTGTGTGTCTGTCTTGTATTATACCTATTATGCCTTTGCCATGTGTACCACAATTCATTCCGATTACAGCTCTTGCTGTACTTGGCGAAATAAAGTGATTCTGATTCTGAGAGGAGAGGTTGCCTACAAAATTCCTCTGAAATTCCCACATAAATATTGTACTGAAGGAGAGTGAATAGAACCCCAATGACTTCACAGGACACTGTATTTAGCTAGAGGGTGCTGAACTCCTTTATGCCAGTAAACATCAAAATTGCAAGGTTGAGGTTTTAAGTATCGTGGTATCTGGGTCTCTGAAACTCTTAATTGTAGGCTAGAGTTGGAACAGGTTTATCAGTTAGGGTTATGTGAAGGCATATAGTGATAATAAGGAGAACAACAAATCAGGACATGGGTAAGAGGTGTGTATAATCTACCGGTAATTTGGTGAAAGCAGGTTTTAGGTATAAGTTCATGGTTAGAGTTAGGTTTCAAACAGGGAAGCAAATTAGATTAACTGCTATTGGCTAAATTTGAAGATATAGAAAAAATGTTAGTCAGCCTGTATGCCATCTTTCTGACACAGTTTTTTTTATATGTATTGCTTCAGATTAGTATTATCTTCTGTTTTAGTTAAAGAAAACAAACTCTTATAAATTGACCCTTGTACAGCCTTTCTTTAGAAATGACTCCACATTCGAAGATTTTGGATCTTTTTTTTTTCTTCAGTCATATCCTATTATACACTTCTTTACCAAATGTAGACAAAGAACTTTTGTAGCAATTTTGTCTTTAGAAAATTCTGGATTCTTCGGACCTCATTTAGCTTTCAGGGCAACAGAGTCACCAGCTTCATAGAAAATAATATGTGGTATATAACAGAAGATTTTTTTTCTTTTAGTACAACATGTTCATTTTTAGGGTTGAGTGAAAAAATATTGAACATGAATCAGCGCTTAACAAAGATAGAACTTCTTGCTTTTAGGGTCTCACTCATCATGTCTGAACAATTCTGTCTCCTCCTTTCTGCTTACTGACCTCATTTTTTATATCTAGTTTCTTTCAACATAGATCATTATCGCTTCTGCTGGATTATGGATATATTCTGTTCACTTTCCTTATGAGAAGCACTTTTGCCCTAAATGTCTGTTTCTGTGCTCTCCCTTGTCAGGTTCTGCAAACCTTTGCTTTTACATTGGACATCTGCTATTGTTTAGCCATTTGTTGTCCTCCTGAGTTTCCAAGTGTTTCCAATTTAATGCCAAATCACTAAAACATGTAACATTTTGCCCACTTCCTCCATGATTTTTTTTTCTGTACAAAATTTTAATGAGCTTCAATTTTATTTATTATTGTATGTTTCATTGATTACTTTTGAAATACAATTTTGATAATTTACAGTTCATCATTATAGCTATCATTATGACATACCTATACAAATATGATGTCATCGTCTTTTGTAGTAGAATAAGATAAAAAAAAATGGGTTCATGATACAGGGGCATTTAACAACCTAAGCGTGAAGTGAGTGACATTGTAATACAGACAGTTTTCTATACAAAAACCACGGTAAGCTTACAATATAAAACCTACTGTATATGGTTCTTAGTATAGAGAATGTTTTTACCATGTTTGTCACTAAACCAGTTAGCTTGGAATGCCAATATGCACATCATTTTATACTTCATAGTTGTGAGCATGCCTTGAATCACTACTTTATGTTATGTTTCCCTCATGGAAATTAGTTCAGTTTCAACTTTCTATATGAAGAAAAGATGTTGCTGTCCCAGTTTTATTACACCCATTGTAAAAGCAGAATAAAGAAGTTTGCATAATGGGGCATTATTTTTGTGTTATCAGAGCAGATGGGAAACTGCTCAATGGCTTTGAATCTAAAAATAATCAGGAAAACTGGAAAGGGGAGGACTGCTCTAACAGGGGTGGAAAACGAGTGGCTAAAGGGACAAAAAGAAGGAACTCTTGACTTCTACCTCAGATATTTAAGTCTGGAGAGTTCTGAAGCCAGTGAATGACTACTCGGGAAGAATGAAAGGTACCTTTCCAATTAAAACTAATAGAGGAATAACTTCAGACACACAAAGGGGAAGAAAAGACACTTACAAGTCATGGGGAGTTCAAAAGGAAAGAATTAAGACAAACGCACAAAGCATCATGGGAAGTATTATTCAAGTCACCCAGCCAGACAGCCTGATTAACAGAAGTTCTAAGTCAGCATGATCACCAGGGAGTCTTAGAGATAAAATAATTTCCCGTGCCTGGAGAAATCTTCCGGCACAGAACAAATGCTTCCCTGTCGACTAAAAGCTGTGGAAATTAAAAAAACAAGAAAGTGAGGGTGGCACTCTGTTCGTCAACAGGGTGAAAATGTCATTAGCAGCTCTAGGTTGTGCCATCATTCTCTAGGTGAATAAACAAGGCCATTAAGCACTGGTGTCTACTAATTGTTATTAACAGCACATAGCCGCTATACAGAAAATGCACTTTTTTGTAAGTAATAAATATTTACAAATATCTGAAAACTGTTCAAACTCAAACCTAAATGATCATGATTAAAGTGCTATCATTCCTCTAATTTGAATTTCAGATATGCAAGATTTCAGTGGCCAGTGTTTACAGTTATTACTGTTTTGTAATCTAAATCATGGGTGCCCACACATTTTTTTCGGCTTGCGAGCTACTTTAACATTTGCAGAGTCCGGGAGATCTACCAACATTTAGGTAGCTAGGTATAGGTGCCTTCAGTATAGATAGATAGGTATAGGTGCATTAAGTATAGATAGCTAGGTATATCGGCCTTCAGTATAGGAAGCCGGGTATAGTATAGTTAGGTATAGGTGCCTTCAGTACAGATAGCTAGGTGTAGGGGCCTTCTGTATAGGTAGCCAGGTATAGTGTAGTTAGGTGTAGGTGCCTTCAGTATAGTTAGCCAGGTATAGTGTAGTTAGGTGTGGGTGCCTTCAGTATAGTTAGCCAGGTATAGTGTAGTTAGGTGTAGGAGCCTTCAGTATAGTCAGCCAGGTATAGTGTAGTTAGGTGTAGGTGTCTTCAGTATAGTCAGCCAGACATAGTGTAGTTAGGTGTAGGTGCCTTCAGTATAGATAGCCAGGTATAGTGTAGTTAGGTGTAGGTGCCTTCAGTATAGTTAGCCAGGTATAGTGTAGTTAGGTGTAGGTGCCTTTGGTATAGTTAGCCAGGTATAGTGTAGTTAGGTGTAGGGGCCTTCAGTATAGTTAGCCAGGTATAGTGTAGTTAGGTGTAGGGGCCTTCAGTATAGTTACCCAGGTATAGTGTAGTTAGGTGTAGGTGCCACTTACCTCCCTCCAGTTCCAGCGGCAGTGTCTGGGGCTCCTCCTGGTCTCCCCTCCTTCGGCCGCACTGGCAAGAATGCAGGGGGTGGCGGGCAGCGTGCGTTGATGCATTGTGCCCAGCGCCGCCCCCAGCTATGACTTTGCGGCGTCCTCTCCCTCTGTACCGCCTCTCTCCTCTCCGCCTCTTTTGATTGGCTAGTGGCCGGCAGCAGAATCTGACAGCTGTCGGGCGCAAACTTTAACATGATGCGGCCGCGATCTACCAAATAGGCAGTCGCTATCTACCGGTAGATCGCGATCAACCTATTGGGCACCCCTGATCTAAATGTTTAATGCCATTGCAACAAGCAGAGTTCAAATATAATAGATATTTGTTAAAATTGTGCAGAGTATGGCCAGTAAAATGTGTGTGTTCAAATACAAAGCCAAGATCATGGTGCTATAGATAAGGCCTACAACATTAGAAATACGGTTTACTTTTTCAATAAGACATATACTGGTAGGAATATGGGGGCTGTCATTCTTCTGCAGCACTTTATAGGTAAGGTAACACTTATTATTATTACTCCATGCCTTTCAAAGTGGCTCATGATTCAATGTTTCCTGTGTTACTCGTATCACTGCGGTTGAGTGGATCATAAAAATGTGTGTTCAAAAATATAATGTGGAAAAAGATGTGCCCAGATAAAATAAAATACATTACAATGCTTAATACTGAAAAAGATGACACGGCTATAGGATAAGAAAAGAAGTTTATTTGCACTAAAGATACCTGTTTTGTGAGCATGTACAGCTCACGTCCTTGAGTTGCTCAATGCTAGGCTCTTTCGGTAAATTGGCACTGATATTTTTCCTGATGAAGTGAGCTGTACATGCTCACGAAACAAGGTACCTAAGTGCAAATACATTTCTTTTCTTATTGTATATCCGTGTCCTGATTGCATTAAGCCACCTCCCATTCTCAATGTTAAGGATTTTAATTAGTTACTGCACAGTGTGCAGTATATCTACGCCTTGCAGGACTTCATTTCTGAACCTGAGATGAAAGACATCTCAGGTTTTATATTTACCTGGGGCTTCCTTAACCCCCTTGGCGGTATGAAAAATACCGCCAGGGGGCAGCGCAGCAGTTTTTTTTTGATATTTTTTTTTTAAAATCATGTAGCAAGCCCAGGGCTCGCTACATGATAGCCGCTGCTCAGCGGCATCCCCCCAGCCCCGCCGATCGCCTCCGGCGATAGGCGATCAGGAAATCTTGTTCAAAGAACGGGATTTCCTGGAGGGCTTCCCCCGTCGCCATGGCGACGAGGCGGGATGACGTCACCGACGTCAGCGACGTCGGGACGTCATTGGGAGACCCGATCCACCCCTTGTCGCTGCCTGGCACTGATTGGCCAGGCAGCGGAGGGGTCGGGGGGGGGCCGCGCGCTGCACCGGATAGCGGCGATTGGGCGCGCGGCGGCGGCGATCGGGGCGCTGGCGCAGCTAGCAAAGTGCTAGCTGCGTCCAGCAAAAAAAAATTATGAAAATCGGCCCAGCAGGGCCTGAGCGGCACCCTCCGGCGGCTTACTCCGTGTCACACACGGGGTTACCGCTAAGGAGGTTAAAGAGAACCCAAGGTGGGTTCTGACAATGCAATTCACGTACAGAGGCTGGGTCTGCCTATACTGCCCAGCCTTTGTTGCTATTTCAATCCCACCTAAGCACCCTCTGCGCTCTGTTATCCCCCATAAATCACAGCCGCGCTGTTGACACACAGCGTGTCGCAGTGGGCTGTGTTTATCTCTGTACTGTCAGTCTGCTGCTTTCCCCGCCTCCTGCAGAGCTCCGGTCCCCGCCCGCGTCCCTTACCTCCCCGCTGAGTGGAGGGAAGGGATGCGGGTGGGACCAGAGCTATGCAGGAGGCGGGGGGAGTACGCAGAGTGACAGTACAGATGTAAACACACCTCGCACAACGTGGCTGTGATTTATGGGGGATTGCAGAGTGCAGGGGAAACTTAGGGGGGATTGGGATAGCAACAGAGGCTGGGCTGTATAGGCAGACCCAGCCTCTATATGTGGATTGCAATGTCAGAACCCCACCTCAGGTTCTCTTTAAGCCCCCTTGAAGCCGATTGGTCCCTCGCCGTCTCTCCAGGTGGCTCCTGTCCACAGAATGGCCTGGTAGCCTGGCCAAGTTGCAATTCATCACGCATGCGTGGTCCAGCCACATGCCCACCCCATTACACTCCCATGGCTGAGAGCTGACTGCACCTGCACAGTAACTAATGCACAGGCGTAGTACGCTCCCATTGACGTGGATGCGTGCATGCTATCAGGCTGTCCATTTGTGGCAAAAAAAAACAAAACTCAAATTCTCGGGCGCCACCATAGGCACCTATATTATCAGCATTTGGGTGCCTGCAATGCCTGATATATAGCGGGCACTGTAGTAGCACACGCTATTTATCAGGCGCAAAAAGTTCCGCTCTGGCGTCCGAATACCAATATTTTGCATTGGCGCCTATGGCGACGTCCAATTAGTCCACTTTCTGCTTGCACCCAAATTTGCTGCTTCCGGCTGGGCCTCCCTGCTGCTTCGGTTGAAGCACCATATATTCTACAGAGACACCTGGTGAGAAGTGCGAAAATTATTCCACCTACGTTGGAAGGTTACAAGCCTTTGGAAGGCAACTCAGGGTTTGGGTGAGAGCTACCTGAGATGGGCAGAGAAGGGGGGTTACAAATTTGGGGAACCTGTTAGATCTCAATCACTATAGATGGCTTACAAGATTGAGAAGTTATACAACAATACGCGGTCCCAAACTGACTTTCTTATTTATGGTCTGATATTAGTCTGATCATAAATTAAAGCTAATTTGAGAGATATAATGTCAAGGGTGAAGATCCTTGCCTTTGACACTTTTTTAACCACTCTGCAACGACCTAATGCAAGATGGCCGCCGTAGAGCGGCTCTCTCGTTCCTCAGCCACGCTATATGGTGTGATCTCGCGAGGAGCAAGATTATATGGGAGCTAAACTCGCACGAGCGCGAGCTTTCAACAGTAAACAGAGCCGGACGCAGTGATCAGCCTGCCAGCCCCTGATCGGAGCTTGCAGGCTGATTTTTTCATTTACAGGAGCAAAATCATTTTTATAGCGCTGTGATCTCCTGCAGCACTGTACAGGAGGCAGCCTTGTCACATAACTGTCCCACGGAAGGGCTCACAATCTAATGCGTGGCATAGACATATGTCTATGTATGTATCATGTGGTGTATGTAACATAGTCTAGGGGCAATTTAGGGGGGAGGGAGGGAAATATAACAAATATATATTTTTTTAAATAAGGTTTTTTTTATTAATAAAATATAATAAAGTCAGAGACCACCAAAAAAAGCCCTATTTGTGACAAGAAAAGGGGGTAAAATTCATTTGAGTGCTAAGTTGTATGGCTGAGCAATAAACCATTAAAGTTGTGAAGTGCTGAATTGTAAAAAATCACCTGGTCACTAGGGGGTATAAACCTTTGGTCCTGCAAGGGGTGCAAGTTTATTTACAGAAAATTAGTAATATGATTCTCCATAGTCTAGTGGCTTCAGCCAATATAGGTGCACATTACAGTCCATCTAAATTTAGCAACGTTGCTTTTGTTTTTGAATGCACCTTACTTTCTGGTCAAGGCTAACAAGTGTGATCATGTAGCCATACAGTTATTCAAACCTGAAATGTACATACAGTCTTAATAGCCTTAGAACATAGTACAAACACAAGGAAGATAATCAAATATTTACCAGATAATTAATAGGGGTGAGTGAGAACATTCTTGCAAAAAGCAAGAGCTACCTGCAGTGTGCAGGAGACGAGAGCGAGGTATGCTGGGGTTAACTTACCTAGCCACCATCTGTACTGCGATGCATTCTATGCTGCGTTCCATCTTCTTATACTTCTGCCTTTTAAGCTTGAACTTCTATTTTGAAGGTGGAAGTGTAAGGACTCAGGAGGTGGAATGCAGCATAAAACACATCAAAATGAAGGCGGTGGCTAGGTGAGTTAACCCCTGCACACTGCAGGACGTTCTGACTTTTCACAAGAACATTTTTGTTCATCCTTAATGACCACATATTCATTTGATACATGTTTGTACAGTACTCAACTCTTTTGATTGGCAAACAGCAATCAACTTTTTTTGGTGAGTGATCTCAGTATGACTGATGTGCGTATTGAAGGGTAGATATGGCTCGAACCTCAGATTTTGGGTTGTCATTAGTTGACACTCCCAGGACATACACTGTCAGTTCTCTCAGCGGCAATGTTTGTGTAGTGATGGCTGTCCAGAAGTACTGCAAAGTAAATCATGCGCTGTTCCCGTTCAGTGAAAGCCTTTGTTGTGTGAGACCAACAAATTCATTCTGACCCGCTGCTACTTAGTAGCCTTTCAGCTTCCACATCAAGATAGTATGGATAGATGGATGGAAGCTGTACTTTATGGCATCTCTCTCCACTAGTTCCACTAGGTACCTGCTGCTACTTAGTAGTCTTTCAGCTTCCACACCAGGAGATTATGAATGGATGGAAGCTGTACCTTATGGCATCTCTCTCCACTAGTTCCACTAGGTACCCGCTGCTACTTAGTAACCTTTCAGGTCCACACCAGGAGATTATGGATGGATGGCAGCTGTACCTTGTGGCATCTCTCTCCACTAGTTCCACTAGGTACCCGCTGCTACTTAGTTAGTAGTCTTTCAGCTTCCAAACCTGGAGATTATTTATGGATGGATGGAAGCTGTTCCTTATGGCATCTCTCTCCACTAGTTCCACTAGGTACCTGCTGCTACTTGTTAGTAGCCTTTCAGCTTCCACACCAGGAGATTATGGATGGATGGAAGCTGAACCTTATGGCATTTCTCTCCACTAGGTACCTGCTGCTACTTAGTAGTCTTTCAGGTCCGCACCAGGAGATTATGGATGGATGGAAGCTGTTCCTTATGGCATCTCTCTCCACTAGTTCCACTATGTACCCACTGCTACTTAGTAGCCTTTCAGCTTTCACACCAGGAGATTATGGATGGATGGAAGCTGCACCTTGTGGCATCTCTCTCCACTAGTTCCACTATGTACCCACTGCTACTTAGTAGCCTTTCAGCTTTCACACCAAGAGATTATGGATGGATGGAAGCTGCACCTTGTGGCATCTCTCTCCACTAGTTCCACTATGTACCCACTGCTACTTAGTAGCGCTGCCAGAGAAGATTGTGGTGTACAGAGATCATGGAGTATCAGATGGACAGCTCAGCACAGTTCAGAATTATGAGATCCCGCAGTTACAGACCTGCTTTGGTACTTTTGAAAAAGATTCCCCTCGCATAATTGTCATCGTAGTGCAGAAAAGGATCAGCACCAATCTGTACTGCTCCATGTCTGGAACATTTGTCACTGGGCAGAAATGGCATTGCATTCCTAAACTGGAGGCATAAAGTGCTTTAAAACATCTTGCGTGTGTATACATGGATCAGGTAGTGTAAGTAGTGTACTGCTTCACACTGACAGACCAAACTCACTGTTTAACACACCTCTGAAAACAGCTGTTTGTGTAGTGATGGCTGTGCTGGTGCGCACGTTGGCGAGAGTGCAGGCAATGGCTGTTTAACAGCCCATATGGTGGATCACGAAGGGGAACTGACACATGTACATGCCTTTTGTTTTGTTGTTGCAGTCCCAGAGCAACCAGAAAAATTAGGCATGTACACACACCAGAAAAATGATTATTCTTAAAAATTCCGGAATCCACCTGGAGTCTTGGACCCTGTTGGTGATGATGGCGGAGAAGGCAGTCAATTGGCCTGCAGGCAGAGATGCTGTGTGGGGACAATGTCATTTACAAAAAATATTACATTAAGTTAGTGCGTTATGCTCAAGTAAACGGACCAGCGTAGCGTCATGATCTCACGTGTACCAGAGGCCTAGATGGGATGGGAAGTTAAATATAGAACTTTATGATGATAGCAAGCAGACTGGCTCACTGTACTACCTATTATTTTCTTTTGTTTTTCTTAAAGCATATTAGTTAAATTTATCAAAAATTATTTCTAACTTTATTATATTTGTGTGCTGCTTTTATTAACCACTTCGGGACCACAGTCTTTTCGCCCCTTAAGGACCAGAGCCTTTTTCTCCATTCAGACCACTGCAGCTTTCACGGTTTATTGCTCGGTCATAAAACCTACCACCTAAATGAATTTTACCTCCTTTTCTTGTCACTAATACAGCTTTCTTTTGATGCTATTTGATTGCTGCTGCGAGTTTTACTTTTTATTATATTCATCAAAAAAGACATAAATTTTGTCAAAAAAATGACTTTTTTAACTTTCTGTGCTGACATTTTTCAAATAAAGTAAAATTTCCTATACATTTGAGCGCGAAAGTTATTCTGCTACATGTCTTTGATAAAAAAAAAAACATTCAGTGTATATTTATTGGATTGGGTAAAAGTTATAGCGTTTACAAACTATGGTGCCAAAAGTGAATTTTCCCATTTTCAAGCATCTCTGACTTTTCTGCGCACCTGTCATGTTTCATGAGGGGCTAAAATTCCAGGATAGTACAAATACCCCCCAAATGACCCCATTTTGGAAAGAAGACATCCCAAAGTATTCAGTGAGAGGCATGGTGAGTTCATAGAAGATTTTATTTTTTGTCACAAGTTAGCGGAAAATGACAGTTTGTGACAAAAAAAAAAAAAAAAAAAAGTTTCCATTTCTTCTAACTTGCGACAAAAAAAAATGAAATCTGCCACGGACTCACTATGCTCCTCTCTGAATACCTTGAAGTGTCTACTTTCCAGAATGGGGTCATTTGTGGGGTGTGTTTACTGTCCTGGCATTTGGGGGGTGCCTAATTGTAAGCACCCCTGTAAAGCCTAAAGATGCTCATTGGACTTTGGGCCCCTTAGCGCAGTTAGGCCGCAAAAAAGTGCCACACATGTGGTATTGCCGTACTCAGGAAAAGTAGTATAATGTGTTTTGGGGTGTATTTTTACACATACACATGCTGGGTGGGAGAAATATCTCCGTAAATGACAATTTTTTTATTTTTTTTACACACAATTGTCTATTTATAGAGATATTTCTCCCACTCAGCATGGGTATGTGGAAAAATACACCCCAAAACACATTATACTACTTCTCCTGAGTACGGCGATACCACATGTGTGGCACTTTTTTGCACCCTAACTGCGCTAAGGGGCCCAAAGTCCAATGAGTACCTTTAGGATTTCACAGGTCATTTTGAGAAATTTCGTTTCAAGACTACTCCTCACGGTTTAGGGCCCCTAAAATGCCAGGACAGTATAGGAACCCCACAAATTACCCCATTTTAGAAAGAAGACACCCCAAGGTATTCCGTTAGATGTATGGTGAGTTCATAGAAGATTTTTTTTTTTTGTCACAAGTTAGCGGAAATTGATTGTAATTGTTTTTTTTCACAAAGTGTCATTTTCCGCTAACTTGTGACAAAAAATAAAATCTTCTATGAACTCGCCATTCTCCTAACGGAATACCTTGGGGTGTCTTCTTTCTAAAATGGAGTCATTTGTGGGGTTCCTATACTGCCCTGGCATTTTAGGGGCCCTAAACCGTGAGGAGTAGTCTTGAAACCAAATGTGGCAAAATGACCTGTGAAATCCTAAAGGTACTCATTGGACTTTGGGCCCCTTAGCGCACTTAGGGTGCAAAAAAGTGCCACACATGTGGTACCGCCGTACTCAGGAGAAGTAGTATAATGTGTTTTGGGGTGTATTTTTACACATACCCATGCTGGGTGGGAGAAATATCTCTGTAAATGACAATTATTTGATTTTTTTTACACACAATTGTCCATTTACAGAGAGATTTCTCCCACCCAGCATGGGTATGTATAAAAATACACCCCAAAACACATTATACTACTTCTTCTGAGTACGGCGATACCACATGTGTGACACTTTTTTGCAACCTAGGTGCGCTAAGGGGCCTAACGTCCTATTCACAGGTCATTTTGAGGCATTTGGATTCTAGACTACTCCTCACGGTTTAGGGCCCCTAAAATGCCAGGGCAGTATAGGAACCCCACAAGTGACCCCATTTTAGAAAGAAGACACCCCAAGGTATTCTGTTAGGAGTATGGTGAGTTCATAGAAGATTTTTTTTTTGTCACAAGTTAGCGGAAAATGACACTTTGTGAAAAAAAAAACAATACATATCAATTTCCGCTAACTTGTGACAAAAAATAAAATCTTCTATGAACTCATCATACACCTAAAAGAATACCTTGGGGTGTCTTCTTTCTAAAATGGGGTCACTTGTGGGGTTCCTATACTGCCCTGGCATTTTAGGGGCCCTAAACCGTGAGGAGTAGTCTTGAACCCAAATGTCTCAAAATGACCTGTGAAATCCTAAAGGTACTCATTGGACTTTGGGCCCCTTAGCACAGTTAGGCTGCAAAAAAGTGTCACACATGTGGTATCGCCGTACTCAGAAGAAGTAGTATAATGTGTTTTGTGGTGTATTTTTACATATAACCATGCTGGGTGGGAGAAATATCTCTGTAAATGACACATTTTTGATTTTTTTTACACACAATTGTCCATTTACAGAGAGATTTCTCCCACCCAGCATGGGTATGTGTAAAAATACACCACAAAACACATTATACTACTTCTCCTGAGTATGGCGATACCACATGTGTGACACTTTTTTGCAGCCTAGGTGCGCTAAGGGGCCCAACGTCCTATTCACAGGTCATTTTGAGGCATTTGTTTTCTAGACTACTCCTCACGGTTTAGGGCCCCTAAAATGCCAGGGCAGTATAGGAACCCCACAAGTGACCCCATTTTAGAAAGAAGACACCCCAAGGTATTCCGTTAGGGGTATGGTGAGTTCATAGAAGATTTTATTTTTTCTCACAAGTTAGTGAAAAATGACACTTTGTGAAAAAAACAATAACAATCCAATTTCCGCTAACTTTTGACAAAAAATAAAATATTCTATGAACTCATCATACACCTAACAGAATACCTTGGGGTGTCTTCTTTCTAAAATGGGGTCACTTGTGGGGTTCCTATACTGCCCTGGCATTTTACGGGCCCAAAACTGTGAGTAGTCTGGAAACCAAATTTCTCAAAATGACTGTTCAGGGGTATAAGCATCTGCAAATTTTGATGACAGGTGGTCTATGAGGGGGCAAATTTTGTGGAATCGGTCATAAGCAGGGTGGCCTCTTAGATGACAGGATGTATTGGGCCTGATCTGATGGATAGGAGTGCTAGGGGGGTGACAGGAGGTGATTGATGGGTGTCTCAGGGGGCGGTTAGAGGGGAAAATAGATGCAATCAATGCACTGGGGAGGTGATCGGAAGGGGGTCTGAGGGGGATCTGAGGGTTTGGCCGAGTGATCAGGAGCCCACACGGGGCAAATTAGGGCCTGATCTGATGGGTAGGTGTGCTAGGGGGTGACAGGAGGTGATTGATGGGTGTCTCAAGGTGTGATTAGAGGGGGGAAATAGATGCAAGCAATGCACTGGCGAGGTGATCAGGGCTGGGGTCTGAGGGCGTTCTGAGGTGTGGGCGGGTGATTGGGTGCCCGCAAGGGGCAGATTAGGGTCTAATCTGATGGGTAACAGTGACAGGTGGTGATAGGGGGTGATTGATGGGTAATTAGTGGGTGTTTAGAGGAGAGAATAGATGTAAACAATGGATTTGGGAGGTGATCTGATGTCGGATCTGCGGGCGATCTATTGGTGTGGGTGGGTGATCAGATTGCCCGCAAGGGGCAGGTTAGGGGCTGATTGATGGGTGGCAGTGACAGGGGGTGATTGATGGGTGGCAGTGACAGGGGGTGATTGATGGGTGATTGACAGGTAATCAGTGGGTTATTACAGGGGAGAACAGATGTAAATATTGCACGGGCGAATTGATAAGGGGGGGGTCTGAGGGCAATCTGAGCGTGTGGGCAGGTGATTGGGTGCCCGCAAGGGGCAGATTAGGGTCTAATCTGATGGGTAACAGTGACAGGTGGTGATAGGGGGTGATTGATGGGTAATTAGTGGGTGTTTAGAGGAGAGAATAGATGTAAACAATGGATTTGGGAGGTGATCTGATGTCGGATCTGCGGGCGATCTATTGGTGTGGGTGGGTGATCAGATTGCCCGCAAGGGGCAGGTTAGGGGCTGATTGATGGGTGGCAGTGACAGGGGGTGATTGATGGGTGGCAGTGACAGGGGGTGATTGATGGGTGATTGACAGGTAATCAGTGGGTTATTACAGGGGAGAACAGATGTAAATATTGCACGGGCGAATTGATAAGGGGGGGGTCTGAGGGCAATCTGAGCGTGTGGGCAGGTGATTGGGTGCCCGCAAGGGGCAGATTAGGGTCTAATCTGATGGGTAACAGTGACAGGTGGTGATAGGGGGTGATTGATGGGTAATTAGTGGGTGTTTAGAGGAGAGAATAGATGTAAACAATGGATTTGGGAGGTGATCTGATGTCGGATCTGCGGGCGATCTATTGGTGTGGGGGGGTGATCAGATTGCCCGCAAGGGGCAGATCAGGGGCTGATTGATGGGTGGCAGTGACAGGGGGTGATTGACGGGTGATTGACAGGTGATTGACAGGTGATTGACAGGTGATTGACAGGTGATTGACAGGTGATCAGGGGGGATAGATGCATACAGTACACGGGGGGGGGGGGTCTGGGGGGGGTCTGGGGAGAATCTGAGGGGTGGGGGGGTGATCAGGAGGGAGTAGGGGGCAGATTAGGGACTTAAAAAAAAAATAGCGTTGACAGATAGTGACAGGGAGTGATTGATGGGTGATTAGGAGGGTGACTGGGTGCAAACAGTGGTCTGGGGGGTGGGCAGGGGGGGGTCTGAGGGGTGCTGTGGGCGATCAGGGGGCAGGGGGGGGGGAAATCAGTGTGTTTGGTGCAGACTAGGGTGGCTGCAGCCTGCCCTGGTGGTCCCTCGGACACTGGGACCACCAGGGCAGGAGGCAGCCAGTATAATAGGCTTTGTATACATTACAAAGCCTATTATACACTGTTGCAGCGGCGATCCGGATGCCAGTAACCCGCCGGCGCTTCCGAACGGCCGGCGGGTTACGGCGAACGGGGGGCGGAGCCAGTCCCCGGCGGCTGATCGCGTCACGAATGACGCGATCGCCGCATAGCCACTCCCGCAGCCGCCCCCGCCGATGGGCGTATTGCGGTCGTTTGGGCCCAGACTTTGCCGCCGCCCATCGGCTGGGGGCGGTCGTTATGTGGTTAATGTGTGCATACCATACCATTGGTGTTTGTGTTTTGCAATCAGGTGCCTTCGCAAAGCAGTTGTCCCTAGTTGGGTGTTGGGCTTCCCATGGCAGAAGTTGCAGATGGCATTGCTGGTATCAGAGGCATGCAAACAAGAAAAATGCCACACTAGTGATCTTTGGAATGTCGGCATTCGGGTGGTGGCAACAGCAGGCCTTGAAGGGAGTGTTGGCTGGAATAACCTAAGTGTATCACTAAATACATCATGTGTGATTAAGTCCTCTGACACATCAAGTGGAGCAGCTGTGTTGCTAGTGGTACTGTTAAGTTTTTGTGGGAAACCAGAAGCAGAGCAGGAGGAGGATGGTGTGTCAAGGAGGATCTGTGCGGAAACTGTAGAAGTTGTGGTGCACTGTTTAAGCCAGTCAACCACATCCTCAGAATTTTGGGGGTTGTGGGTACGTGCCTTCTGAACACTGTACTTTGGTCGAGGGCCACACAAAACCATGCCAGCATGACCTTGAAAATACCTGCGGGGTGGCCTGCCTCTGCCTGTTATTTTTCCCATATTGGAGGTATGCACTACTACTAACAATATGCAATAGTGGTAGACAGTGTGTGTAATCACAAAGAGGCACACAATCAGTGTCAAATACACAGCAGCTGTGTGTGTGTGTGAGTTTGTGTGTGTGTATCACTGGGCTGTGTACTTTAAGACACACAGAGAGATATCCTATATAGTACTTTCAATCACAAATACAGTTGCAAGCTAAGCACTACTTATGACAGACAGTGTGCTGGCTTGCTTGCAATAGTTAGAAGAGTATAGTAGAATTACAAGGGCCAGCAACTGACTGTGACCTGTATGCAGTGTGTAACCCACACAGATATCAATAACAGATACACTTGGAAGCTAAGCACAACTTATGATGATAGACAGTGTGCTGGCTTGTAATAGATAGAAGACGATAGTAGAACTGCAAGGCTTAGCAATGACCGTGGCCTGCCCTGTATGCAGTGTCTGTCTCACACACACACAAAAAAAGAATAGAATATGAGCCCTCAAAAGGGTTTTTGTTTTGGGGTAGTTTCAGCAATAAAGAACAGCCTAGCTAACTGTTCCTGTCAATCTGTGGGCTGTATGCAGTGTCACCCACAAAGGGAGCTATGGTATAGTACGTTCAATCACAGATACAGTGAAAAGGTATGCACTGGTATAACAGAGTGTGCTTTCACACAGGTACAGTGGAAATGTATGCACTGGTATAATAGAGTGTGCTGTCACACAGGTACAGAGGAAAGGTATGCACTGGTACAATAGAGTGTGGGACTACAAATCCCAGCTAACAACAGCCTAAATAACGCTTTCCCTATGTCCAAATGTCTCTTCCTTCCTCTCACTATAGCAAGATCAGCAGACTGAAAACATAGTCGACGCTACAGCATTTTTATAGGTGGGGGGGCGCAGGTCCATGGGTAGTGCAGCCTGATTGGAAGCCATGTGTCTGCTGACTGTGATGTAGAGGGTCAAAGTTTAGCCCAATGACGAAGTATAGGAGGCAGGTCGAACACGCTATGTGTCCGCTACCCCGCCACGGGTGCGGCTAGCTGATATCCGCGCTGACTACCTGCTGGGCAAACTGTTCGGACCATCTCTATTGAAGGGTAATTTATTGTGGAGACCATGGCCTCGATTCATCATTGTCTTTGAGATAACTTTTTCCAGTTTGTTAAATTACCGAATTCGAAGTTTATCGATTTCTAGTTGTATTCATCAAGGTTTTTCAGCATTCATAAATTAGCAACAAGGATGAGAATTGGCTCTTGGGTGCATGAAAAAATATATATAAATATAGCTTTATTACAAAATCATTACATATCACAAAATCTATAAATACAAAAAGTACCAAAAGTTATATGTATCAACAAATCCCCCCATACAACACTAACGTTTAAAAACCACCCCAACTGGGCATATAGTTACACCGGATCATTAGGGGGCTGCAGTCCCCCAAAAAAACTTCCAACCTATTCATAGGTAGTTCAAAAAGTGAATACCCTCATGGCAATATAATGCGACAAATGTGGATGTAGTCCTAATGGCAAAACCAGCATGCAGCATGTAGCAAACAGAACTGTGGCAATCATAAGACCATTGATGAATTCCTGCAGCATTGGAGTCATAGATCCATTAGAAACAACCCCCCCCCCCCATCACAGGGTTAACTGATCAGTGTTTCTGAGTTCATACTGCACAGATGAAAAAATGGAACTTGTTGCAAACACATATGATACTTCCAAGCGCTGTGTGCTATGTCTGGTGAGTGGCAATGCCGTCTGATGATAGCAAAGCGAAGCAGTGCATGCCGTAGTATAAAGCAGAGCAAGTTGAAAGTCCCCCAATCGCAGGGAATAAATGGTAGCCAGCACGGCCACACGTGATGATAAGGAAGTTAAATGCAACACAGCATGCGAAGCAAGTCCATGTTAGATGCAGCAGAGCATGTCAGGCAGGTCCACATGAGATGGTGAGAGTCACTATTCATATAGCTTTATGCCACACAAGTCCATGCATGAGGATGATGGAGGATAACAAGGAGAAGTCGTATAGTTACCAGTCCTGTTTGATGTGGAAGTGGGAAGGATCCGGTGAAAGCTCACCGGATATGCCCAGAAGGATAGACGGCTGTCAGTCGATGCCTGACATGTTTCGCAGCGCTAGCGGCCTTTTCAAAGGCTAGGCAGCCGTAGAAAGTTTTTCAGCATTCGGTGCGAATTCGATAACAATTCGGTAACCATTCGGTAACGTGTCGATATTTCCATTTTACAGCGGTAATTTAACACAAGGCCATAAGATGGAATTGTGGGAAAAAGGCAGTGCTTTAAACACTACGTAGCAACATTCTGAATAGGTCTTAACACCTGGACCAGGATTCTGGAAGTGACTTGGGACAATCCCACAATTTGATAGTAGCTTTTTCTGAAAAAATGTAGTGTAGCTAGCAATTTAGTTAACCCTGGCACTGCCTGTGTTCTCTTACAAGATGATTCAAGAGAAATGCAGATGTCCTGTTATAGCAAATAAATCTATTCTCTTGCAAATTGATATGGTTCTAGACCTTATTCTTGCCCTTCTGCACCTTTGAATCACTCTCAAATGACACATAACCACTTCAAATGGCTCCATCTTCTCTGTCAGCAATAATCTGACAGGAATAACGACAAAGCAGTGAAGGAGATAACTAATCCTAAATGTAACGCTAAACCACGCTCACTTTCATTTTCATGAATTGCACTTTCTTCCGTTTTAACGAATCACTAACGAATGATTACCGAATTATTACTGAATGCTCGCTAACAGCTGTAGCTGTTTGATGAATCCTGAAAATCAACTTAACGAATCCGGTATTTTACCGAACTGTCGTTAACCAATTCGATAAGTTTTGATGAATTGAGGCCATGTCTTAAATTTTTTGGGGGTACTTTCAGCGCTCTTAACACTTTTGTCTGTTCTTCTACCTGTACTGTGCCACAAGGACTTTAAGCAGTGAGAGTGAAGTTAAGAGGTAGGTGTAATTTATTTGAGCTATGGACAGGGCTGCCTGAACAAGGCAAATCTTTTTGTATGGATTTTTGCAATCGTATGGTCAACAATATTTGGGAAATATATATTTTTTTAAATAAAGTTTTTTTTAAATTAATAAAATAAAAAATAAAAAAGTCAGAGACCACCAAAAGAAAGCCCTATTTGTGACAAGAAAAGGGGGTACAATTCATTTGAGTGCTAAGGTGTATGGCTGAGCAATAAACCGTTAAAGTTGTGAAGTGCTGAATTGTAAAAAATCACCTGGTCACTAGGTGGTATAAACCTCTGGTCCTGCAAGGGGTGCAAGTTTATTAACAGAAAATTAGTAATATGATTCTCCATAGTCTAGTGGCTTCAGTCAATATAGGTGCACATTACAGTCCATCTAAATTTAGCAACATTACTGTTGTTTTTTAATGCACCTTATTTTCCGGGCAAGGTTAACAAGTGTGATTACATAGCCATACAGTTATTCAAATGTGAAATGTACATACAGTCTTAATAGTCTTAGAACATAGTACAAAGACAAGGAAGATAATCAAATATTTACCAGATAATCATTACAGGCGAGTGACAACATACTTGCGAAAAGCAAGAACTACCTGCAGTGTGCAGAAGACGAGAGCGAGGCAGGGGTTAACTCACCTAGCCACCATCTGTACTGCGATGCATTCTATGCTGCGTTCCATCTTATACTTCTGCCTTTAAGCTGGAACTTCTACTCTGCAGGTGGAAGTGTAAGGAGATGGAATGCAGTATAAAACACATCAGAATGAAGGCAGTGGCTAGGTGAGTTAACCCCTCCACACTGCAGGACATTCTGACTTTTCACAAGAACATTTTTGTTTATCCTTAATGATCAGCTGATCACATATTTGATACATGTTTGTACAGTACTCAACTCTTTAACTTTTTTGATTAGCAAATAGCAATCAATGTTTTTTGTTGAGTGCTCTCAGTATGACTGATGTGCATATTGAAGAGTCGTTTATTGTAGAACATCTGTCTTCAATTTTTTTGTGGGTACTTTCAGCGGTCTTAGCACTTTTGTTTGTTCTTCTACCTGTACTGTGCCATGGGGTCGAACACGCTATGTGTCCGCTACCCCGCCGCGGGTGCGGGAAGCTGATATCCGCGCTGACTACCTGCTGGGCAAACTGTTCGGACCATCTCTATTGAAGGGTCATTTGTTGTGGAGACCATATGTCTTAAATTTTTTGGGGGGTACTTTCAGCGCTCTTAGCACTTTTGTTTGTTCTTCTACCTGTACTGTGCCACAAGGACTTTAAGCAGTGAGAGTGAAGTTAAGAGATAGGTGTAATTTATTTGAGCTATGGACAGGGTTGCCTGAACAAGGCAAATCTTTTTGTATGGATTTTTGCAATTGAACGGTCAACAATATTGTTATTTAGATTTTTATTCATGTGCAAATATATACCAAACATTTTACAGTATTTGGGTAAAAATTGGCACACAGTGAAGTTCTAAGCTAAAGTTGAAATGCACATATGACGTAACATATCTAAAATAACTTGCTTAGGCTTTAAGTATTCCTTTACATTTTGTGCAGCTGCAAGCCTAAACTGAGGAAAGCCAGGAGATTAGTTAATAGACCCCATTGTTTTCTTAATTACCTCTCAAACCTTACCTCAGCCGTGGCCCCATTTCAAGGTTTGCAATATCAAACCTTTCCGGAAATTGACTGAAGTCTGAGATCTTTTGCTAAGCCTTCTCCTATGCTTTCCTTTGCTTCTCCTATATACTTACACAAGCAAATAGTAAAGTGAAATACTGCTTTACTGTACTGTAACTGTTGTCAGCTGCTTCACATAGGTGTTTAAAGCTCGATTCGAAGCATTGAAGAATTGAAGTTCCAGCTGTGTAAATATGATATCATATTACTAAGATTTGGTTGGACTTTGGTTTTGTAGTGTAGAGTAGTAAAATACTGGTCCAATGTGCTTACATTCTTTCTGAGCTTCCATAACAAACCTGTATATTATCTTCAAAAATAAACAAATAGCTTTGAAGACAAATTTGGGCTTTGCATTTCCTCAGACTATACTGTACCTGTTAAGCCTCATAAACAGGGTACAATTTTCTATCAGATCGACTAGTGATCTGATAAGAAGTTGCATCATGTGTAGACGTCCAAATTGTTCCCGATCGATAATGCAATCAATTTTGCATTGATAACTACCCAAAATCAATCGTAATCCAATTGGTTAAAAATTATCTGGTTGATCCGTCGATCTGACAGAAAATTGTACCATTTGTATTAAGCTGAACAAATCCAAAACAGTGATAAAAAAAACATATGAAATGAAAAGTGCATGTCCAAACCATGAGAGATGCAAATTGATGAAACCATAAGCAAATGTTGATTGTTATTGATAAAATTGTCTTTGGCCCAACCCATTAAATCTTCCTAGCACCCCCACCCCCTTCCTCCTTCACTAGACTTTAATCTTTAGAGGGTGGTACCACTAAGCAATAGTGGAATAGTGGATTTAAGCAGCCTATCATGTAAGTCCCTAAGACACCTAATTTTTACTAGGCAATAAAGGTAAAGTTTAATAGTAAAAATTGCTCAAAAATACCAAAATATTTAAGGAGACTGTGGTGGTCACGCTGCTGGTTCTTGTTGTCCACCATTTATGAGCAGATTTTCATATGCTACACAAGAGCCTGCAATTCCTTTCTCCCTACTGCCTATGCCAACTCCCTTCACAGACAGCTATTGATGAGGGGAGAAATGGCATGCTGACCATGCCCCATTCATACATCCTGATTTGGAAGGATTGTCTTTTGCATCTCACTACATTTTTTCCACTCACAAGACAGCACATGTTGTCTGTCTTTGGATCCAGGGAATCCTTTAAGGAATGGTGTTCATGTGAAATTAAAGCTTAAAGCATACCTGAACTGACACGTGTCATGATTAGATAAACATGTATGTACAGTCCAAAGTTTACATAAGACTATGCTGTATTCCTTTTTTATTTTATTTTTTTCACTGTAAGGGTCTAAACTCCAAAGCTTTGGATGACAGTTTTCTACATTTGGACTGTAATGTAACTCACTGACAACTAATTACGGGCTGCAAAACTCTTGCATGGCAGAGAGACAATTTGAAAGGCAATTCGGAAGGAAAAGACATAAAAAAGGTCTATAGTTGTTGGGAGTTGTAAAATGCCTAAAGCTGTCTTCATTCAACTGAGACAATAACTTTAATCTTTGGTTTTTAGCTTTAAAAAAAAAACAAGACAGATCTTAGTGAATATTTCTAGGGTGACATTAACAAAGGCCAATAAGCATTTGAAAATGAGAATGTCCATTATGATAAGATCGGTAAGGTCAACCGATGAGGGCTGAAGCCATTGATGAGCTTTGGGTAGCCTGGCACCATTGGCAACATGCCGAGACAATCTTTGTTGACTAAACTACCATCCCCGTGGTTTTCCACCTAAAAGAGGCAAAAGGGGGTCAGGGGCGAGGATGACCTGTAGGGCAATGCTAATGAGGGAAAACCGGGAAAAACCACCAGACATGCATGAACGTGCCAGTATGGCCACAACCTCGAAAGTAAATGTTAGATTTGAAGGGGGAAATTGCATGAAGTAAGCAGGAGTAGCATATGTGCAATGAAGATTTTTATAGTTCGTTTTAATATGTGAAAAGTAACTACTCCCTTTATCTATCGTTAGGCAGCATTTACACCATATTTCTAGTGAGAGTGTGAGACCCAAATCTGTATCCCAGGCCAGCTTGGTGTACTTTTTCGGGAATTCAAGTGGTTAGGAAATAATACTGTAGAGGTAAGAGGGAAGTCCCCCCCCCCCCCCAAGAGGTCTTAAGGTGCACTTGTGGGGTCCTATAACATTCTACAACAAACAGCCCCACCTTTCCACCCTTCAGCTCAGATGGGCTTGACTTTGCCTTCAAGCATGTGTAATACTGCTCATATTTACTGGCTAAAAAGCAGGCTAGTGACGAATTCTGTCTCTGTGGAGGATAGCAGTTGATGTACAGTGTACGGTGAGGGGGCGGAGCATGGAAGAAAACTATGGAGTTGGGCTGGCTTTAGGTTAGATGATCTGGCATTCTGGATCTCTTGCTAAAGTATCATGGAGAGTTGCCCTGAACACACTAGATTCTCGTGTTTTTTTTTTTAGTGGTCGCCTTGGCTGATTGTATGAACCTTCAGGAAAACATCATCCTTTAGGAAGCCCACCATAAAAAAAGGATAACATTTAACTCTGCTAAATTTTTACCAGCCTGGCTGACATGAAGGGATACAAAAATTATGTTATACCATGGGCCTGATTCACAAAGCGGTGCAAAGTGTTTGCACGCCTGTGAAAAGCCCCTTATCACGCCTAAACCCAGTTTAGGCGTGATAAAATGAAACTCGCGCGAAATTCCCGCGCACAAAGTTTTGCGCGCGCAATCGCGCGGCGCACAGTGCAGTGCGCGCGATGCGCCCATTACACCCTATGGGCGCTGTGCGCGAAATTACGCGATTGTGCGCGTAAAACTTTGCGCGCGGGACTTTGCGCGCGATAAAGAGCACAAATCGGTGCTAACTCAGCGGTGCAAAGCTTATCACGCCTAAAGTCTTTTAGGCGTGATAACTGAGTTATCACCGCTTTGTGAATCAGGCCCCATGCCTATTGATAGATGCTTGTCAAAGAATTGACAGATGACAGTTTGTGTTCTCAGCTTCTAAATCTGCTGCTGTGAATACTTGGGTATATTTCACTCTGATTTTGTTATTTATGTCTGTTCGTTTATATTGATTTTATCCTTTAAAAATGTAAGAAATGCATCACCTTTTTTCTGAATCTGAGGATAATTCTTCATTCCTCATCACAGGCAGATGATTTCTTTGCATAAAATCAGACTTTTAATAGGCAATTACATGATAGTGGTAGGCCTAACATTCCCCTATCCCCTTTCATCAACCCTTGATTATACCCAATCTTAACACTAAAATAGCCACTCTGACACCAATCATTGGATTAATTAAGGGCAGTGCAGCCCATTTATTTAACAAAATAAACTAACATAACATCATAAACGTTGAACCCAACTCAGTCCAAGAAACCAGAGAGCTGGGGTAAGGGGACCGGAGGTGTTCTCAGAAACCGAAAGGATAAACCTGTAAACCTGGCATGCAGCCTGTAACCGGCCCCTAGCCGCAGTCACCGTCTCAGGGACGACTGCATGCCCACCTGATCACCAATCTCCGACGCTCGTAAGCCATCCGGATTTGTCCCGTGACAAATCCCCACCATCACTGTCGTTAAACCTCCAGGACCCCCCACCCCTCCTGCTGCAACGACGATGAAGACCTAAGAAAGGAGACAAAACACAAAAGAGGGGAGGGAGGGAGGGAGATTCGTGTCCTCCAGCTGGCTGACCCCGGCTAAGCCCGCCCCCTCTATTTAAAATTACCCCTATTGGCCCACCTCTTCCTCCCCCCTGGCTCGGAAATAGATCCCTCAGCACTGATTACCCCCATCAGTGCTGGGGAAAACTAGGTGCATGGGAAACAGCCACACTATCATGCATGGCCTTCCGTACTGCGGTCCCCTCCATCTCCAGGCCCTTACTTGATAGTGGTAGGCCTAACATTCCCCTACCCCTTTTTATCATCCCTTGACCATAACCGATCTTAACTCTAAAATAGCCACTCTGACACCAAGCATTGGATTAATTAAGGCCAATGCAGCCCATTTATTTAACAAAATAACTTAACATAATAACATCATAAACGTTGAACCCAACTCAGTCCAAGAAACCAGAGAGCTGGGGTAAGGGGACCGGAGGTGTCCTCAGAAATCGAAAGGATAAACCCGTAAACCTGGCATGCAGCCTGTAACTGGCCCCTAGCCGCAGTCACCGACTCAGGGACGACTGCATGCCCACCTGATCACCAATCTCCGACGCTCGTAAGCCATCCGGATTTGTCCCGCGACAAATCTCCACTATCACTGTCGTTAAACCCTGGAACCCCCCACCCCTCCAAAGCGAGAGGACGTGACACCTCATGACCTTGATGCCCTCAACCGCAGAGCTCTCTGGATCCCATCCTTGATGTCCAATGCCCACAAATCCGTCTCTATGTCAGTTAGGTGAACCCCATCTCTCCTGAGAAATAAGCCAATGTCCTCCTCCAAATCCTGGTGTCTAACTGCCAACCCCCCATTCCTAATGAAAAATTTTGCCACCTCCTTGTTGAGCTTCACCCTAGCCTTGTTAACCTTAGGGATGGACCTGGCTAACCTCCAAGATGCCTGGGCAATGATATCCGACCAAACCACTGTGGCATCCAGAAACAAAGATCTGATCCTGAGGAAATCAAATTTGATGTCTTTTATGATCATACTGGAAGCCAGGCCATTGCCCCCAACATGTAGCACGCTGGTGCTACATCAGGAGCTCGATTTAACCTGGCAAACCGGTGCAGTTCGGGAAGAACCTGGGAGTCTGAGACCAAACCATCCCTGGGAACCCCAACTATCGAATACGCACCTGTTCCCGCAGGAAACCCAGCTGCCGACCCTCCGGTCTGACCTCCGCTCTTTTTGCACCCCAATGAATGTAGGAGTGCCCAAAGTTTCAGACCAGAAGTTGAGAATCTGAAAAAAAGTATAAACAAAACACTAACAGCAAATGCCCCACAACCCCATACATAATCACAGTAAATCTCCTCACCTAGACCCCACCGTGATGCCTCGTTGGCAGCCCCAATCCTGAAGGAGTGGGAGGCAAACTCGAAGGGAGCGAGATCGAGTGAACGCTAACATTTGCGAAACACCGACACAAACTGAAATTTGGAAAGAGGGGTACCTGCAGCGTGGGACAAGAAAACTGCAGCCTGAGAAGGTCTGACCATTGCAAACCCCCCAGTCACCTCTCGAGGGCAAAGAGGGCCGCCAATCCTGTAAAGAATGACATTCCTACCTTTGCCTGCTTGGTCAGTTTTGGATCGGTGCAAACGTATAGAAACCGAGTCATCCAACATCTGAAGAGAGGATGCCTCCCACTGTTGATTTGTTAGGTCTGACTAGCTTGCCCAACCTAAAGGCCTAGAAAAAAGCCAACAAAAAAGCCGTCCTGAACAAACTCACCTCAAACTGCGAAGAACATATGTCCTCAAGCTCCTGAACCAGCCGCCCTAGCAGGTCGAATGGCACAGGGCGCCTCAAATCCTTGTTTACAGATCCCAGCCTGAACCCTTTTAGTGCCTGCCTCACCCTGAAAATCCTTTGTAGCATCTACCATACCCCTGATCTTAAACCAGAATGCCATAGCCGACACTCTTTTTGACATGGCGGATGCCGACACACCCTCTGCAAAGCCTCGACCCACAAAATACATTAGCAAGCAAAGCCTCTCCTTCTCTGAAGCACAACCTCCTACCTGCTCCAACAAAGCGTCCCACATGTCCCAACCGTGTGCGCTGCTCAGGTAGAATCCGACACTGATCTTCCAATCAAGCAGGCGACAACCCGAAAGGAATCCTCCAAATCAGCGCTGGGCAGGGTTCCCCATGTTCTTCCGTCGCTGAGGCTGCCACTCGGAACCTGTCCCACTGGAATCGAGACAACGCGTCAGCAATCACGTTATCCACTCCAGGCAAATGTACAGCGAAAATGCAAATATTCAAACGCAAACAGTCTAACACTAGCTGCCTCAATAAGGAAATAACCGGCGGGGAAGACGCCGAACAATTGTTGATGGCCATTACCACACCTATGTTGTCGCAATTAATCCTGATCCGATGGTTAGACAGCTGTCTAACCATCGGATCAGGATTAATTGCGACAACATAGGTGTGTTGGGCAAAACTAGGTTAGATGTAAAACCCGCTGCTACCCAGGACTCATCCCACGGGGCCGCACACCATCTACCTGACAGGAAAGCTCCGAAACCCTGTGCTCCCGAAGCGTCAGTAAAGAGCTCCAAATCAACACCATTCACCGTCTCCTCCATCCATAACGGGATCTCACTCCACAAAATTTCCCAAAATACTCCTGCCCACACCTTGAGATCGGACCGAAGAGCCGCAGTCAACCGAATGCGGTGATGAGGTGCATTAATACCTGCTGTCGCCATAGACAAACGCCTGCAGAATATACCCCCCATGGGCATAATCCTGCAGGCGAAGTTCAGCTTCCCGAGTAAAGGTTGTACCTCCTTCAGCGTAGGCTTTATGCACCCAATCACTGCTGCAATCACCCTCCTAAGATCCTCCACCTTGTCCTGTGGCAACCTGCACTCCATTGCAACCATGTCAATGGTAATCCCCAAAAATTTCAACTCTGTCACGGGACCCTCGGTCTTATCTTCAGCCAGGGGAATACCAAATTGCTTACATACGTGCCTCATGGTGGCAAGAGCATAAGCACATGAAGGGGAGCCCCCTGGACCCATAAACAGCAAAGCATCCAAATAATGGATGACTGATGGGACATCTGACACATCTTTTACCACCCACTCCAGAAAACTGCTAAACTTCTCAAAACAGGAACAAGAGATGGAAAACCCCATGGGCAAACATCTGTCCACGAAGTAACTTCCATCCCAAAAACATCCCAACAAGTGGAAACTCAACGGATGAACAGGTAACAAGCGAAAAGCCGACTCAATGTCGGTCTTGGCCAGCAATGCTCCCCGACCCAAACACTGCACCCAACCCAACGCTACGTCAAACGACGTGTAAACCATCTTCGGGCGCTAGGCCGTCGTTTACCGACAGACCCTGTGGAAAGGATAAGTGGTGTATCAACCGATAGGTACCTGGCTCCTTTTTCGGCACCACCCCCAACGGTGACACCACCAAGCCTTCCAGAGGGCTGACCTAAAAAGGGCCCGCTAAGCGCCCTGCAACTTAAGGGAACTCGTTTGCTGATCTCAAATTCTTAAAGGGGGGGCACCGTTAACCGCGAACATGAACTTGGTATAACAAAACTCTCATTGAAACCTACTCGCAACAACTCCCCCACATCAGCCAAAGGATACCTACTTAGAAACGGCGCCATGTCTTGCACCCTTACTGGCGTTGTCCCTCATGTTAGCAACATCTGCTGGCTTACCCCTTCTCTGTCTGTAACACTTGGATGCCGCATGCGAGCCTCCGCAGCTGGAGCACTCGTGCTTAAATCGGCAGGACTGTCCAAATCGGCATGATCCCTCATTGAACTGCCAGCAAAACCCCTTGCCTTTGTTGGCAGCCTGACCTGCTGATGCCTGACCAGCGACTTGCCCTGGAAAGGACTGCAGCCCTCTAGAAGGGATCATGAGACACATCCAAGAAGTGATGTCCTTATGATCCCACCATACCGCCAGGTTAACCGCCTTCGTCTGACGAAACTGTTCATCATAACGGAGGCCACGCGTTCCCCCTGTACAACCTGTGTGCCTCGCTGATGGAATCCATGTACCCGAACAAAGTTGAACAGTGTTCAGGACTCTTTTCCCCAATAACACTGGCCATAATGGCAAACGCCTGCTGCCAGTTCTGAAACATGCGCGGGATCAATCTGTAACGCCTTTCTTCTTCCCTTTTCTTCTCATCAGGCTTACCCTTATCCAAATTGAATTTTTCTAGAGGGAGCAGCGAAAAAAATTTCAACATACTCCCTGTGAGAGAACGCGGAAAAGCCGCCGCGTGTGCTGCTGAGGAGGCGGCTGATTCCGCGTCCAATGCGGTGGTTTGCACGCGGAAGCGTGTGTCTGGTAGCAGGGCAGAACGCGGAAAAGCCGCCGCATGCAACAACAGTAAGGCGGCTGGTTCCGTGTCCAGCGTGGCAGTTTGCACGCGGCAGCGTGTGTCTGGTGTGGCTGAGTCTGTTAGTGCACACAGGCTTAGGAATACGCGCGCGCGTGCTGAGAGGCAGAATTCTTATACTGGGCAGAGAGAGTCAGCTGATCACGCCGATCAGCTGACTCCAGAGCAGGATACTATTGGTTGATCAATTAGGGGTGGTGCTGGAGAGCACTACTCCATATATAGTTACTGCTGGCTGTAAGGGATGACGGAGCCGCCGCCGGAACACACGTGGCGGCGGACTCCGCATCCCAGGGGGATTCCGCTCTGCTGCCGGCGGGGGCAATGGGGCAAGCGGCGGAGTCCGTAAGTCCGATGGACTCCGCCGCACGCTTGCTGCCCAGAAGGTTCCCTGCCCTCTCGCCGGCTCAGTGTCTCCGGGTAACGCGCGCGCGAGGAGACAGGAACTTTATCGTTCCCGAAGATGAGTCAGCTGACCAGGCTGGTAAGCTGACTCCAGCAGTGCTGGGGATTGGCTGGGCGGCTGGGGGACGCTGCTAGAGCGTTCCCCAGCATAAAAGGAGCTGTCTGTCAGTTGCTCCTTGTCTGCTGTCGTGAATACACTGTTGTGTTAGCGCTCAGACCTTAGCTCAGTGCCCTGGTGTTGATACTAAGGATTTCACACCTTAGTTAGGATTGTATTTTGATATTGTATCTGTCTTTTGATTTCGGCTATCCTTGACTACTCTCTCGCTCTACGTTATTGTACCTTTGCCTATCTGATTCTTGTTGCCGACCTCTGCCTGATTCCCGATTACTCTTCTGCCTTCCGTTCCTGTACTGCTGCCGTCATCTCAGTTGCTGAACCCTTGCCTGTCTGACCTTTCTCCCTTCAGTGGAATGTCTCCCACTGGAGGGTTATATCTGAGGCTTGCCTCTCCGAGACGCCTGCCCCAAGCAGACGATTACTGCTAGGGGTCGAGATTCCTCACTCTACCTGGTTAGAGGATCTCACTCACGGGGTTCCCATTCAGAGGTAACCACACCTCTGAGGAATTGCTGTGTGGTGGATATTTCCACACTTCCGTGATATATTACTGTCTTTATTGTGTTCTTTGCTGGTGTCCAGAGGTTAGCAATATATCGGATTATCAGTGATACTGCAGATCATCAATAATCGGGTATATATCTGCATTCTTGGTGATACTGCAGATCGCCAATAATCAGATTCTTTCTGCGTGCTGACACCGATCGTTACAGAACAGCAGACCACTAGTATGGAAGCACTACGCAGTCAGATCGAGACTCTAACCACCTCACTTAATAACCTCATTGAGGTGGTTAATTCACAACAGACTCAGATCAACCAATTGGCTGGGTCTGTAAGGGCCTTGCAGACGACTGTGGCCACTGTGCAATCCCCTCCGGTCACGGATCTCCGTATGCCAGTGCCCGAAAAATTTTCAGGGCAAAGATCCGACTTTCAGAATTTTCGCAATCGAGTTTTGTCTTATTTTCAGCTACGACCAACTTTGTCAGGTACTGAGCAGCAAAGGGTGACCTTTATTAAGACCTTATTGTTCGGGGACTCACAAACCTGGGCATATGGCCTTCCCGCCCGAGGATACAGCACTGACGTCAGTTGAGGAGTTCTTTAAAGCAATGGCAATAATTTATGATGATCCGGATGCTTCGATCACTGCTGAGAGGAAGCTCAAAACTCTCAGCAGGGTCGAGATTCGGTGGAAGTTTATGCGACCGAATTCAGAAGGTGGGCTGTGTCATCTAGGTGGGGGTCCTACGCTTTATTAGACTGTTTCCTCTCAGGCCTATCAGACGAAGTCTCTGAATTGATGTTAGGACACCCAGAACCGAAGTCCGTCGATGACGCCATTTCCCTGGCGATACGTGCAGATCGCAGATTGCGCTATCAGCGCCAATCGAGAGGCAGGAATGCAGTAAGAGCTCTCTCTTATGCATCTTCATCGCCTACCCCTCCTACTGACGAACCGATGCAAATTGGAAACTCTCGGTTGACTCGAGCCGAGAAAGAGCGCAGAAGGGCGGAAAATTTTTGTCTATATTGTGCAGAGCAGGGTCATATTGCTCAAAATTGCCCCAGGAAATCGGGAAACGCTGCCATCTAGGTGTAGTTAGAGGTAATACCCTAGACGCACAGAACTTACCTCTAAGTCAGAATAATCGGTTACTCCTCCCGTGTTCCATTTCCTGGGGGAATTTTACTGTTTGTACGGAAGCTTTTGTGGACTCTGGGTCCGCGGCCAATTTTATAGATTACGAGTTTGTGAAAGGGCTGGGTGTGCCCTTACAACCCTTAGACCGACAAATAGTCGTCACAGCAGTGGATGATTCTCCCCTACAGTGCAAACAACCTCTCTCCCAGACCCTGATGTTGTCTTGCACAATAGGGGTTTTGCACAAGGAGAGTTTACAGTTCCTTGTTTTACACATGGCAACCTCCACGGTGATTCTTGGGATGCCCTGGTTGCAACTCCACTCCCCGCAGATAGACTGGGCCTCAGGTCAGCTACTCAGTTGGTCATCTTTTTGCCACAATCATTGTTTGGGAAAGATTGCTATGTGTGCCACCAAGATAGATGTTATGGGGGTACCAATACAATACACCGAGTTTGCTGACGTCTTCTGCCCTAAGTCTGCTGATAAACTCCCACCTCATCAGAGTTTCGACTGTCCCATTGATTTAAGATCCGGTTGTATGCCCCCTAGAGGTCATCTTTATAACCTGTCACTGCCGGAGAAATTGGCAATGCGGGAGTACATTACAGACAATCTGGCAAAAGGTTTAATTCGCCCTTCCCGGTCGCCAGCCGGGGCAGGGTTTTTCTTCGTAAAGAGGAAGGACGGTGGTCTTAGACCTTGTATTGATTACCGAGGTCTCAACAAGATTACCATAAAGAATCGCTATCCATTGCCTTTAATAGACGATCTCTTTGCCCAAATTACCAATGCCAGTATCTTCTCAAAATTAGACTTACGTGGGGCATACAACCTGGTGCGCATCAGGGATGGTGATGAGTGGAAGACAGCCTTCAATACACCCAACGGGCATTACGAGTACCTAGTTATGCCCTTTGGGTTGTGTAACGCCCCGGCCGTCTTCCAAGAACTAATAAATGAGGTCTTCAGAGAGGTTTTGGGGAAATTCGTCTTGGTCTACCTTGACGACATATTGATCTTTTCTCCGAACCTCGGAGAACATCGTAAGCATGTCAAGTACATTTTAAGGAAGTTGAGAATGAATTCACTCTATGCAAAACTAGAAAAGTGTGTCTTTGAGGTCACTCAAATTCCTTTTCTGGGCTATATTATTTCGACCTCAGGTCTCGTGATGGATCCAGAAAAGGTTTCGGCTGTCTTAGAGTGGCCACAACCAGTGGGTTTGAAAGCACTTCAAAGGTTCCTGGGCTTTGCTAACTACTACCGGAGATTTATCAAGGGATTCTCTTCGGTAGTAGCCCCTCTGACTAGTCTAACCAAGAAGGGAGCTGACCCATACCATTGGTCATCAGAAGCTCAGTCAGCCTTCAATACCCTGAAAAAGATGTTTTGCTCTGCACCTATTCTGAGACATGTTGATGTCACCCTCCCCTTCATGGTGGAGGTGGATGCCTCAGAAATTGGGGTGGTGGCGGTCCTGTCTCAACGTTCAGGTCCGCAGGGCAAGACACATCCCTGTGCCTATTTCTCATGTAGATTTTCTCCTGCGGAGAGAAACTACGATATAGGCAACAGGGAACTCCTCGCCATTAAACTGGCTTTCCAAGAATGGCGTCACTGGCTGGAGGGGGCAGAACACACTATTGTGGTATATACCGACCATAAGAACTTGGAGTACATTGAGGGCGCCAAGAGGCTTACTCCCCGACAGGCCCGCTGGTCTTTATTCTTCTCTCGCTTCAGATTTGTCATCACCTACACCCCAGGTTCTAAAAATGTTAAGGCGGATGCTCTCTCCAGGTGTTTCGAACCCGAGACAGTTCAGTCTACACTTCCAGAGGGCATTATATCCAGTAAGGTAGTGCTAGCTGCCACAGAAACATGGGAGGATTGGGCTGCTACACTAGCGTCCTACCAGTTAGATACCCCAGAAGGGAAACCAGAAGGGGTTCTCTTCGTACCACTTCCCTTTTGATTGCAAATCCTGCAGCTGTTCCATGCCCATAAGAATGCGGGTCACCCTGGGCTCACTTGCACTCTGGATTTGCTCACTAGGTGCGTGTGGTGGCCCTCCTTGGCCTCGGATTGTAAGGAGTTTGTCAGAGAATGTGTTGTGTGTGCCAGGAGCAAGCCTTCTCGCCTTGCTCCAGTGGGAACTTTACAATCCTTGCCAACACCCAGTGAACCATGGACCCATCTGTCCATGGACTTCATTGGTGAGCTCCCCAGATCGGAAGGCATGTCAGTCATATGGGTAATTGTGGATAGGTTCAGCAAAATGGCTCATTTTGTTCCCCTTAAAGGATTCCCTTCGGCCCAGGAGCTGGCCGATCTCTTTGTGCAGCACATCTTCTGCTTGCATGGTATCCCAGATGATGTGGTTTCCGATAGGGGGGTCCAGTTTGTGTCTACGTTTTGGAGGGCCTTTTGCCATACTTTGGGTATGAACCTGTTGTTTTCATCCGGGTATCACCCACAGTCCAACGGACAAACCGAAAGGGTTAATCAGACTCTGGAGCAGTTCTTGAGATGCTACGTGGCGGACGCGCAAACCGAATGGGTTAAATTTTTGCCCTTTGCCGAGTTTGCGCACAACAACCTGAGAAGTTCATCAACAGGGTTGTCCCCTTTTCAGGTTGTATCAGGAAAATCCCCTAAATTTTCCCCATCGCCTGTGTGTTCTTCTTCCTTCCCTGCCCTAGAGGACTGGCAGAGGGCTTTGAGGGAGCGTTGGGGACAGGTGAAAAGAAATTTAGGCCTAGCCTTTCAGAGACAAGTGGCACTTTGCTCCAGGAGACAAGGTGTGGGTGTCAACAAGACATTTGGCACTCAGACAACCGTCCACCAAATTGGGTCCCAGGTTCATAGGGCCTTATCCAGTGGTCAGGAGGATTAACCTCCTTAGCGGTAACCCCGAGCTGAGCTCGGGGTAAGCCGGCGCGGAGGATATCTCAGCCCCTGGTGGGGCGATTCTTGTGCTGTAAATTGCTGTACGCGCAGCCAGCACTTTGCTAGCTGTGCGGCGATCGTCCGCACGCAGCGGCGGAAGAGGGCCCCCCCCCCCCGCCAGAGCCCTGTGCAGCCCGGACCAATCAGTTCCGGGCAGCGCAAAGGGCTGGATCGGATGGGTCTGACGTTAGGACGTCGGCTGACGTCCATGATGTCATTCCGATCGTTGCCATGGCGACAGGAGAAGCCAAACAGGAGATCGCGTTCTATACGCGATCTCCTGTTTACTTTTGTTGCCGGCGGCGATCGGACTAGAGGGACACATGTGCCCTCTAGTGGTGTTTTATATAGCTACCACTCAGGTAGCTACATGAAACAAAAAAAAAATATTTCAAAAAAAGTGCAAGGCAGCCTCCGCCAAGGAGGTTAATGATGTCTCTTACGTTATTTATCTCCCAAACAGCATGAGATGTGGGAGATCGTTCCACGTCTCTCTACTAAAACCGGCAGTGTATGTGGATTCCTCTCCCCCCCCCCCCCCCAGTGGTAGTAGAGGGCCAGACAGAATATGAAGTTGAAAGGATTTTGGATTCTCATCTGGTGCAGAATTCGGTACAGTATCTGGTCCATTGGAAGGGGTATGGGGTGGAGGATAGATCTTGGGTACCGAAAGATCGCATGCATGCCGAGAAATTAAGAAAGAGATTTCATTGGTTGCATCCTGAGAAACCTGGTGGAAAGTGTCCGGAGGCCATTCCTCAAGGGGGGGGGGTACTGTATGGGATGACGTAGCCGCCGCCGGAACACACGTGGCGGCGGACTCCGCATCCCAGGGGGATTCCGCTCTGCTGCCGGCGGGGGCAATGGGGCAGGCGGCGGAGTCCGTAAGTCCGACGGACTCCGCCGCACGCTTGCTGCCCAGAAGGTTCTCCGCCCTCTCGCCAGCTCAGTGTCTCCGGGTAACGCGCGCGCGAGGAGACAGGAACTTTATCGTTCCCGAAGCGGCGTTAGCTGACCAGGCTGGTCAGCTGACTCCAGCAGTGCTGGGGATTGGCTGGGCGGCTGGGGGACGCTGCTAGAGCGTTCCCCAGCATAAAAGGATCTGTTGCTGAACCCTTGCCTGTCTGACCTTTCTCCCTTCAGTGGAACGTCTCCCACTGGAGGGTTATCTCTGAGGCTTGCCTCTCCGAGACGCCTGCCCCAAGCAGACGATTACTGCTAGGGGTTCGAGATTCCTCACTCTGCCTGGTTAGAGGATCTCACTCACGGGGTTCCCATTCAGAGGTAACCACACCTCTGAGGAATTGCCGTGTGGTGGATATTTTCACACTTCCGTGATATATTACTGTCTTTATTGTGTTCTTTGCTGGAGTCCAGAGGTTAGCAATATATCGGATTATCAGTGATACTGCAGATCATCAATAATCGGGTATATATCTGCATTCTTGGTGATACTGCAGATCGCCAATAATCAGATTCTCTCTGCGTGCTGACACCGATCGTTACACTGGCCAGTTGCAAGTTGTCTGCCGTTGCGAACACTAAGTGGAAGCATTAAGACCTTTTTCTCAAAACTGGATTTGAGGGGTGCTTACAACCTTGTGCGGATCAGAGACGGTGATGAATGGAAGACGGCCTTTAACACACCCGACGGGCACTACGAATACCTGGTGATGCCCTTCGGGTTGTGTAACGCCCCGGCCGTCTTTCAAGAGCTGATTAATGAAGTCTTTAGAGAGGTGTTGGGCAAATTCGTCTTAGTATACTTAGACGATATACTAATTTTCTCGTCCAACCTCTCAGAGCACAGAGATCATGTTAAGTTTGTGTTACGGAGGTTGAGACAAAACATGTCGTACACTAAGCTGAAGAAATGCATTTTTGAAGTGACCTCTGTTGCCTTTCTAGGGTACATAATTTCAACCTCTGGCCTCTCTATGGACCCTGGAAAAGTTTCAGCTGTTTTGGAGTGGCCCCAACCTGTGGGACTGAAGGCTCTCCAGAGGTTTCTGGGGTTCGCCAACTACTATAGGAGGTTCATAAAGGGGTACTCTACAGTGATCTCACCTCTCACCAGTCTCACAAAGAAAGGGGCAAATACTCACCACTGGTCCCCTGAGGCCCATGCTGCTTTTTCCACTCTAAAGAAATTGTTTTGTACTGCACCCATTTTGAGACATGTCGACACCACCTTCCCCTTTATCATGGAGGTAGATGCCTCAGAGGTAGGGGTAGGGGCTTTGCTGTCTCAGCGTTCTGGGTTGCAAGGAAAGTTACACCCCTGTGCCTATTTTTCACGTAGGTTTTCACCCGCAGAGAAGAACTACGATATAGGCAATAGGGAACTTCTAGCCATTAAGTTGGCCTTTGAGGAATGGTGACATTGGCTAGAGGGTGCAGAACATACCATTACTGTCTATACTGACCACAAGAATTTGGAGTACATTGAGGGCGCTAAGAGACTTAGCCCCCGACAGACTCGGTGGTCATTATTCTTCTCGAGATTCAGATTTGTAATCACGTATACCCCTGGTAGTAAGAAGATCAAAGCTGATGCTTTGTCCAGATGTTTTGAGCCCGAGACAGCACAGCCCTCAGACCCAGAAACCATTCTTCCTCAGAAAGTGGTTCTGGCCGCCACTGAGACCTGGAGGGACTGGACAAAAACGTTGAGTCCGTTCCAACAGGATGTACCGGAGGGGAAGCCTGAAGGGGTCATGTTCATACCATTGCCTTTCCGTCTTCAAATTCTGCAGTTGTTCCATTCCCACAAGAATGCTGGGCATCCTGGGGCCACCAGAACTCAGGACCTCGTGGCGAGGTGTGCTTGGTGGCCGTCATTGGCAACTGACTGCAAAGAGTATGTAAGAGAATGTGCAGTGTGTGCTAGAAGCAAACCCTCCCGTCAGACGCCTGTTGGGACATTGCACTCATTGCCAGTCCCGAGTGAGCCATGGACCCATCTGTCCATGGATTTTGTGGGCGAACTCCCCAGGTCTGAGGGCATGACGGTCATTTGGGTGGTAGTCGATCGTTTCAGCAAGATGGCCCATTTTGTCCCCCTGAAAGGTCTCCCCTCAGCCCAGGAGTTGGCCGATCTCTTCATCCAACATATTTTCCGGCTGCATGGTATTCCGGAAAATATAGTGGCAGATCGGGGGGTCCAATTTGTCTCTAAGTTTTGGAGGGCATTCTGCCATCAGTTGGACATGGAACTATCTTTTTTATCAGGCTACCACCCACAGACCAATGGCCAGACCGAGAGAACCAATCAGTCTCTGGAACAGTTTCTGAGGTGTTATGTGGCAGATGTTCAGACCGACTGGGTCAAATTCCTGCCATTTGCAGAATTTGCACACAACAATTTGAAGAGCTCCTCCTCGGGTTTTTTCCCCATTCTAGGTGGTGACAGGAAGGTCACCTAAGTTTACCCCATTACCTGTGGCTGCCATTCCATTTCCAGTCCTGGAGGATTGGCAGAGGTCCTTGAAGCAGACTTGGGGAATGGTAGAAAAAAATTTGAGGAGGGCCTTTCAGAGTCAGAAAAAAACAGGCTGATAAAAGGCGTTCCATAGAGTGGGAATTCCTTCCAGGTGACTTGGTCTGGGTGTCCACACGACATTTGGCTCTGAAGCAACTGTCTCCCAAGTTGGGTCCCAGCCGGGTCCGTTTCCAGTGACCAGGAAAATCAATGATTTCACTTATGCCATTGATCTCCCCACCAGCATGTGAGGTGTGAGCTCACTCCATGTGTCCTTGCTCAAGCCGGCAGTACACGAGGATTCCACTCCCCCCCCCCCCCTGTGTTGATTGATGACCAACCAGAGTATGAAATTGAGAAGATTCTAGACTCCCGGCTTGTGCAGAACTCCGTGCAGTATTTGGTACACTGGAAGGGGTATGGCATTGAAGAGAGAACTTGGGTACCAGAATGTCGCATGCATGCAGAGGAGTTGAAAAGGGAGTTCCATAACTTGCATCCTGAGAAGCCGGGCAGGAGATGTCCGGAGTCCACTCCTCGGGGGGGGGGGTACTGTGAGAGAACGCGGAAAAGCCGCCGCGTGTGCTGCTGAGGAGGCGGCTGATTCCGCGTCCAATGCGGTGGTTTGCACACGGAAGCGTGTGTCTGGTAGCAGAGCAGAAAGCGGAAAAGCCGCCGCATGCAACAACAGTAAGGCGGCTGGTTCCACGTCCAGCACGGCGGTTTGCACGCGGTAGCGTGTGTCTGGTGTGGCTGAGTCTGTTAGTGCACACAGGCTTAGGAATACGCGCGCGCGCGCTGAGAGGCAGAATTCTTATACTGGGCAGAGAGAGTCAGCTGATCACGCCGATCAGCTGACTCCAGAGCAGGATACTATTGGTTGATCAATTAGGGGTGGTGCTGGAGAGCACTACTCCATATACTGTATAGTTACTGCTGGTCAGTTGCAAAATGTCTGCCGTTGCGAACACTACGTGGAAGCACTCAGACCTTAGTCAGATCCAACAGTGTGTTTGAACCAGGTGGAACTGGGAATTCACACTGAGCCAGATTACTTGAACTGTTATTCTGTTTATGCTTAAGCTAGTTCCAGGGTGTAGAGACCAAGGACCTCACACCCAGATTAGGGAACTGTATTATCATTTGTGTTATACTCCAGACTAGTTCCAGGGTGCTGAGACCACGGACCTCGCACTCAGACTAGGGAACTGTATTATCCTTTGTGTTATACTCCAGACTAGTTCCAGGGTGCTGAGACCACGGACCTCGCACCCAGACTAGGGAAGATGAGCCCTGAGACCCTTGTTAAAACATAAGTACACCTCAGCATGAGAAGCATCCGCTAACCGCACCTGTTCCGTCATCGCTGCACCCCCTGCCCCCCTGCAGCCCCCCATCAGCACTTGTTGTCCCTGACTGCCCGCTAACCTGTCTAACTTGCTGTCCCAAGCCTGCCACACTGCCTAACTGTTGCAGAGGTGCTGGGGACGCTCCCAGAAGCTGAACTGCCGACCCCGTCGCCCCTGCGAGTTGCACCTGTGGTGACATTGGTAACTGCGACGGAGGTGGGGCAGACCACACCCCGGCTGGAGACCCGTAAGCCCCCTGTGACAAGAACCCCCTGAGTCCCTCTAAAAAAGCATCCCCCGAACACGTGTTCCCTTGCTGCAACCCCACACCCGGGAGCAACCCCAACCCTGACGTACCCCTGTCACTCCCCCTACCTACCAGACCCCCCCCCAACATTACCCCCAAACAAATCAGCAATGGCATTGTGTGATGTGGCCTCACCTGGCTGCTCCGGACAGGGGTCCTGGCCAGCCGTTGGCCCGGAATCCTGACGCTCGGTCTCCTCCTCCCCAGCAACCGACCCCTCGTCAGATGAGGTGTTGCGTGCACCGACTGGTTTGACTCTGTTGTTCTCTGTACGCTGCCGGGATCAATGGTCCTGTCTCTGCTTGCCTTTCTTGCTGCGGCCTCCGGACGACGTGGCGAAACCCCCTTTGCCACTCTTCTTGGTGGAGCGCCCATAGAGGATAGTCCGTGTTGGGCCCGCTTGGCATGCAAGGAGAGCGTGCCATGGGCCGCATTCCCTCCAGAAGGAGCTGGTGAAGGTGCTGGGGAAGCTGCCTGCCCTTGAGCACCGCCCGCCGAACTGCGCCCAGAAGATGGATTCCTCCCAGCCTGCCCGTTGGCCGAAGCAGAGGTACGCTTGGTGGGAGGGGCCAGAGGGTCCCCGCGGGGGGCTCCCAGAAAGGCGCTGTGCACGTGAAGTGTACTCTGGGCTCAACCGGGTTGGAGGCCTGGATTTTCTCTTCTCCCCCGGCTGCTGTCCTGACATGCTAGGCTGAGGCGGCGCTGGGGGATCAATGGCGGCGAGTTGGACCTGCACCCATGCAGGTCCTCTGGATGCCGCCTCCTCCCTGATTCTGGCGACCAGTTCTTCCATGGAGCTCACAGCGGGGCAGCAAGGGAGGCACACAGGGTCGGCTAGTCAGCTTTGTGTCCTTCAGCTTGCTGACCCCAGCTAAGCCCGCCCCCTCTATTTAAAATTAAAATTAAAGATGGATGGTATTGGATCATGTACCACCACTCAACAGGGGAGGAGACAGGGATAGATTTCTGTTACAGAGAGAAGCTAACTGGATGAGTGTAAAGAAACGCGGAAGAGCCGCCGCTAGAAGTCAGCGGGAGGTGGCTCTTTCCGCGCATGGCATGGCGGAACGCGGAAAAGCCGCCGCGTCTGACGAGGCGGTTGGCGCGCATGGGCCTGTTGCGAACAGGCTGACCCAGCGCGGGGAGGCCGCCGCCGGTGCTGAGGGCAGTGCGGCCAGCCCCGCGCACGGGCCGACGGGTTCTTTGCAAGACAGTGCTGTTGTGGCTGGGACTGATAGTCCACCAAGGTTCAGGATGACGCGCGTGCGCGTAGAGAGGCAGAACTTATATGGCAGTCAGAAAAGGGTCAGCTGACCAAGCTGGTCAGCTGACACTCCTGCTTCGTTTCATTGGTCCAGCACTTAGGGAGGGGCTGATGAATGATTTTGTATATATACTGCTGGCTGTTCAGTTGCTGGTTGTCTGGCGTTGCGATCACTACGTGGTAGCACGCAGACCTGAGTCAGATCCGAAAGTGTGCCGGGACCAGCTGGAGTTGTAATCCTACACTTAGCTAGATTTTGTTGATAGTCTAAAGTATTAGTTTGACTGTGATTATCTGTTATGGCTTTCTGCTTGCCTGACCATTCTTCTGAACTCTGAACCTGTACCTCGATATCTCTGATACTCTGTTGCCGAACCCCGGCTCGCCCTAAGACTCCGCTTCAGCCTTCTGATTCTGTACCTCGATATTTCTGATACTCTGTTGCCGAACCCCGGCTCACCCTAGACTCCGCTTCTGCCTTCTGAATCTGTACTGTTTCTGTCTGTGTAGTTACGACCTGGTTTGTCCGACCTCGAGAACCGACCTTACTGTTAGAGGCGGTTCCCAGTCCGGGTAGTGACGCTCCCTGCTGAGTGTCACTCTTGGTTGTCCTTCCTACTTCGAGCCTGACTCCTCCCGCCGGGAGAGTTCAGGTCTTCGGAAGGAGTTTGTGCAGTACGCCTTACTGCTCTGGGGCCCAGCCCTCAAAATATTACTGTTGCACCAAACACTCTCACTCTCAGGTGTCCAGAGGTTAGTTTGTATATCTGATTATCGGTGATACTGCAGACCATCAATAATCGGGTATATATCTGTATTTCCAGTGATACTGCAGATCACCGGTAATCAGATCCTCTCTGTGTTACACCGATCGTTACAATGAGGAAATTGGATTCTATAGCCCCTAGGGCACACGTGCCAAACACAAGGCCCCCAGGAATGCGGCTCTCCTTGCCATTTTATGTGACCCTCAAGAGCTTCCAATGTCCATCATTGTAAGCAGCAAAAGAAAGACAGTGCACTGCCATCCCAACCAGAGGAGCTCATCGGTGACAATGTTTCTAACTGAAACATTGGCAGTTTGAGCTAGGATATAGCAATAACTCACAGTGCAACCCCCCCCCCCAGCGCAATAAGTACAGCAAATTCCCCGATACCCGGCACCAGGGGGGTTGCCTGATGCTGGATACCTGTGCTTGCCGGTTGCTTGAGCAACTGGCCAAAATAGAGCCAACTCCCCCCTCAAATACTCCAGCGATGTCTGGCAGTCTCCCTCTAGCTCCACGTGGGCTCGGAGCGGCTTTCCATATTCCCCAGTGCACGGAGGCCAGAGTGTCAGCTGACCTGCATTGGGTTAATTAGTAACTAGCAGAATAGTATTAGAAATGGTCAATAAGTTGCTAATAATTAATGTGTTGCATGCAAATGTAAAGAGGAACTATACTGATAATAATGTGAATAAAATTGCTTATTTTTACATACTTTATAAATTACTTAGTCAGCGTTTGCCCATTGTAAAATCTTTCCTCTTACTTTCCTCACCCTGATTTACATTCTGAAATGTATCACAGGTGGTGATATCTTTAGTGCTACCAGTACATCACTGCGAAATGTTGGTTTACTTTGTGTTTCAAAGCCAGTAGAAACAATAACTAGCCTCTCAGAATGCTCTGGGAGGTGATTATGTATAGCTAAACAGTTTGCTTAGAAGAGATAATCGTTTTGGTAAAATTGTAATCTTTAAAATATTAACCCTCTCTAACTACACAGTATACTGTTTGTAATATCCCTTTAACCTCCTTGCCAGTTATCCCGAGCTCAGTTCGGGGTAACCTGCGCAGGAGGATTTCTCAGGCCCCACTGGGCCGATTTGCATACATTTTTTTTTGTTACAAGCAGCTAGCACTTTGCTAGCTGCTTGTAACTTCCGATCGCCGCCGATCCACTGCAATCCGCCACGCCGAGCCGCCTCCCCCCCCAGACCCCTGCGCAGCCTGGACAATCAGGGCCAGGCAGCGCTGAGGGGTGGATCGGGATTCCCTATGACGTCATCCCGCCCCGTCGCCATGGCGACCAGGGAAGCCAAGCAGGAAATCCCGTTCTGAACGGGATTTCCTGCTTACTCCGATCACCGGAAGCGACCGGAGTGGCTGCAGAGCTGCCGCTGCTCAGCGGCTATCATGTAGCGAGCACTGGGCTTGCTGCATGATTTAAAAAAAAAAAATGCTGCGCTGCCTCCTTGCCAGCAAGGAGGTTAATCTAAAAAGCACTGTTAGATAGTCAAGGCTTCTCGATGGCTGGAATAACGATACTTATTTTATTTTAGTTTATTATAATTTATTTTCTAATTTGAAATTGGGTAAAATAATTCAAATGCTGTTATGGTACAAGGAATTGAAGTAACTAGGGAGATTGCAAAAACCATAATATATTTCAATGGAAAGAAGTAAAGCCTCCAACAGAGTATTACAAAGTGGGTTCTCCTTTCTGTGTGTTTTTGTTATGGTTAAAAATATTTAAAAAATAGCTATAAGTTGAAAAAAAGTTCTCCATTTATATTTTATTATATTCTAAAAAATGTGCGACAGCTATCTATATTTTTTATAATTAAGCAATTTATTATGCAAAAGGAAACTTTATTGCTTTATTTTATTCATGAAAAGCGCTATTCAAATGTTGGAATTATTATTATGATTATTATTATTATTTACATAGCAATTCCTACAGTGTTTTACACATTGCTTTAATCATATAACTCACTGTCAAGTGGACAAACAATCTAAAATCCATAAAACACACTATAGGCTTGATTCACAAAGCGGTGCTAACTGTTAGCACGCCTGTGAAAACCCCCTTAGCACGTCTAAACGAGCTTTTCGCGCATAAAACTTTATGCGTGTAAAACTTTAAAGTTTTACGCGCGCACTGCACAGAGTGCAGGGCGCTCCGCACGAAGTGCCCATTAAAGCCTATGGGACTTAGCGCGCATAAAACTTTGCGCGCGTAAAACTTTGCGCGCGCAAAGTTAGCGCGCAATCTGTTTGAGAAATCCGGTGCTAACCTACTTAGCACCCTGGTTAGCACGTCTAAAGACTTTAGACGTGCTAAGTAGGTTAGCACCGCTTTGTGAATCAAGCCCTATAGGGGTTATTTGTTTATTGTGTTTAGGTTGTGGGTTTAAGGCCAGAGTGCTAAATACTTTGCCCAAAATAATATTATTATTTTGGGCAGATAGCACCATGCTGCTGTGGTCCCACCCGAAAGACTTTCAGCGCAAGTAAGAAAGGGAACAGCTGTTATGGCCCATACTCACGGGTTACAGCGCCGCGTGTTGTGGCGACAGGTGACCCGTGAGTATGAGACGCAACACGGGCGCGCACCCCGAACCGTCGCTCGTCGCTGCTGTCGCCAGGCAACTCCGCCGCAACTGTCGCTAGTCCACGTGGGTATGCGGACTAGCGACAGCAACAACCAGGGAATACCTTGAACTTCCGGCGGGGGGAGGAACAACAGCGACAGCTTCCGCCGCATTAGTTGCCAGGTCTCTCCGCCGTGTGTATGCGGAGGGACCTGGCGACGAGCTGTCCCCGGCCTGTCGCGCACACGCTCCCGTGTGCTAGCGACAGGCCAGAAATGTTGCCCGTGAGTATGGGCCATTATTGACAGGGCTGTACACCACTCAGCAGCAGCCCTGTGGGGAGCCTCTCTCCTCCGGCTCTCTATCTTCGGCAAGCCACAGCCAGCCTGCCCGATGCTGCCCGGGGACATGGAGAGAATCTTCCGCACGTCACAGCCAGCCTGCCCAGTGCTGCTCAGGGATATGGAGACAATCTTCCGCAAGCCACAGCCAGCCTGCCCGATGCTGCCTGGGGACACGAAGAGAATCTTCCGCAAGCCACAGCCAGCCTGCCCGATGCTGCCCGGGGACATGGAGAGAATCTTCCGCAAGCCACAGCCAGCCTGCCTGATGCTGCCTGGGGACATGGAGGGACAGAAGGGGACACGAAGGGATGGAGGCGGACACAGAGGTGAACACAGAGGGACCTAATGTGACACTGAGAGACAGAAGTGAACACAGAGGGACAGAAGGGGACACAGAGGACAACACAGAGGGACAGAAGGGGACACAGAGGACAACACAGAGGGACAGAAAGGGACATTAAAGGGAACCTTAACTGGCGAGCAAAAAAAAATTCACTTACCTGGGGGCTTTCCCAAGCCTCCCGCAGCCGTCCGGTGCCCGCGCCGGTCCTTCGGTGCCCTCCGGTCTCCCTCCGCCGCTAAGTTTCGTTTTCGGACGACTGCCAGTCGTCCTCGGGCCTCTTCCGCACTCCTCGTCGTAAACTGCAGTAAAGCGCGTCCGCATGACGCCGAACGCGTCATTTGCATGACGCCAAACGCGTCATGCGGCGCGCTTTACTGCAGTTTACGACGAGGAATGCGGAAGTGGCCTGAGGACGACTGGCAGTCGTCCCGAAAACGAAACTTAGCGGCGGAGGGAGACCGGAGGGCACCGAAGGACCGGCGCGGGCACCGGACGGCTGCGGGAGGCTTGGGAAAGCCCCCAGGTAAGTGAATTTTTTTTTGCTCGCCAGTTAAGGTTCCCTTTAAGGTGTATGAGTAATAAATTATTATTATAGCTTTTTAAATGTTATACATTTTTAACATAGGGCCAAAGAAATACATGTTTTCATATGATTTCATTAATTATATACCTCATTTGAGATGTTCAATGTGATATACAGTATAACACTATAATGACAATATTAACTTCCTTGCCTGTTATCCCGAGGAGGATTGCTTTGGCCCTGCTCGGCCGATTTGCATACATTTTTTTTTGTTACATGCAGCTAGCACTTTGCTAGCTGCTTGTAACATCCGCTCGCCGCCGATCCGCCGCTACCTGCCGCGCCGCCCCCCCCTCCAGACCCCTTGCGCAGCCTGGCCAATCAGTGCCAGGCAGCGCTGAGGGGTGGATCGGGACTCCGTCTGACATCATGACGTCGATGGCGCCAGTCCGATCATCGCCATGGCGACGGGGGAAGCCCATACAGGAAATCCCGTTCAGAACGGGATTTCCTGTTGGGTTATAGCGCCGGAGGGGTGGGAGGGATAGCGAAGGGAGGGGGAAGCATGTAGCTAGCGCTAGGCTTATCTCCAGTTGGCAGTTATTTAAAATCCCTGGATCAACTCTGTGGGGAATTACCTAGTCATTATAGATGTGGATGTCTTTCACTGCATGGAAAGTATCCAAGCCTCCTTACAGAGCAAATTTTCCATGAATACTTCCTCTGGTAAAATATTCCCTATTTTAATCACTCTTACTGTAAAGAACTCTTTAAATCTTTATTTCTGCAATGCACAGATCATGTTCCCAAGTTCTCTGAACAAACCTAAGGATAAAAAGCTTATCTGCCAAGCTTATGTATTGCCCTGTTGATGAGACAAGACCTGTCTTTGGTAAACCCATGTTGATGAGCTGAAATGAAATTATTCAGTGCTATAAATCTTGTATAGAATCCCTGTTTAGCAGTCCCGATTTCACTGGCCCAGATTGGGAGGCAGATTGCCCCAGGTTGGGGAGCATGGTCCCATGACCCACAGCACCCCTCCTTCCCTTTTATGTTCAGGCATATGCAGCGCAGCAGCAGTGGAAGGATACAGTTGCACACCACACCGGCTTTGACAGTCAGGGTGATGCAGTCCAGTTTAGATCATGTTCTGCTCTCTTCTTGATTTCACTTTCCACTTCAACTCCTACCCTCTGGCTTCCGTTTCACTAGCACATCACTTCTCCACTGGTTTTTACCTACCCACAGCTGATTTTGGCTTGGATTTAGCTTTCTATCCCGCTTCTACCTTACCTTACTCTCCCTGTTGGCTCTGATTATCTGATATTGTTCACTTTAGTACAGGATTTTCTCTGCCATTAACTCACTCACTGCTGGTTGAACTTTTGAATTGTCCTTCCGCAGCACTTTGTTATCCAATTACCATCAATTACACTGAACACCTCTCCAATGTGCCAGACACCATTGAATGTGAGCATTTGCCCACTCAAACCGGTTATGATGACGAACTGCAGTCAGGTCCAGATTTCAGTGAGGATGACGAGCATGCAGATGAGCTTCTCTGAGATGGTTTATGAATGTTTGTGCAGACTTTATTTGGTTATGCAAATTGATTGTTTCTGCAGCGGCCCGGGTGGCTGGTCTCAGACGATCATGGAGGTGAACATGCTGGATGTGGAGGTCCTGGGCTGGTGCGGTTACACGTGGTCTGCAGTTGAGAGGCCGGTTGGATGTACTGCCAAATTTTCTGAAATGCCTTTGGAGACGGCTTATAGTAGAGAAATGAACATTTATTTCACGGGTAACAGCTCTGGTAGACATTCCTGCAGTCAGCATGCCAATTACCCGCTCCCTCAAAGGTTGCAACACCTGTGGCATGGTGCTGTGTGATCAAACTGCACATTTCAGAGTGGCCTTTTATTGTGGCCAGTCTAAGGCACACCTGTGCAATATTCGTGTTGTCTTATCAGCACTTTAATATGCCACACCCGTGAGGTGCTCACTAACACAGATTTAGACAGATTTGTGAACAATATTTGAGAGTAATGGGTCTTTTGTGTATGTAGAAAATGTTTGATTTCAGCTCATGCAAAATGGGAGCAAAACAGAAAGTGTTGCGTTTATATTTTTGCTCATTGTAGATTAATTGCTTGTTAAATGGAACCTAGACTGTCACATAGAAAAAGAGTTTCACTTATCTGGGGCTTCTACCAGCCGTCCTCTCCCATGCCGGTCCTCAACGATCCTCCAGGACCGGCACGGGACAGGGCAGCTGCGGGGGACTGGTAGAAGCCCCAGGTAAGTCTTTTTCTTCATGATGGTTTAGGTTCCCTTTAAAATATGATGCTACTGGTGGTGTCACCGTGTGTTTGCCTGACCTTTGCTTCACTGAACCCCGGGCGCTGCCCGGACACCGCTAGCGCTACCACGCCAACGGATCAGTGACCCTCCACTGAGCAGCAGAACGCCGTCTGGCCGGAATTCCTGACCAAGGACTTGCTACAAAGTATAGGTGAGCCACCTTATATACTGTTTACACAGAGACATTGGCTGAAGGTATGTATGCCTGTACTGGAGGTACTCAGCTTCTGGTCTTACAAGTTTTGCAAGACTGCTCAGTAATGTATCAGGAGGACTAAGGTCACTGTCTACCCCTATGGACATTGTTGGCTGGTCTTAACAATGTTTATGACCCTATTGCATCACTGCTTTGCTTAAAGGGACTGTTACTGCTTTGCCTGCTAAGGAACTGTGTGGTTAATGATGCTGATTTCTACCATTCTAAGCTGGACTGCAGCTATTAATCTATGCATATGCATTGGATCACTTTTTGCTTGTTACTTTATGCTTCCTAAATAGCTTTTTCAGGCATCCTTATACAAGAATTGCTCCCTTTAAAATATGTACTTTTTGCACTTATTTATACACTTTTTTCAAATGACCAGCATCTTTTGAGCTCTAACAGGGCTCTCATTTTGTCTTTTGATCTACTTTATTAGCACCCAGTAATTTATTTTGCCATTTTTAGTGCAGTGAATGTTGTTGTTCTCCATCTGACTTTGTGTTGCTCTAAAATGTTTTTTTAGACTCGCACCATCGTACCAGGCTACACTGGACCACACTGCACACCTTCAGGGGGGAAACAATGTGAATTTGTGAGGAAAAGGGAAGAAAAACAAAAAAGACCAGAATCCTGTTTCCATGTCTACCAGTTAAGGCACCATCTTCCTTTAAGTTACTAGAATAATGCAGTATTGCTGGACCCAGGCCCGTTTCTATGGGCATGCAAATAGTGTGACCTCCCAGGGCACTGGGTGGAGCATCAGGAGAGGGGGGCGCTGTGACAGGAGAGAGCAGGCATAACGAAGTTACAACTCACCTTCTGCAATCCCCACAGCCTCTTTCTTCTTCCTGTCCCAGGAGTCCATTGTGTTGGTAGCAGCGCCCCCTGTGATGACGTAACTGCATGTCATCACAGGGGACGCTGTTACCTAACGCAAGGGGTGCCTGGGACGGGAAGAAGAAAGAGGCTGTGGGTGATCATGGAAGGTGAGTTGTAACTCCACTATGCCCGCTCTCCCTGCCGGATATGGAGGCACCTACCTGTTTAACCTATACTGGAGGCAACTACCTATCTAACCTATACTGGAGGCACCTGTCATCTTGCTAACCTATACTGGGGGCAACTACCTATCTAACTTATACTGGAGGCACCTACCTAGCTAACCTATACTGGGCATAACTACCTATCTAACCTATACTGGAAGCACATGCCTAGCTAACCTATACTGGGGGCACCTACCTATCTAACCTACACTGGAGGCACCTACCTAGCTAACCTATACTGGGGGAAGCTACCTAGCTAACCTATACTGGGGCACCTACCTATCTAACCTATACTAGAGGCACCTACCTAGCTAACCTATATTGATAAAATTAACCTTTTCCGGACTAGCATAGTTTGTGGACCAGCTTGTGGTCACTTTTCCGTTCCAGTGCGTAGATTTCAAATTCTGCATTCAAGCACACACGCTACTCCCATAGTTCGTGCTGATACTGTGACCCTGCAATTTGCTTGCTTGTTCATGTAACTTTTTTTTTTTTAATGAATGAACTTTAATTAGCTCAGGAAACACATGTTCCCATTCACCAATCACAGATGAGTAAGTCCCTGCATTTGCCATAAAACGTCATGTTTGTAGTTAACAGAGGCAAACAGGACATTTTAAAGTGTCCACTTTACGAGAAGTGCAACCACATCTGTTGTGCATTTGACAGGCTCACAGTCTATATAAGCACTTCCTGGTCAGCAAAGCCTTACCAGTTCAGCATGACTGCCAGGCAATTTGCTTTGTTTAAAAGGAAATCAATATGGCCTGCTCCCCATCCCTCTCACTTCAGAAAGAAAAAGATGTCCTTTTTTTTGTATGTGTTACTCTTCATATGTCACATGCCCTAAGATATTCACAAGCTTACCTGTATGTTTCCTTCCCCAGATTTATTTCAATATACTGTATTTTTATTTGAAAGTCGTTTAAATCTTTTCATTACATGTATGAATCCTGTGCTTTGTTTATGATTTCACCATTGAATATACGGTACTTTCTTTTGTCTACATCAAACAGAAAATAAAAAGGTACAATGCATATGCTATGAGATTCTCTAAAGAGACAGTACTATGAAGATCAATGACATAGATTAAATGAAGTAGTCAGAAATTGATTTTTCTCTTCTTTTTTTCTGAGTGAACTAGTTGGTGAGGATGAAAAGTGTTTGTGGACTGGAAGTTCTGAGACAAAGGTACCATCAATAATTCACAAGTCTGTGTTTTTCTTCTCCTGCAGTAAATCATTCCAGCCATGGATTTCCAAGGAAGATCCTGTTTCCACACATGTACAGTATTTGTCCACTGATTATAGAACTACGCAGGAAACGGATTAAAACATCCCTCTATTTGTTTAACCTTTTCAGGACCATGTGAATGAGATCCTACGCCGCACTTGTGGCTGTTCTAGCCTGATGCGGCGTAGGATCTACGCCAGCCTGCCATTTTTGCTCCCGACGTGATCGTGCGCACCCGGAGGGGGAGATTAAGCTGTCATATGACAGCTGACATCTCCCCCGAGTGATCAGCAGCCATCACGTATGGCTGCTGATCACGTGATCACTACGATCGCCGTCGGATCGCAGTGATCACCTTGACAGCGGCGGCGACAGGGGGGAAAAGAAGAGGATCCACTTACCTCCCTGCCATTCCAGCGACGATCGGCGCCCCCCTCAGTTCTGGCTGGCATCTCCGCTTCTAATCCCGCTTAGTTCCGGGTCCCGGCTTGATGACGTCATCAAGCCGCGACTCGGAACTAAGCGGCATTAGGAGCGGAGATGCCGGCCGGAGAAGAGGGGGCTACTGCGGCTCATCGCTGGAGCCTGGAAGGTGAGTGATGGCTGCTGGCAAAAGGGGGGACACCTGCCACCATGGGGGGGGACACTGCACAGCCAGCCACAGAGGGGATCCGGCCGCCTGACCCCCCGAAACGCGCACCCCCCCCCACTGGTCCTTAAAGAGGGTTAGGCGGCCGGTCCCGAAAAGGTTAAGACACATATGTACAATGGGTATATTACTGAACAGGTGTTTAAAGCAAACCTGAACTGAAAATACTTGAAAAATAAAGCAGATCGAGAGACCCAAAAGTGCAGTATGTCGAACCAATTGGTCATAAGAGTAAATATATGAGTATATACTCACAAAGTTGGGTTAGGGTTACCTCTAGTAAGTAACCACTCAGTAGGCAGGTGGGGAGATTAAACCCGACCCCACTCGGGTTAAAAATGTCACTCTTCGTAGAAGTAGGAGAAAGGGGGTAACACCCCTCCACCAAGGGTGGGCACTCAGAATAAACAATTGTTTAAAACAGAGATGCCAGATAAGGATAAAATAGTTAAAAACTATTTAAAAAGGGGGAGGGAGTGGTGGACTTACCCCCCACAAGTAGACACACGATCAGTTATTCACTGAAAAATATCTTTATTCAAGTAGACTCCAGAATGGAGTGGAGGTAAGTCCACCACTTCCTCACCATTTTTAAACAGTTTTTAACTATTTTATCCTTATCTGGTGCCTCCGTTTTGAACAATTGTTTATTCTGAACTGAAAATAAACTGATGAGATAAACAATTGTTTCTATAGTCCTAATCCTTAATAGGACTTTCTTAGAATCCTCCATTTCTATTTTGTGTTTAAAAGCTAACAACGTAAATGTAATGTTTCTGTTGTCTCTGCTAAATTACAAAATCTTTTAATGTTTTACAGTGCCCATCTTGTGTTATTGAACTATTTACTATATCTATTTAATGCACTCAGAATGTTTTTTTTCGCCATGCAAGAGTTTTATGGCTTGTAATTAGTTATCAGTGAGAGATATGCTATTGTCTAACTTAAGTGTAACTAAAGAGAAAGCGTCATTTTCATACCTGCATTATTTACCATAACAGTAAAAACACAGCCCAATTGGCTGTGGGCTATACATACTGTACACATTTTAGCGCCTCATGTCACATATTATTTCAGGTACCCTTTAAATGTGTGGTAAAATGCATTAGATGCTTTTATATTGTGTTTTTATTTTTCCCGTCCAACTTTGGAGCCATGGCATTCCATGTACAAGCTGCAGGAATGGGATGTAGAAGACAAATGAAAAAGAAACAAAAAAAGGTAATTGGCACACAGGACCAAATGACAGAATTTGCCGCCTGCAACTGGAATGCAACTTCATGCAACCACAAATAAGATGCAGACTGAAGAGACACGGCTACCAGCTGGCCTTTAATGTCGTTTCGCGAGTACAGACCACCTACTTTACAGGCGTTTTGTTGCAGACATACTACATCTTTTGAGGTCAGATGACAAATAGGGTGTACAGTAGGGAGACCGGTATCCTTCTCTCTGCATGCACGGTTTGAATACGTCCATACATGCATACAGTGTCTTCCAGCACGCCTTTCGTCTAGCCCAGACTCTGCCTGATATTGCAAGTCATTGGCTACATCTGTGCTGTCACCGTAACTCACTTCCGTGAATGTCCACAACAACGCAGACACCCACATTCCACAACCTCTGTAGCCCTAGATGTTACATCCATGGTGGTTTATATATTGAAATATGTTTATAGTAATTAAAGTGGACATGAACTCTTGCACAGGACAGATGGAAAACAGAAAGAAATGCACCCTGTATGTATTTAGAGAGTTTAGCCTGTTTAATTCCCCCTCATTTGTGTCTAATCACAAGTTGTAATCTGATCTCTCCCCTGTGTCACATGACTGCCAATGGCAGATAAGCCCATTTGAAAGCATTGACTGTTAAAGGGGCGCTATGGCGAAAAAATTGTAAAATGTAAAATATGTGCAAACATAAATTAATAAGAAGTGTGTTTTTTCCAGAGTAAAATGAGCCATTAATTACTTTTCTCCTATGTTGCTGTCACTTACAGTAAGTAGTAGAAATTTGACATTACTGATAGATTTTGGACTAGCCCATCTTCTAATGGGGGTTCTCAGGGTTTTCTTTATTTTTAAAAGCACTTTATTGTTAAAAGCACTTGCTCCGGCCAACTGCCAAAAAGGTGTGCAGCAAGCAGGGAGGCTGGCCAACATCTTTGTATAACTCTTTTTAAGGGAATTTCTTTATAAAGAATAAAGGCCACGCTGAGAGTCCCGCATAAAGAGATGGACTAACTCAAAACCTGTCGGTAATGTCAGATTTCTACTACCTACTGTAAGTGACAGCAATAAAGGAGAAAAGTCATTTATGGCTCATTTTACTCTGGAAGAAATGTACTTCTTATTTGTATGTGTTTTAAATTTTAAGATTTTTGTGACAGATCCTCTTTAAAGGGACCCTGAGCAGTGCATGCAAATGAAAATCTGCACTTACCTGGGGCTTCCTCCAGCCCCCTGTAGCCCAGGAGGTCCCTCGGCGTCCTCTGGGTCCCCTTCATGGCCCCGCTGGGGGCTCCATTAAGCTGGAGACTTCGGCTGAAGTCATGTACAACTGTTCCTTTGTGGCCCATCTGTGCACCCAACTCTATCACGTGCCCGTCGCTGTAAGCCTCCTGCGCATGCTTGGTTCAATCTTTTGAGAGCCGCACATGTGCAGGTGGCTTACGGCGATGGGCGTGTGATAGAGTTGGGTCCGCGGGCGGGCCAAAGTCGTCAGCTTAACGGAGCTGCCAGCGGAACCATGGAGGGTACCCAGAAGACGCCGAGGGATCTCGTGGGCTACGGGGGGCTGGAGGAAGCTCCAGGTAAATACAGATTTTCATTTGTATGCACTGCTCAGGGCCCCTTTAGAGGGATCCTCTGTGCTGACCAGAGGTACTGTTTGAAACACATAGGGGGCTCTTTGGGTAGACTGGAGTACAGACCCGTGGATACGTCTCAATCTGTGTTTCTCCTTCCATTCTATGTGAGTGACGGTATACTTGCATGGAACTTCTTTTTATGGGAAATGTTTTTTGTTATGTAATGAAAATTGAAATATTACAAAAAAATCTAGCTTTTGCTGTCATTTCTGAGAGTAAGGGTTACTTATCTACTATGGCTTGTTGCTCTGTAAGACCTTCAAGTACTTTGGGAGCTATTAAGAGTATTGTAGAGGTAAATTGGGATGGGCACGCAAGCAAAACAGAGCTGCCAGCAGAAGAACAGAGGAAGCCCAGAGGACTCTGAGGGACCTCACAGACTAAGGGGGGCTGGAGGAAGCCACCAGGTAAGTTCATATTCCATTTTTAAGTTGTGTTCAGGGTCCCTTTAAAATCTAGAAAGGAATGAACAGGATAGGTTCTGTAAACCCTTGAGCTGGACTCCACAGGTGAATGTCAGGCAGCCCTCAGTCTGTGTGACTTCAGTAGAATTATTTTAGCCCCTTAACTTTCTGATCTACGATGGCTTGAAGATTGTTGACAATCTGTGTTTCTACCATATGACTGGCTTGGCTACTCCTAACCCTAGATTGAAATTGAGACCAATGGCTAGTCCTTCCTCTCACCTGAAGCTCATGCAGTGATGTTTAAAGTGTGTTGCACATATCTCTCTGACACAGTGACATGCTAGTATGAGTCTGATAATACCTTTGAGTGAAGTAGGTCATTTTGGCGTATGCTCCCTGCCGTTATTTTCCCTCTTAGTTGCTGTGACTCTGAGGGGGAATAGTATTTAACGCTGCCTAAAATTCCAGCGGCAGCAGGTTGAGCCGTCATTTGGCTCACCCTATGCCCAACTGACTGGGCGGCCAACAAATTTATACCAATGCCTTTGGGGAGTTAGACATTGCTATTTAAAGCTAATTCTCTACGTTTTGGAGGGTCTCAGTATCAAATAATTAACATTACCTGTGTATCTTGCTGCATTTATTAACCTCCTTGGTGGTAAGAAAAAATAGCTAGCAGCAGTAATCCCAAGCTCAGACCGGGGTAGCTAAAATCTATGGCTCTGTGCCTTACCTGGGTCCTGCAAGAAATCGGTGGTGTCCTGCGGGACTTCAGGTGTCCCTCCCTGGCCACCGGGATCCCCAGCTTCTATCTTTTTCCTGGATCCTGGTGGCCAATCAGCGGTGGTGCAGCGGTGCGGCGGTACGGAGCGGCATGACGTCATTGAGAGCGGCACCTAAATTTAAAGTAGACCTGATCTCTTGTGCAGGACAGGAGGAGAAAAAGAACTGCACCCTGTCTTTATGCTGAGAGTTTAGCTTGTCTAATCCCACCTTGCTGGCACAGGGCACAAGGTAAACAAAGTGAAATGTGCCCTGTGTCTGTATACGGAGAGTTTAGCCTATCTAATCCCATCTCTGGACCCAATCGCTGGCACAGGGCACAAGGGAAACATAGAGAAATGTGCCCTGTGTCTGTATACGGAGAGTTTAGCCTGTCTAATCCCACCTCTGGACCCGATCACTGGCACAGGGCACAAGGGAAGCATTGAGAAATGTGCCCTGTGTCTGTATACGGAGAGTTTAGCCTGTCTAATCCCACCTCTGGACCCGATCACTGGCACAGGCACAAGGTATACAGAGAGAAATGTGCCCTGTGTCTGTATACGGAGAGATTAGCCTGTCTAATCCCACCTCTGGACCCGATCACTGGCACAGGCACAAGGTATACAGAGAGAAATGTGCCCTGTGTCTGTATACGGAGAGTTTAGCCTGTCTAATCCCACCTCTGGACCCAATCGCTGGCACAGGGCACAAGGGAAACATAGAGAAATGTGCCCTGTGTCTGTATACGGAGAGTTTAGCCTGTCTAATCCCATCTCTGGACCCGATCGCTGGCACAGGGCACAAGGGAAACATAGAGAAATGTGCCCTGTGTCCAGGGCCGGGCCGAGGCATAGGCTGGAGAGGCTCCAGCCTCAGGGCGCAGTGTAAGAGGGGGGCGCAGAATTCATTCAGCTGTCATTTCTTATTGTGTTTGAAGCAGAAAGAAATAAGAAAAGGGGATACATAGCAGTGACTGCAAGCCAGATAACTACATATTAAGGTGTTGGGGAGGTTGTGGGCCCTGTGGCGCCTCTTAATCTAATAGCAATCAGTGTGTGACAGCTGGGGTGGCAGGGATGGAGGGGCGCACTTTGGTGTCTCAGCCTTGGGTGCTGGAGGACCTTGTCCCGGCTCTGCCTGTGTCTGTATACGAAGAGTTTAGCCTGTCTAATCCCATCTCTGGACCCAATCGCTGGCACAGGGCACAAGGGAAGCATAGAGAAATGTGCCCTGTGTCTGTATACGGAGAGATTAGCCTGTCTAATCCCATCTCTGGACCCGATCGCTGGCACAGGGCACAAGGGAAGCATAGAGAGATGTGCCCTGTGTCTGTATACGGAGAGTTTAGCCTGTCTAATCCCACCTCTGGACCCGATCGCTGGCACAGGGCATAAGGGAAACATAGAGAAATGTGCCCTGTGTCTGTATGTGGAGAGTTTAGCCTGTCTAATTCCTCCTCATTTGTCTCTAATCACAAGTTGTAATTTGATCTCTCCCCTGTGTCGCATGACTGCTATGGCAGATGAGCTCATTTGAAAGCGCAGGATGTCAATGTAGCCATTTGGTTCCCAACTGCTTCTGAGCTAAGTGCTTCTGCTGATCTGCCATACTGTTACCGATTTTTGCCTAGATTTTGACTACTCTCTGCCTGCCGCCTAAGACTGATAGCAAAGGGAAAAAAAAGCCAGTAAGGAATCATGCTTCTTCTGCCCTGATTTTGATGTCGTCCTCTGTGCCATTCCCCGTTTCAAAATATACCACACACGGGGAGGTTTATTACGTATATACTGTATGTACATACTGTATAGCCTGGTGCCTTATTTGTACAGTTTCACAATTTTTAAGGTTTATTCATACATTTAATTGCTTCAACAATTTTGTGTTTAAGTCTTTTATTATAAGCAGGGTGTATACAAGACCTTTATTCTGACATATTTTGGTGAGTTATGACATGAAGAAATGGATGCCTAAAATTTTTAAAAAAAGAAGAAAAGAAAAGAAGAAACATTTTTAGACCCATAAATCCAGACAGAAATGAACCGCCAGGGAGGTTAAGAAACATAAGATGCACCTGGGAAGGCTTATTTGCAAAACCTTTACACAGAAAAAATAGTAAGTCTTTTTGCACATAACATCATTAAGTTTTCACCTATTAACATAAGTTGGCAACATTTGTACTAATAAGCTGCTGACCAGTACAACGTTACAGTCACACACAGTACTAACATGTTTTTGAACATTGCAAATTTATGCACAAACCAAAATGCACCTGGAAATACTTACTGTTTACCATATATATATATATATATATATAATAAAATATTGCTATACATAAAGACATAATGCTAATGTTATCGCTTTTTCAAATAAGTTGAGAACCTTTCTCCAATAGGTCGCTAGCACACATACTTATGTCAAAAGCACAAAAGAATTGTATGCACAGGTGAAAAAATTTACATTACATGAGTAATGAAGTGTATAAAATTGTATTGAATCATGCGTATAACCACCTGTGATATGAGCCAATACATTATATGCACCTTGAAAACTGTTTTATTCATCAGAGCGAATCCAGCCAATCAGCCACTAGGGAGATGAATAGGCTTCTTCTAGCTAATGGCAGAACATTTAAGAAAAACAATAGATAAACAATATATTAGAACTCACCCTTCCACGTGTACTGTGTCTGGCACAGGCACTCAAGTGCCTAATAATAAGGAAATATCACTATGAGTAATGGGATGAAACTCAATGGAATAAAATACCTCGACATGAAAGTACCTTGTGCTACTTTAGCTTGAGTACTTCCAAGGTAGAGATGGCCCGAATGGCTTGCCCGGCGAGTAGTTCACGTGAATTTCTGCTGTTTGCGTCCACGGCAAATAGTGAATTTTTGTATGCGCGTTCGCTCCGCCTCCTATACTTGTCATTGGGCTAAACTTTGACCCTCTACATCACAGTCAGCAGACACATAGCAGCCAATCAGGTTGCACTCCCTGCTGGACCCCCACCCCCCCATAAAAGGAAGCAGCGTCAGCAATGTTCTCACTCTGTCTGCTGCCTGCTAAGTGAGAGAACGGAGAGACATTGCTGCAGAGATAGGGAAAGCGTTAGTTAGGCTTGTTAGCTTGCTCCTAACTGAAATTTGTTGCTGAAAGCACCTCAAACAGCTCTTTTGAGAACTAATATTCTTCTGATGTGTTTTTGTGTGTGTGTGTGCGCGTGTGTGTATGTGTGTGTGACACAGACGCATAGCTACAGCCCTGTCGCAGCTGGCCCTTGCTTGCTGGCACACTATATTACCACCAGTGCATTTCTTCCCACTCTATTTGTGTGATTTAACTTACTAAAGCATAGCTCTCTTTGTGGGTGACACTGCATAGATACAGCCCACAGACAGTTGCTGCCTGCTTGGTATTTGTAGTCCCACTAACTGCCTGCACACTGTATTAGACCAGTGCATATCTTTCCACTGCATCTGTGTGACAGCACACTGTATTTGACCAGTGCATATCTTTCCACTGTATCTGTGTGACAGCACACTGTATCAGACCAGTGCATATCTTTCCACTGTATCTGTGTGACAGCACACTGTATCAGACCAGTGCATATCTTTCCACTGTATTTATGTGACAGCACACTGTATTAGACCAGTGGATATCTCTCTGTGTGTGTTTAAGTACACAGCCCAGTGACACACACACACACACACACACACACACACACACACACACACACACACACACACACACTCATTGTGTGCCTCTTTGTGATTACACACACTGTCTACCACTATTGAATATTGTTAGTAGTACTGCATACCCCCAATATGGGAAAAATAACAGACAATTATTTTCGAGGTTGTGCTGGCTCGATCAATGTACAGTGTTCAGAAGGCACGTACCCTCAACCCCCAAGATTCTGAGGAAGTGGTTGACTGGCTTAAACAGCGCACCACATCTTCTACAGCTTCCGCACAGAACCTCCTTGACGCACCGTCCTCCTCCTGCTCAGCTTCTGGTTTCACACAAAAACATAACACTACTACCACTAGCAACCCAGCTGCTCCACTTGATGTGTCAGAGGAGTTATTCATACATGATGCATTTAGTGATACACTTGGGGTCATCCAGCCAACATGCCCTTCAACGCCTGCTGTTGCCACCACCCAAATTCCGACATTTCAAAGATTACCAGTGTGGCATTCTTTTTGTTTGTGTGCCTCTGATACCAGCAATGCCATCTGCATCCTTTGCAAAAAGAAGCTGAGTCATGGGAAGCCCAACACCCAACTAGGGACAACTGCTTTGCGAAGGCACCTGATAGCAAAACACAAACACCAATGGTATGCACACATTAATAAAAGCAGCGCACAAATATAAACAGCCTTTGCAGCTGTTTGCGGCGGTGCGTGAAACAGTGAGTTTGGTCTGTCAGTGTGAAGCAGTACACCAGTTACACTAGCTGATCGATGTATACACACGCAAGATGTTTTAAAGCACTTTATGCCTCCAATATAGCACTGCAAGGTGATTTCTGTCCTTTAGGGATTATAACCCTGCTCTGCGTCAAATACGTAATTTCCCCAGGGACTTTTGGCATGTATCCCACTCCGCTATGCCCCCTCCAGGTGTTAGACCCCTTGAAACAACTTTTCCATCACTTTTGTGGCCAGAAACAATTTTTGGAGTTTTTAAAATTTGCCTGCCTATTGAAGTTTGTTGCGGTTCGCGAAGTTCACGTGTTCGTAAACTTTTTCGCTTGTTTGCGGCTCCCGAACGTGAAAATGGAAGTTCAGGCAATCTCTATTCCAAGGTAGCACAGGAACATTGAATTCAACCCCAGCTACTAAACTGCTGAAAGAATAATTTTGAAAATAAACAATATTAAAAAATCTTCACCCATTTCATTGTTTTGTTTGGCAAAAAATAAGCCCTTGACTGACTAACCTATCATCTACATCCATATGACATATTCAGTGCATGCCAGATAATCATCATATCATTGTCTCATGATAGAAAAAAAATATTAATGGAATATCAGATAAGAAATTAAATCTTCCTGATTTCAGGATCCTTGTGATCTGCTGATATACAGTAATTATTTTTATTTCATACAAAGAAAAAATTCTAGATAATAGATTGTTCATAATTTCTGTCTGTATATGGCAGGCATGATGGTTACATTTTTAGAAACCCTTAAAAATACTGTTCTTTTGAATATTAGACATTACAGTATGTGATATACAGTTCTGTTCCTCACCTAAACATTTTGAATAAAATGACATTATTAGAAACCAGGCCCAGACCATAAAAAAGACATTTCAGGCACTGTTCCCCATGTGATTGCAATCAGATGGAAAACTGTACATTCATTACTTTAGCCAGCATGTAGCTATTGAGAAACTGAAATATGGTACTTTGTAAGCTTTTATTAAATTTACAAATATGAATTTGTTTTCCAGATGGACTCACTAACCTGTTGAAACCTCCTCCCATTTCTGTGGTTTGTTAGAAGCCAAATATCACAGTGCTCCATAGTTTCTGCCGAAATATATATATTTGTGATAGCTCATGCTCTAAAAGTAGGCTTTTTTGCTTTCACTAGATGCCATAAAGCTTAAACAGTTTGGAATGTACCAAGTTTGAGAACTCAAACTAGAAATATTACACAATAAATGCATGGTTGATGTTTTGTTAATAGATTTGTAAACAAAACCAGTGTAAGTTCCCATGATCTAATTAGCATTGTTTTTCAATCAAATGGCTAAGGCCCGGTTCACATTAGCGGTGGCCGTCCGGAATCGCTGTGCCGGAGCCGGACCGCTTGCAGAACGGACGGAACAGACGCACGGCAATAGCAATGAAAGCCTATGCGTCCGTTCACATGCGTCCGTTCTGCCGGACCGGAGCCGGACCGGATCCGGACCGGATCCGGACTCCGGCGTCCGTTCCAACATGCGCTATTTTTTGGTCCGGCTCCTCCGGCAGCCGTATCCGGAGCGGAGCCGGACTGCACCATCCGGCCAATACAAAGCAATGAGAGCCGGAGAGCGCACAACACACTGGCTACAAAAACCGGACGTTCTACCCCACTTCCTATGCATTTTGGATGGGGACCACATGGGCCCAGCGTTCAAAGAGTGGGGCAGCAGCGATTTCATGCTGGAGCTCGTTTTGGTAGCAACATGTCTGATGTCTGATAACGAGGAGGCGAACAACAGGAAGGAGAGAATTCCCAGTTTTACGAGTAAAAAATGCCTGGATCCATGGTCCCAACTGCAGTCTCTGTATCCACGGATGGTCTCCACACGTCCACCTGTCTCCAACAATGACCCCAGACCCTTCTGCTGACCTCCCAGACCCCAGGTATTTACAGGATGGTATCTCCTTAAGAAACCGGATCCGGACCGCAACCGTGTTCACACCGCACGGAAACCGGATGCAAACGGACCGGATCCGGACCGGATCCGGATAGGAACCATGCGGATCAGGTCCGGTCCGGCTCCGGTGCGGTCTGGACATCCGGTGCGGTTTTGACAAAACCGCAAGTGTGAACGGGGCCTAAGAGATGAAATAAGTGGAAATATAACTGTCAAAAAATTGGAAAAAAATTCAGAAACAATATTTTTGACATGTCTTCTGGGGAAAATAAAATGCAGAGCTCTTCAAGTGTAAGAGAGTAGGGCAGAAGCCCCTCCTTCACCTAGCTAAGATAAAATATAGCAGAGGGTCTCTTTTGGATAGCCACTAGTGGGTGACATGGCCTTACCTGCAGTGCAAGTACTATGTAGCCCCCTTTTTCTATTTGAGCATCCTGCAAAGGATGAAGGGACAGCACCTCTAGTGGGCATGAATTATACTGCTGAAGACTCACAGGTCACTGACACCTGACTGAGATAAGTAAGAACATTGTGAGGGATGACTCAAGTTGCAGGTAGAGAAGTGCCAAACAAGAGACTGGGGTCAGGGCTGGCTCAAAAAGTCATATAGCATGCTAGGCTCAGTAACCGGAGCAAGTGATTAGTCTGATGAAACTTTACAGTTTCATTTGGTTATCATGAAGCATTTAAAAATGTTTCCTTACTGCAAAGCACACCCAAATGTGCATGGCCATGTGCTCACACACAGGCAGATCGACACACATAGAGTTAGGATAACCCTGAATCCCAGAGTGGGGTAGATGTCCATCTACCTTTAACAAAATTCACAAAGCTCACTTGGCACCTGAAGTACACTGTTTCACAGAGTTTCTGTATACTAGTTATGCTCTTCATGTACATGGCACCACACATCTATCCAGAAATCAAAACCGATGTAAAGCATGCACTTAAATGACTGCTTCCCAAAGTTGTGTTTATTTGAGAGTATTGCACACAAACCTGTTTCAGGGTAAACCCTTAATGTAGGAAAACTGAGAATGCTTAGAAAATATAAAAGTAAGATTCACCCGTGACCAGGAAGTAGTATCGCTATCATAATTAATACCGTATTTTCCGCCGTATAAGACGCTCCAGAATATAAGACGCACCCAAGTTTATAGGGCAAAAACGGTGGTGTCCTCATGTGTCCCTGGGCCCCCCCAAGTGTTGCAGTGCATAGTGGAAGCTTACCTTCACCTTGCGCCCATGATGAATGCAGACATCTGTCTCCCCTGCACTTCTTGCTCGCTAGACAATGTATTTCTTTTGTCTCTTCAAAAAAGTAAATTGGAACAAGAGCATTTTAGTTTGAAAAATGGGAATAAATCCACCATTACAAATTCTTCAACTAACAGTGCCCACACGGGAACACCTGAAGAACAGTGTACCAGATGAGCAGGAAACACCAAAGTAGAAGAAGGTACCAAGAGGCATTATCCAACTAAGACCAAAAACAAATATGGTACAAATAATTGTCATCAATTTTCTAATGTGTCCTTGAAGTTAACCCAAGGTGGATATTTTATTACAAATCGGACACAGAGGCATGTTTCTTGCTCAGTGAGATGCCTCTGTGTCCTCTCTGCGCTGTTCTCTGTCCCCCCTGCTATGCTCTGCCCCCTACGCAGCTACCGAAAAACAGCTTGATGCTAGCTTGTGAAAGGAAGGGGTGTCCTTTGCTGGAAAGGCACTCCTGCATAACGCCTCTTCTGGTGTTAGGAATGCTCTTCCCCACCTATGTGTATACAGTCTCCATCCATTGATTATTTAGACCTTACTTTGACTGGTGATCACGTGGCACGGAGGGTATCAACTCAAACTTTTTGTAAGCCCACTACAGGGAATTCCATCTTGTTGGCCAGCTCATGCCATCCTAAATGCACAATTCATGCCATCCCCACAGGAGAGTTTATCAGGGCTGCCTGTAATTGCTCAGACATTGACACTGGAGCAGGCGTGTGGGCTGCTTGAGCAGAGACTCAAGGAAAAAGGATATACTCAGGAACAACTGTGAAGAAGCTGCACTAAGAGTATCTAACGCCCAGGGCCGGGCCGAGGCAGAGGCAGGAGAGGCTCCAACCTCAGGGCGCAGTGTAGGAGGGGGCGCACAATTCACTCAGCTGTCATTCCCCATTGTGTTTGAAGCAGAAAGAAATAAAAAAAGGGATACATGGCAGTGACTGCAAGCCTGATAACTAGAGATTAAGGGGTTGGTGGGGTTGGGGGCCCTGGGGAGCAATAGCAATCAGTGTGTGACAGCTGGGGTGGGAGGGATGGAGGGGCGCTTTGGGGTCTCAGCCTTGGGTGCTGGAGGACCTTGTCCCGGCTCTGCTAACGCCCCCCGTGATGAGTTGTTCTGGAGCTCAAAGAGGGTGTCTGGGACTATGGGAGCCTTGCCTTTTGTCATGGAATACAACCTGGTTTTATGGTAGAATCACTAATACAGTTAAGAAGTTTCTTCCAGTGCTGCTTTCCAATCCCAAATTCAGGCAAGTCTTTGAGGGGAGATGTCATTTTTCTTCCCGAAGGGCCCGCACACTGGGTTCCCTCCTGTCTTCCAGCCTTTCAGATTCCCCAGTTCCTTGCATACTCCTACGTGGCTCTCCACAGTTGGTTACTACCCCTGTGGTTCCTCCACTTGTCACTATTCTGTCCACCACCGAAGGGGAAGCTCCATTTTCTCTTATGCTGCCCAAAAATCTTTTCCCTTTAAACAATATATGAACTGTGACACCAAGCATGCAAAGGTGCCATTTTATCTTTGAGGTGGGCGGTTCTTCCTCCACACCTATAAAGACTCCACCTTCCTGCAGTTGCATTGCAACGATAATTAAGGGCATATCTTGAGCCCGATACGTGTTAGTTGATCCTGTGGATGGAATTGTTTCCTGTGTCTATCCTTTTGTACCAATAAATTTCCCAGTTTTATACTCATCCAGAGTCTGTGGATCTCTCTGTCCCTTCTTCCTGATCCGGCTAGTCCCCCTAATCTCGCAACCCCCACCTGTTATGTTTTTTTTTTTGTTTTTTTTTTACAAAAATTGTCCGGCTTGGATTCTCTTTAAAGAGAATCTGTACTCTAAAATTCTGGGCCCCTCTGTGCTGTTTCTGCCACTCCTTGCTGCAATCCTGGCTTGTAATTAACAGTTTTAAGCAGTATATTGGTTGGTGAACAGAGGCGCCAGAAGGATAAAAGTACATAAATTTTTTTTAAAAATTGCTGGGAGGAAGTGGTGGACCCGCCTCCGTTAAAGCAGACACCAAGGACTGTAAATATATAGATATACACATTTATTGAAAATACCCCAAAGATGCAACGCGTTTCGCGGGCACAGCCCACTTCTTCAGGCATTAAGCAGGGGGTAAACAACAGCAATTCAGTTATAGCAAGCAGAGCACCTCTAGAGACAGAAGATAAGATTTATTACAGAGACAGTGCAACTAGAAAATGCTGCAGTAAGACAGACCACATTAGAACAGGCATAGGAACTTATAGGATAGAAGAAATAAGGCACAAAATTTTGTTACAGAGTCTTTAAGGGAAAATTGTCTATATGATCTTGGGATCTATCATGTGCATTGACAAACCATTGTGATCTCTTTATATGTTGGCTGTTGTTAACAAATTTGTCAGAAACTTTATTCTACTTAAATACTTAAAGCGGACCCAAACCAAACATTTTTTTTAATTCAAAATATTTAGATAAATAAACACTCCTTCAAGCCTATGAGCATTTCAGTGCATGCTTTTCACCCTTCTCTTTGCATAACTAGGGTTATACTGGGGGCAGCCATTAGCAATTCCTCCTTTGCCGGACACCACCTACTCCACCAGTTTGCCGGATTCTGTCACGGCAATATGAAAGGAAGGGAGTGCTTCCTCCAATAAATGTAAAATATTTTATAATTGTCATCATGCAACTGAAAAAAAGCTGCTATTTATTATTATAATTTAGAAAATAGATTTTATTTCTGAAATCTTGTATTTTTAATTTGGGTCCACTTTAAGTGAAACACCAGACACTGATAAGTTTTGCAGTATTGTACGGTCTTTGAATGAAATATTGACTAGGCTTTTGATGTTTTAAGATTGGGTAACCACACCAAATTACAGCTGAAGCAGTTAAAGACAAAATCCGAGAGCACTGTTGAGAGAAAGAGGTCTCTTGTCCATGTTTCTTGTGACCTAAACTGTCATGTGCCTATTTTTAAATCCACTATATATATTTTTATTTAATTTAAATAATAATCTGGAACTGAAGAATCTTTTGGAACTAGCTCATGATTCACCTGGATTCTTTTGTATCATCTTCATAGGGTACTTCACAGAAAGCCAATATTGGTTACTGATGATTTTTCTTCTAAGAATGTGAGAGAACGCGGAAAAGCCGCCGCGTGTGCTGCTGAGGAGGCGGCTGATTCCGCGTCCAATGCGGCGGTTTGCACGTGGAAGCGTGCGTCTGGTAACAGGGCAGAACGCGGAAAAGCCGCCGCATGCAACAACAGTAAGGCGGCTGGTTCCGCGTCCAGCGCGGCGGTTTGCACGCGGCAGCATGTGTCTGGTGTGGCTGAGTCTGTTAGTGCACACAGGCTTAGGAATACACGCGCGCGCGCTGAGAGGCAGAACTCTTATACTGAGCATGGAGAGATCAGCTGATCACGCCGATCAGCTGACTCCAGCACAGGATACTATTGGTTGATCAATTAAGGGTGGTGCCTGAGAGCACTACTCCATATATAGTTACTGCTGGCCAGTTGCAAGTTGTCTGCCGCTGCGAACACTACGTGTAAGCACTCAGACCTTAGTCAGATCCAACAGTGTGTTTGAACCAGGTGGACCTGGGAATTCACACTGAGCCAGATTACTTATACTGTTATTCTGTTTATGCTTAGGCTAGTTCCAGGGTGTAGAGACAACGGACCTCACACCCAGACTAGTGAACTGTATTATCATTTGTGTTATACTTCAGACTAGTTCCAGGGTGCTGAGACCACAGACCTCGCACCCAAGACTAGGGAACTGTATTTGTGTTATACTCCAGACTAGTTCCAGGGTGCTGAGACCACGGACCTCGCACCCAAGACTAGGGAACTGTATTATCATTTGTGTTATACTCCAGACTAGTTACAGGGTGCTGAGATCACGGACCTCGCACCCAAGACTAGGGAACTGTATTTGTGTTATACGTCAGACTAGTTCCAGGGTGTAGAGACCACGGACCTTACACCCAGACTAGGCATTGTTTGATATCTGTTATGACTTATTGCTTTCCTGACTACTCCTCTGTCCTCTGATTCGGTACCTCGCATATCTGATACTCCGTTGCCAAACCCGGCTTGCCCTGGATACCGAATCAGTCTTCTGTCTTTGTACTTTATCTGTCCGTGTGTTACCGACCAGGCGTGCCCGACCTCTTAAGAGATAGTCTCCAGATCAGATAGTGACATCCACCTTCAGGTGTCACTCACTTTCTGGTCCTTCCTATCTCCAGCCTGACTCCACCCCTTGGAGAGTCTCAGGCTGCTGGAAGGTTCCTGTGTCCTCAAGAGCAGTATTCCTTTACTGCCTATGATCACCTGCTCAGCAGGTGCATTACTGAAAGTACTACTGTTACACCAAACACTCACATACCTATAGGTGTCCAGATAATAGGTGTACAGATAATATATCTGTATTATCGGTGATTCTGCAGATCATCAATAATAAGGTATATATCTGCATTCTTGGTGATACTGCAGATCACCAATAATCAGATTCTCTCTGCGTGCTGACACCAATCGTTACAAAGAAGAACTTTTATTTTCCGATTAGTCACAACGGGCAAAAAATAAGGGTAATAAATCACTGTAGCAGAGCTTGTGGAGCATGCCACTATCTCTGCTGCTCCAGAAGGTTTTTGTTGTGCTTAACCTTCCTGACGGTAAGCCCGAGCTGAGCTCAGGCTATGCAGCGCAGGAGTATTTCTCAGGCCCTGCTGGGCCGATTTGCGTAATTTTTTGTTGTTGCACGCAGCTAGAACTTTACTAGCTGCGTGAATTCACCGATCGCCGCCGCTCCCCGCTGCTTCGCAGCTGCTCGCCGCGTTAGAGTTTGTCCCCCCCCCCGTGACCCCTTTGCAGCCTGGCCAATCAGTGCCAGGCAGCGCTGAGGGGTGGATTGGGATTCCCTCTGACGTCATGACGTCCATGACGCCGGTGACATCATCGCGCCCATCGCCATGGCGACGGGGGAAGCCCTAATGGAAATCCTGTTCAGAACGGGATTTCCTGACAGGCCTGATCGCTGGAGGTGATCGGAGGGGTGGGGGGATGCCGCTGCTCAGCGGCTGCCATGTAGCTAGCGCTAGGTTAGCTACATGATTTAAAAATTAAAAAAAAAAAACTGCTGCGCTGCCCCCTGGCGGTTTTAATTGACCGCCAGGGAGGTTAATACAGGAGATGGTTAGATTGTGTTTTATGATGGTGGATTAACCAGTTCCCACTTATTTTTACCAGTTACTTTTTCGAGCACAGCTCCATGTTGGCATAGGAAACTTAACAGTTTTAGTTCAGAGTTAGTGTTGAAGCAGTCTAACTGCGCTAAAATGCTGGCTGGTAAGACTGGTACATTTTCCATACTATAAAATAAGACCACAGAAATGAGCATAAAAACTGAGGAATTGGATACCTTCACAAAAGGTCAGTATTGGCAGGATGCATACTTTTAACTATGACAGGTTCACATTAAGCATTAGCTTTTTCCTCCACAAGGATAACTGTGGAGCATATAGTAAGCAAATTCAAAAAAAAAATAAAATATATATATATATATATATATATATATATATATATATATAACTCCAGAAGGGTGTCACCATTGTTATAACTGTGTAACAGACACAGTATATGAAGTCAATAAAGAAAAGTATGAATGGGCGAGGTTGCCTGATAAATTAGAAGCAGCATGTTTTTCATGTTGTTGCCAGGAGCCCTGGTTGTGTAAAAATGATCCCACTGGTGTGAGTCAATTAACTATTTCATTTCCTGCTAACCAAAATGTGGGGTAATTTAGCTTTCACTAAAGACTATGACATAAAAGGTTAATGCCATTTTCAATCAGTCACAGGATGAATGACTGGTGATAAAGTTTCAGGCGAACATGGAGCAAAGCTTTGCAGTTACAATTCATTCCCTGTTACTTCAAGATACAAATGAAAACCATATTGATTGCATTAACCTGATACGTTTTGAGCAATGAGCAATCACAGACTGCATGAATATGCCATGTACATGCCAGAATTCTGTGAATTATTTTCACTCTAACCACCCCTCCAAATTCCTTAACATGCAGAGCATTCATTTCTTTGGCAAAAATATGGATAGTTTGAGCTATTGCTTCAGTTGGAATGTGTTCCATTTTCACCATTAAAACTGTTAGCCTCTATGGACAAAAAATACATTACTGTACTACAACTATATCTGAAAGATTAACCAGCGATGAACATGTCAGTGAAATGCTCCAAAGATCCTTATTGCAAATGTGACCCCCTTCTATTGTTCCTAATAGTGAGGGTAGCTACGAGTACTCATAATTTAAATTTATATTAGATATCGCTGTCTGCGGCAGAGGAGGGTTAACTTATCTATGCCACCGCCTATAGCCGATGCGTTCCACTCACAGTCCACGTAACGCCACTACTTCCTCCTTCTGGGTTTGAAGGAGGAAGTAGTGGAGTTATGTGGACCGTGGGTGGAACGCATCAGCTATAGGCAGTGACATGGGTATTAACACCTCCTCCCCCCCCCAGCTGTGGCAGCAATATCTAATCTAAAGTACGAGTACCTACATATTGGTAGCTACTCATAGTGCACAACACTAGTTCCTAAGATATGTGATTTAATGATGGCATCTTCAGTCATTATCAAACTGTATGCGTCTGTGTATGTGTGATATATATATATATATATATATATATATATATATATATATATATATATATATATATATAGGGTGCGAGAGAGCAATGTGGTAAGGTGATCATTTTTGCTCCTAAATATTGAAAAAATGTAAGTAAACTTTACTATTAAAACTTGTTTTATTCTGTTATGGCCTCTAGAGGGAGACATTATACATTGGTAAGAGAAGTTATTCAGCAACTAAAAGAAAAAAGTGGCTAAGCAGTTACCTTAAACTCTAGAATATCAAAGCTTTGGTCTAAGGCTTACTGTACAGTTCTTATTATAAACATTATGTATTAATGTTTCATTAAAAGGTTAATAAGAATGACTTGCTGGTTACAAAACACATTGAAAGTTTCAGAAACAAAATGCATTTTCTGAAGCAAACTGGAAGTGTATTTTGATTATCAATCAAAATAGCTTTTTTTTTTTTTTTCTTTTTTTGCAACTCCTCTGTATTCAGAGGCATGGGACATGTACAAGTGACAGACAATGAGCTAGGTCAAGTCTCATGTCAGCGGAATTCTCCAAAGATCCTTATTCCAAATGTGACCCCCTTCTATTGTTCCTAACAGTGATGGTAGCTATGAGTAGCTATGAGCACATAGCTACTCGTAATTGAAGTTTAAATTAGATGTTGCTGCCTGCGGCAGATGGAGGTTAACTTAAGTATACCACCGCCTATAGCCGATGCATTCCACTCACGGTCCAGGTAGTGCCACTACTTCTGCCCTTCTAATTCAAACACAAAGGTATATACCGTATTTTTGGGACTATAAGACACTCCTGACCATAAGATGCACCTAGGTTTAGAGGACAAAAATATATACTAAACTTGGTGCATCCATGGTGAAGGGGTATCTTGTGGATTATGCCCCCTTTGTACCTCATGCCCCCTTGTACTGCTTGTGTCTCCCTGTGTCCTCCTCTGTCCCCCTTGTGTCGTCCTGTGTACCCCTGTGTCCTCCTCTGTCCCCCTTGTGTCGTCCTGTGTACCCCCTGTGTCCTCCGCTATGCCCCTTTGTGTCCCCCTTGTGTCCTCCTCTTTGCCCCTTTGTGTCCCGCTGTGACCTTCTCTGTATGGGCACAGTACAGGGAGTCCCTGACATTGTGGCAGGCTGGAGGTTCGTATTGGCGGGAGTTCACAAGTCAGGAACTCCCTGCATTTGGACTATAAGACGCAGTGACTCCCCCCCCCCCCCCCCCCCACACACACACACACACTAAGGTACTCCAGGGTATCACCAAAAACAGAAGGTAAATTACAGGCAACAGAACAAAGTAAAGTGCAGTAAGATTTTTTTGTAAACTTCTCAAATAAACTGCAGAGAAATTAAAGTGAAGGCATCAACATTATGGGTGCAGCTTTAGGAAAAGCAGTCACATATGGTGGCCCAGTATGACAGCCTTATCACATTGATGAAGCATCTTTAGAGAGTCAAGGTACTACAAATGGTGATATATAGTATGAAGTTTATACTGTACCTCATTTTGTGCCTTACCCATACTTAAAGAGGAACTTCAGCCTAAACAAACATACTGTCATTAAGTTACATTAGTTATATTAATTAAAATAGATAGGTAATATAATTTCTTACCCACCCTGTTTTAAAATAACAGGCAAATGTTTGATTTCGTGAGGGCAGCCATCTTTTTGGTTGAAATGAGGTGACAGGGAGCACAAGACAGTTCCAACTGTCCTGTGTGCTGATCACCCCTCCCAGTTGCTTATCAACGTGAATAACAACATAGGAAATCCCATCATGCTTTGCACAGCATCAGGGAAAAAAGCCTGGGCAGCTTTCTTTGATGGGGCGGAGCTTAGCTTTTGTGAAGCTAAAAATAAGGCTTATGTAAGAAAAACAAAGTTCTGATGCTGTGAAACTGTTAAAGAAACACCAAGCCTTTTCAGTGCTGCTGATGAGATTTTTAGTCTGGAGGTTCACTTTAAGCATATAAATAATTTAGCACATCCAAGAATTATCTTTATTGTTTTCTTGCAAAACAGTCAAGGTTTCGGAGCCACGCAGGGCCCTTTTATCAAGGCACTCGTTACTCTAGGCAGCTATAGCCGCCTGCTGGATGCACATCACATCTGTGAGTGTGAAGAGGAGCAGAGGTTCCTCATTTACCTTCTAGGTTTACCCTAAAGCGGCAGACAGATTGTTGCCTAGAGCAACATATACCTTGATAAAGGGGCCATGCGTGGCTCCAAAATGTTGGCTTATTTGCAAGAAAACAATAAAGATAATTCTTGGATGTGCTAGCTTCTTTATATGCATATGTTCAACAAGGGGCATTATCCCCTGTCTTCAGCTTCAGCACTCCCTGTGTGAACTTAAAGAGAATCTGAAGTGAGAATAAATCTCGCTGATTCTCTTATATATAGCAGGGGCATGTTTGCCCCTGCTAAAACGCCGCTATACCGCCGCTGAACGGGGGTCCCTTACCCCCCAAATCCCTTCCGTGCATCGCGGGGATCACTTCCTGGTGAGGCAGGGTTAACGGCTATAGCCCTGACTCTCAGCGCGTCTGTCAGCGCTGATCGCCGCCTCTCTCCACCCCTCTCAGTCTGCCTTCACTGAGAGGGGCGGGGAGAGGCCGCTGATAGACGCGTTGAGAGGCAGGGCTATAGCCGTTAGCTCTGCCTCCAGCAGCAGCAAAATCCACGACCAAGTTGGTCGTGGATTTTGCAGGGGGGGATTTGGGGGGTAAGGGACCCCCGTTCAGCGGCGGTATAGCGGTATTTTAGCAGGGGTAAACATGCCCCTGCTATATATAAGAGAATCAGCAAGATTTATTCTCGCTTCAGATTCTCTTTAAGAGGAATCCTTTAGTTTGTGCAAGACAAAAACTTAGCCAAATGAAGGAATTATTGTTTTCATGCTAATCCCCAGTTCAGTCCTTTCTGTATACACACCATGTGGTAATGTGAGTTTTCATTGTATTCTTTCATTTCTCCAGGCATTTTTATAGTTACACCAGGTTTTTCTTATCAATGGGAAGTGAAATATACATGCCTATGATGTCTGGCTGTGATGTACTTGAGTGTGTGATGCCAGAAGAGCTATCACGTGATGTATCGGGTACCTTGTGAGTAGCCTAGCAATGCTGCACATGCATTTTATCCCTTAGCAGTGGCGTAACAAAGGAGCTTGGGGCCCCAATGCAAGCTTTACATGGGGCCCCAAGCATTCTATTGATATGGAGCCCCAAAACCTACCAGGGACAGCTGAAGTGTCAGAAAGGTGTATTTAGATTAAGGAAACCGACTATTAAGGATTATCACTATGCAATGCATGCATGCAGATGTTCATTACTAGCATATCACCAATGAAAAGCTAATAAGATGGATTAAGGAGGGCCCCTACTGGGCTCCTCTAGTCCAGGGGTCCCTGTGCAGTTGCAACCTCTGTATCCCCTATTGTTACGTCACTGCCCCTTAGGAATGTTGCCTGGCTTGAGCAGGTGTGAGTGAGATGATTAGCTCTACACTTGACATTTTGAAAGTGTTTTGAATGTAGCATGATGAGATAGACATATGTGTAGTACCAATCCTACTTAGGATTGTGCTCCTATTTTATTAATTTAGCTGTAAATAGCCTGCTGCTATAAATTCCAGTCTCACTGCAGTCAGAGGAGCACCACCAAATCTGTGTTCATTTAGTTTACCAATGGTTGAGTGATGAATAGGACAGCAGTCAGTGATTGTGACGCTTCTATTGAACCAGATTAAGGTGTGGGACATAAAGAGAAATTTGTTAAAGGATTTTTACAAGTTGTTTGTATTATTTAAAGTGAACCTCCGGACTAAAAATCTACTCAGCAGAACTGAAAAGGCTTGGTGTTTCTGTAACAATTTCACAGCATCAGAACTTTGTTTTTCTTACCAAAGCACCATTTTTAGCTGCATTTTTAACTAAGTTCCACCCATCAAAAAAAAAAAAGCCCAGGCTTTTTTCCCTGAAGCTGTGCAGAGCATGATGGGATTTCCTATGTTGTTATTCATGTTGCCTAGCAACTGGTAAGGGTGATCAGCACACAGGACAGTTGGGAACTGTGTCTCATGCTCCCTGTCACCTCCTTTCAACCAAAAAGATGGCTGCCATCATGAAATCAAACATTTGCCTGTTCTTTTAAAACAGTGTGGGTAAGAGATTATATTACCTATCTATTTTAATTAACATAACGAATGTAACTTAATGACAGTATGTTTGTTTAGGCTGGAGTTCCTCTTTAAATACTTTGTAAAGTTTATAAATAGGTGAGGTGAGGGATCTGGAATGAGCTTGACTTATTCGAATGGCTTGGGTGGATAACTGAGGGCTTCTTTATTATTTAAAGCAAGCTGGCCATTCAGGTTAATGTATGGATAAGAGTGTAATTGTATTATTATGGAGAACGCCACTACTTCCGAAGGATATATGAGGAGGGATGAAGAGGCAATCGCAGAACTTCCTTGAAGGACGGTGCTGGAACAACGGGAAAACTCTCTGCTATCCAAAGCTATCAAGGTAATGGTATTAACCTTCCCAGCGTTCAATTTCCCCAGGATTTCTGTGCAAACAGTAATAACATTTATTTTTAAAACTTTTTTTTCCTGTAACTTGCCAAAATGTGTCAAGCAAGGGTCTAGTATACAGTGCAGGAGAGTATTGATGTGTATGCATGTTTATACTGTTCACAGCATGTTTTTTTGAACGGACATTTCTGTCCATACCGCTAGGGAGGTTAAAGTGTGTTAAAACAATGGCTGTGGAGTCAAGGAGTTGGAGCAATTTTTGGGTACCTGGAGTCAAAGTTTGGAAAAAATGCACAGACTCTGGCTCCTAATATATTTAAACTGTAAAAATAAATAGCGAAAATATGATAAAAATGTTCTATTTCTCAGATAATAGTCAGCATAAATAACATACATATACAGTGGTTTGCAAAAGTATTCGGCCCCCTTGAAGTTTTCCACATTTTGTCATATTACTGCCACAAACATGAATCAATTTTATTGGAATTCCACATGAAAGACCAACACAAAGTGGTGTACACATGAGAAGTGGAACGAAAAATCATACATGATTCCAAACATTTAAAAAAATAACTGCAAAGTGGGGTGTGCGTAGTTATTCAGCCCCCTGAGTCAGTACTTTGTAGAACCACATTTTGCTGCAATTACAGCTGCAGGTCTTTTAGGGTATGTCTCTACCAGCTTTGCACATCTAGAGACTGAAATCCTTGCCCATTCTTCTTTGCAAAACCGCTCCAGCTCAGTCAGATTAGATGGACAGCATTTGTGAACAGCAGTTTTCAGATCTTGCCACAGATTCTCAATTGGATTTAGATCTGGACTTTGACTGGGCCATTCTAACACATGGATATGTTTTGTTTTAAACCATTCCATTGTTGCCCTGGCTTTATGTTTAGGGTCGTTGTCCTGCTGGAAGGTGAACCTCTGTCCCGTCTCAAGTCTTTTGCAGACTTCAAGAGGTTTTCATCCAAGATTGCCCTGTATTTGGCTCCATCTATCAACTTTGACCAGCTTCCCTGTCTCTGCTGAAGAGAAGCACCCTCAGAGCATGATGCTGCCACCACATTTGACAGTGGGGATGGTGTGTTCAGAGTGATGTGCAGTGTTAGTTTTCCCCCCACACATAGCGTTTTGCATTTTGGCCAAAAAGTTCCATTTTGGTCTCATCTGACCAGAGCACCTTCTTCCAAATGTTTGCTGTGTCCCCCACATGGCTTGTGGCAAACTGCAAATAAGACTTCTTATGCTTTTCTGTTAACAATGGCTTACTTCTTGCCACTCTTCCATAAAGGCCAACTTTGTGCAATGCACGACTAATAGTTGTCCTATGGACAGATTCCCCCACCTGAGCTGTAGATCTCTGCAGCTCGTCCAGAGTCACCATGGGTCTCTTGACTGCATTTCTGATCAGCGCTCTCCTTGTTCGACCTGTGAGTTTAGGTGGATGGCCTTGTCTTGGTAGGTTTACAGTTGTGCCATACTCCTTCCACTTCTGAATGATCGCTTGAACAGTGCTCCGTGGGATGTTCAAGGCTTTAGAAATCTTTTTGTAGCCTAAGCCTGCTTTAAATTTCTCAATAACTTTATCCCTGACCTGTCTGGTGTGTTCTTTGGACTTCATGGTGTTTTTGCTCCCAATATTCTCTTAGACAACCTCTGAGGCCGTCACAGAGCAGCTGTATTTGTACTGACATTAGATTACACACAGGTGTGCTCTATTTAGTCATTAGCACTCATCAGGCAATGTCTATGGGCAACTGACTGCACTCAGACCAAAGGGGTCTTTTATACTATTTATACTGAATAATTACGCACACCCCATTTTGCAGTTATTTATTTGTAAAAAAATATTTGGAATCATGTATGATTTTCGTTCCACTTCTCATGTGTACACCACTTTGTATTGGTCTTTCACGTGGAATTCCAATAAAATTGATTCATGTTTGTGGCAGTAATATGACAAAATGTGGAAAACTTCAAGGGGGAATCTTTTATATATAATTAATAACATCTCTACTTTAAGATTAAAGCCTGGTGTGTAGTTGTGTCACTACTGGTCAGTGAGATGCAAATAATTCTGCGTTGATGCAGGTTTATGAAAACTTTATGCAATTTATGCACTCCCTTTGCTCATGAATTAATTAATTTGCTATGTTGTTAAATTTGGGGTTGTTGACTCGAAAATTAAGTTACACAGTAGTACTCTGCATACCAAGGTCATAGGCACCCTTTTTTTTCTGGTTGGACTTGATGGACGAATGTCTTTTTTCAACCAAACTATGTTACTATGTAACATAAGCACTCCCCACAGAGCTGTTGTGAATCCATTGTTGTGCACATTGAACACAGAGGTGTTGTCTGTCACCTGTAAACCTGGTTCAGATCATGCATGAAGAATGTGTAATAGAGGAAGAACCTCCTCATTCTCCTGCAGAAAACCTGCACATCACTCTTACATGTATTGACAGTTAGATTTTAGGGCCGTTTCTTGGGCAGTGCAAGCAGGGCGACCAAGTAGAAGAAGGGGGGGGGCGCAGGTGGAAGGACATAACTGCTAGGGAGCTGGTGACACGTGGTGCAGTCAAATGGAAGAAGAAATAAGATTACCAGTGCGATCACCTTCCTTGACTCCTTCTGGGCTGATCACGTCACCACCTCGTCATGACACCTGATGTCCTGTAGCGGTACTGCAGGCTGTCAGTGTGTGGCACTCATGGAGGAGTCGGCTTTCCGGGCTCTCTTCGCCTGTGTGTTTTCCTGGTCCCTGCTTCCTCCTGGAGGAGTGGCTGGTCACTAGTAAGTAGGTAGATCTACTGGTGGCCTGTGGCTGTGTGACTGTCCCTAAAGAGTAAGGGTTCGCAAGTCCACGGGGGTGGGGAGGAAAGGGGTGTAATTTTTACACCATTGCCCTGGGTGCAATTTAGCCTAGATACTGCCCTGTTAGATTGCCTAGGGCCCGATCAATGTTCTTTGTTCATATCTGCACCCTCTACAAGTACTCTTACCAAGGACTAGTTTTGATTTCTATTTAACAGCTGCTGTACAGCTATATCCTAAATGTAGTTAAAATGCATCTCTGGTATACATAAAAAAACACAGAGGTACGCTAATGTTTAAAAGTTAGAATTTCCCAATACATTGTCTGCTTAACCTCTTGAGGACCACAGTGCTAAACCCCCCTAAAGACCAGGCCATTTTTACTGAATTGGCCCACTGCAGCTTTAAGGCCAAGCTGCAGGGCAGCACAACACACCACACAAGTTATCCCCCCCCTTTTCTACCCACCAACAGAGCTTTCTGTTGGTGGGGTCTGATCACCCCCCAGTTGTTTATTTATTTATTTTTTACAAATGTTTATTGTCTTTTTTTTTTAAATAAATAAACTTTTTTAGTTTTTTTTCTTTCCCACCCTCCCTCCCCCGGCTAGCCTATCACAGCAATCGCTTTCTTGTGCCCCAGGGGGACAGCCGTGTCACACAGCTATCCCCAGTACAGCGCTGCCTCAGATCACAGCACTGTACCCAGTAAAAAGACAAAGGTTTCGCCGTCTAACAGTCTCCCGAACGGCGATCGCCGCTGGGAGACTGAAGGCGGGGTGGAGCTCCGCCTCCCAAGCAGGAGATGCGTGCGCAGCCTGCGCGCGATCTCCTGCAGTAGCCTGCCCCAGGACTTGACGCCAATTTGCGTTAGAAGGTCCTGGGGCTGCCGCCGCAGTCACTGCGGTCTTTAGGTAGTTAACAAGATTCACTGGATCCCTGTATCAGCTGGGTTCTGGTGCATAGATCTGCTCCCTTGCAGAAAATGGCCCTGGCCTTTTCTGTATCAGATGCACAAAAGGTAGAGGCCTTGTTCTGCAAGTGCTACAAACTAGAACATGGCTGATATGGGGCTTCGGTGAATCTTATTATACAGACGAGATGCTGGGGCATTCACGCTGGCAATGACAGACCAGGATGACTGACAGGGTAGATTGTCAACTCCCTAGCCAGGAGCTTTTTATTCGCAATAGAAGATTAGATCTTAATATAGCTTTTACATTCCTAAGCATTTGCAGTGATGAAAAGCCTTTTATGTTACATACTTTCAGTCTACAAGATTGTTATATGTCAATGAGAGGATTTGGAGTCAAGGAGTTGGAGTCGGTGGAATCCTAAACGGAGGAGTCAGAGTCAGAGTACCAACTCCATAGCCCTGATTGCCACACTACAGACAGAGGGGGTTTTAAAGGACAACTGAAGTGAGGAGGATATGGAGTTTGCCATATTTATTTTCTTTAACCACTTCAGCCCTCAGTCATGTTTCACTTTATGCATCCAAGCAATTTTCACCTCCCATTAATTCGCCTATAACTTTATCACTACTTATCACAATGAACTGATCTATATCTTGTTTTTTCAGCCACCAATTAGGCTTTCTTTGGGTGGTACATTTTGCTAAGAACTACTTTACTGTAAATGCATTTTAACAGGAATAATAATAATAATAATAAAAAATTGAAAAATTTCATTATTTCACAGTTTTCGGCCATTATACAGTAGTTTTAAAATAATACATGCCTCCATAATTAAAACTCACGTATTGTATTTGCCTAATAGTCCCGGGTATTACACCATTTAAATTATGTCCATATCACAATGTATGGCAACAATATTTTATTTGGAAATAAAAGTGCATTTTTTCCATTTTGCGCCTATCACTATTTACAAGCTTATAATAAAAAATAAATAGAAATATTTCATCTTTACATGAATATTTAAAAAGTGTAGACCCTTAGGTAAATATTTACGTTTTTTTTTTTTATTATTGTAATGTTTTTTTTTTTTGGTTTTTTTTTGGTTTTTTGATTAAACATTTTATTTGGGTATTTTTGGGAGGGTGGGATGTAAATAGTAATTTTTTTTATGTAAATATGTGTTTTTTGTTTTTTTGTTTTTAATGTAGATGTAGATTTACTATTTGGCCACAAGATGGCAGCCATGTGTTTGTTTACATGACGTCACTCTAAGCGTAACATGTACGCTTAGAGGGACGTAGGGTGGACGTGACAGGCAGAAAGAGCGAGGCTTCGGAGAGAAGCCTTCGCTTTTCTGACAGGGAAAGGGATCAATGATCAGGTCCCATGTCCCGATTCATTGATTCCCTGGGTAACAAACCGCGGGGCGGGAGCGCGCGATTGGCCGTATGTAATACGTCCAAAAGGCCAAAGTAGTTAAAGCAATACCAGTTGTCTGGCTATCCTACTGATCCTCTGCCTCTAATACTTTTAGCCATAGCCCCTTAACAAGCATGCAGCAGATCAGGTGTTTCTGACATTATTGTTCGATCTGACAAGATTAGCTGCATGCTTGTTTCTGGTTTTATTCAGACACTTCTATAGCCAAATAGATCAGCAGGGCTGCCAGACAACTGGTATTGTTTAACAGGTAATAAATATGGTAACCTCTATATTCCTCTCACTACAGTTGTCCTTTAAGTAATCAGGAAAACTTAGGACGCCTGTAGAAACTGGTAGTACTAGTAACAACTTTCAAGGTGTGCTCAACCTCATATTGCCGCAGAGCTTTAAGTTGTTAACCCATTTCTTGTTCCGTGCAAAAAGGCCATTTTGTATAATTCTGAAATGTACTTTATTTTCCACTTTTTGTTAACCTAACCTTTTTTCTAAACTCTAGTGGTTCACCACTTACCTTTGTACCATTTCAAGCTATTCATTAGGCTTCCTGAAAACTGGAGTGTTCTAAAACTTTGATTGGTCATAGGCACCCTTATATCCCAGAACTTTAGCCTAGACACAGATCTCTGCTGACAAAGTAGAGATCGCCAGCGAACGGTTCCCGGCGAACTTCCGTGGTTCGCGATCGCGGAGAACTGCAAACTTTTCCGGAAGTTCGGTTCGCCCTCATAATGCACCATTAGGGTCAACTTTGACCCTCTACATCACAGTCAGCAGGCACATTGTAGCCAATCAGACTACACTCCCTCCTGGAGCCACTCCCACCCTCGTGTGCCTGCAGTAAATAGAGAAGGGACAGCTGCTGCAGACAGAGCAGACTCTCATAGGGAAAGATTGGTTAGGCTCTTGTAGGCTTCTTAGCTTGCTCCTTGCTGATTCTTATTGCTAAAAAAGCACCCCACAACAGCTCTTTTGAGAGCTAATCTTGTTCTTGTGATCTATTTTTTTGTGTGTGTGTCCCACTGACACTTGTGTTGCATAGACAGCCTGGATAATTCATACTGTGTGTGTGCCACTGCCAGCCAGGCCCAGCACATTCAGTGACTACCTGTGTGTGTGACAGGCAGCTGCACATTGTAATACCCAGTACTGCATATATCTACCTACCTGTTGTTCACAGTGCATCCACCTACCTACGTGAATGCAGTGTCACTGTGCCTGTCCGCTACTTGTCTGTGTGTGACGGGTGCACATTGTAATACCAATCACTGCATATACCTACCTGTTGTGTTCAGTGCACCCACCTCATCACTGCATATACCTACCTGTTGTGTTCAGTGCACCCACCTACCTACCTGAGTGCACGCAGTGTTGTATACCACTCTGTGCATACCTGTTAGCTGCACCTGTGTGACCACATTGTATTAGTCAAGTCAGTGCATACCTTTCACTTGAATGGATGGCAGAATTGCTCTCCATAACAGATTCCCGTTAAAGGATTTAAATTTGATTCATCTCATATACAGCAGGGCCTCGAAAGTCCTCCTGTATTGTTATTTTTGGTCACTACCTCGGGACGTGCATGCCATGCCTGCTGCCTTCCTTGGATGTGTGGTAGCTGTTCCTGCTCCTTTGCCCACAGCGTGCCTGCTGCATTCCTTGGATGTGTGGTGGTGGTAGCCGTTTCTTAGGCTCCCACTCTGGACCGGAATCGAACCAGGACTCCCCAACCATTACCCGTGGTCACTCGCAATGGCAGACTTGCCCTCCATAAAAGATTCTCGTTGCAGGTACTGAACAGCAAGCAGAACAAGTAAATAGAAAAAAAAATAGATGTAAACTTTAACAATGGTATAGAAAGAACCATCGAAAGTTGATAAGGCAGTCAGACATTACCTGACATCACTGAGTGAGGAAGAGCAATCTCGCCATGGTGCGCACCAGTCCAGCATTGCCGTCACTACGCAAACAGCTGTTTGCGGTGCGTTACACAGTGAGTTTGGTGTGTCAGTGTGAAGCAGTACTCTAATTACACTACCTGATTGATGTATACACATGCAAGATGTTTTAAAGCACTTTAGGCTTGCAATTTAGCATTCAATGTGATTTCTGCCTTTAAAACGCTGCTTTGCGTCCAATCCAGATTTTTCCCCAGGACGTTTGGCGTCTATCCCATTCCGCCATGCCCCCCTCCAGGTGTTAGAACCCTTGAAACATCTTTTCCATCACTTTTGTGGCCAGCATACATTTTTCTAGTTTTCAAAGTTCGCCTCCCCATTGAAGTCTATTGCAGTTCGCAAAAGTTTGCGCGAACCGAAATTTCGCGAGAGGTTCGCGAACCGAAAATCGGAGGTTCGGGCCATCTCTACTGATGAGTGACAACTAATCATGTGACTATGTGACATTTTTGAAAAAGTAGTATAGATGATTCTTTTGAAGGACAACTGAAGTGAGAGGGATATGGAGGCTGCCATATTTATTTTAAACAATACCAGTTGCCTGGCAGCCCTGCTGATCTATTAATCTGCTGCATGTTTGATCGGGGTCTATGGCTAAAAGCATTAGAGGCAGAGGATCAGCAGAAAAGTCAGGTAAGTGGCATTGCTCAAAAGGAAATAAATATGGCAGCTTCCATATCATTCTAGTTACAGTTGTCCTTTAAGATTTTCTTGGCTCCATCCTGATTAAAAATGTCCAACCTTTCAGATCTTTAAAGCGATAAGTTTAATCCAGACACAAAAACTATAATTAGACAAAATGGGAGGAGCGCTCCGTAGTGTGTTAACTTTAAATGAATTAAAAAATGCACAAATACATGTGCACTTACTAGATAAAGATGAAAGACAGGCATTTGGTTTGGTGTAAAGCCCTGAAGAATCCGTCCCACCGAAGGAGCAGCCTGAGGACTGCAGTGGCCAGCACCATTGCACATGTATTTGCGCATTTTTTAATTCATTAAAAGGTAACACACTACGGAGCGCTCCTACCGTTTTGTCTTTCTTCTCCAGTTCACTTACAGCTGAGTGCTGAGGAGTTGCTAGAGTGTGTTCACACGGTTATGTGCGGTTCTATTGATCCTTGAGCTTCAGCAGCGCAAGATTTCCCATCTTTTAAAAGATATAATTGCCCAGCATACATATCACCCATGTGTGTCCAGCATGAAAGCTATCTTACTCACACAATAGACTTCCATTAGGAGTCACTGTTACCATTGACAGTGTAACTCCTCAAAGCTGTTAAGTTGAGTTGTCAAGTCTAATATTACTAGCTAGTTGCTATAACCAAGGCCGGCCTTAGGTTTCACAGTGACCTGAGCGAAACCTGATTTTTGCCCCCCTTCATCCTTTTCACGCGTGTGCACACATACACAGACAGGCCCGTGTGCAAGTCACCTTTTCTCCTGAGATATCTCCTAGGACAGTGGTTACCAACCTTTTTGACGTTGTGACACATCACGCCAAATGCTCAGTTTTTCGTGACACGTCACATATGTATAATAGAAAAAATACTATTAATAACCACGGATGGATGGAAAGGGTGCATTATCCTGAACTTAAAGGGATACTGTAGGAGGGTCGGGGGAAAATGAGCTGAACTTACCCGGGGCTTCTAATGGTCCCCCGCAGACATCCTGTGTTGGCGCAGCCACTCACCGATGCTCCGGCCCCGTCTCCAGTTCACTTCTGGAATGTCTGACTTTAAAGTCAGAAAACCACTGCGCCTGCACGCCCGTGTCCTTGCTCCCGCTGATGTCACCAGGAGTGTACTGCGCAGACACAGACCATACTGGGCCTGCGCTGTGCACTCTTGATGACATCCGCGGGATCGAGGACACGGCAACGCAGGCGCAGTGGTTTTCAGACTTTAAAGTCTGTTATTCCAGAAGTGAACCGGAGGCGGGGCCAGGGCCAGAGCATCGGTGAGTGGCTGCGCCAACACAGGATGTCTGCGGGGGACCGTTAGAAGCCCTGGGTAAGTTCAACTCATTTTCCCCCGACCCCCCTACAGTATCCCTTTAAAAATGAACCTTTCAGGAATATTACTAAAAACAATCAGTGGGACAGTTGGCTGTCCCCCCCCCCCCCCCCCCGCCTTCCCCCATTTAGAATTATAGCACAGCACTGACAATTTGCACCACGCATTATAGCCGCAGTGCGCCTCCCCAAAAAATGCCCTCAGACTCAGTATAGGTAGGTAGCCAGGTATAGGTGCCCCCAGTATAGGATCTCATGTGTAGGTGCCCTCAATATAGGTTGCCAAGCATAGGTGCCCCCAGTATAGGAAGTTAGTTGAAGGTTTCCATCCCCCTCATAGATAGCCAGGTGTAGTTGCCTCCAATGTAGGTAGCCAGGTGTAGGTGCCCCCAGTATAGGAAATCAGGTGTAGGTGACCTCAGTGTAGGCAATCAGGTGTAGGTGCCCTCAGTATAGGCAACCAGCTATAGGCGCCCCCTTGGAAGCCGGCGCCCTGAGTGACCGCTCCGGTCGCTCAGGTCAAAGGCCGGCTATGGCTATAACTAATTGCACCAAGACTCTGTAATTAGCCTTGGTAACTAGTGACAAACTCACTCATATGACATTGGCCTACACTTGCAACTTCATAACTGTAACATATCACTGGGTTACAGTATATCTATCTATGTGAAAAGTAAGGGCTGTTTCATACCGGCAGCAATTCTGCTGCGATTGAGCTGCCCTCGCGATTCCAAAAACATTTCAAGAGTGATTCTCCTTCACTGAATAAGAATCACAAGCGCATAATCTGCATGGAATAGCCCTTGCTGTAGTATGCCACAGTTATTAAAGTGGACCTAAACTCTTGCATAGGACACAAGGAAAACATAAGAGAAATGCAACCTGTATATATTTAAAGAGTTTAGCCTGTCTAATTCCCCCTCATTTGTGTCTAATCACTAGTTGTAATTTGACCCCCCCCCCCCGTGTCATATGATGACAGATACGCAGATAAGCCCATTTGAAAGCACAGGCTGTAAACAATATGTCCGCTTCCATGAATCAGGAAGTAGAAACTGTGCAGATTTATTTTAGGATTTGTATCAGCTGTAAAAAAGAAATGTTGTTTTTTGTTTAAAGGTTATTATGCTGTTGTGTATATTTTAGAGCAGAGAGGAATTCTGAGTTCAGCTCCACTTTAACAACAGCATTGGATAAATACTAGCAGAAACTGCATAGTTCCTCATCCCAGAGACTTATTATTATTATTATTATTATTTATTGTATTTATAAAGCGCCAAAATATTACGCAGCGCTGCACAATAGATAAATGGGTTAACATACAAGGTAGGACATACAGGAAACTCACAACAAAACAAGATCATGCAAATGATTTGATAACAGTATGGTGTCATGTGTGAAAATAGAGACTGTTCTAGTCCACAAGAGGGGTTATTGTCAGTAAGATTGCATAATCAAGCTGGAAACACTAGGGAGGAGGGCCCTGCCAGAGGCTTACAATCTAAAGGTTGGGGGTGGAGACAATAGGTGCATCTGTTGAGAGGGTGTCTAACAGAACATATTATGGTGCTGGTGTAGGGGGGTATGCGAGCATGAAAAGATGAGTCTTGAGAACTTGTTTGAAGGTATTAAAGGTGTAGGCGAGTCTGATGGCTGATGGGAGCGAGTTCCAGAGAGTAGGGGCAGCCCTGGTGAAGTCCTGCAATCATGCATGCGACTGAGATATGCGTGGTGTGACTAGGCGCAGGTCATGGAGGATCAGAGGGGGTGGGCTGGTATGTGCCTGTGGACCAGATCAGAGATGTAGGTCGGGCAGGTCTTGTGCACTAATTTGTAGGCCAAGCACAGGATTTTGAAATTGATCCTAAAGCTGATGGGGAGCCAGTGTAGGGCTTTACAGAGCAGAGTTGTAGAGGCGCTGCGATGAGAAGAATGTATCAGTCTGGCTGCCGCATTCATTACCAATTGAAGTGGGGCAGAACGGTTAGAGGGGAGGCCAGACAAAAGAGAATTGCAGTAGTCTAGGCGGGAGATGACAAGGTCGTGGATAAGGAGTTTAGTGGAGTCCAGGGAGACTTGTCTCAACTACAGGATTTCATGTGACATATGAATGAAGCACATTCTAAATTTTCTTCTGGCAAAATTGCAATACACTAAAGATCTTGAATATGGTAACAAAACCTGAGGAAATGCATGAAATCTATTTAATAACAAAGTTGGTTAAAGGAAACTTCTGGAACAATGTAAATACAAAAACGTGATGAAAAGTAATAGTTATGAACAAAGGGTTAACCTGGTGTTACAGTACATTTTCATAAGAATTTCACCATAATGAGCTGTGGTTTTACACTGAGCAGCAATATTTCTTTTTATTAGCATAAAGAAAAGATTTTTTTGAAATATTTTTTTTCCTTTGTCCGTTGTGTGAACCTTGATAAGTTATTTAGTAAAAGCCATATGGTGATCTCAAGCGGTCCTTTTCAGCAACTTAGCTGAAAATGAACAGGCAAAATATTGGCCCGTAAAATGTTGGCCTTGCCAATAAAGTAGCATGTTAGGCCTCTTTTTAATGGTCTTTTCAACAATTTTATCAGCACATTTTGGAATTGAAGCTTCTGGGTATTTGTATCAAAAGTCTGGAGTGACTTTTTTCACCTACTTGGAATCTCATTTTAAGTGCACACATCGCAATCCTAAAATATGTCTGTATTTTTGAATGCTTAGCAAGTCATGTGACAATACCTGTGCTTTTGATGACAATTAGAGACAGAGATTTTTGCAGCCAGCTGAGAGCCTAGTGCAGGTGGTTCTGTATATCTGTATATGTGTTTGGTTGATTCTGATGCCTGATCTAGGTGCAGGCCCCTCAGTTCATCAGCATGTCCCAGAATTAGCAATGCTTGTAGTGTTCATTTTGATTCTGCAGCTGGATCTGGCAGATCAACCAAGAGACAGACCTCTCTCTGATCGAATCTGATTGGAGGGAGATCTGTTGCCTGCCCATACACCACAGGCCGAGTACTGATCAATTTCAGTATGATATCTCTGAGGGATTGGCCGTGCCTGCCACACCCATCACATCCGCCACCTCACCGTTGTTCCCCTGATGTATACATGTGTGTGAATTTATACGTTATCTGTCCTGTGCCCGTCCTCTTCTGAATCCACTGCTCTTCATTTAGCCCTATACGTACCTCTGGCGTGGCATGTGACGTCACACTCATGCTATGCGCCAGCAGAATGTACGGGGCTAATGGAAGAGTGGCGGATTTGGAAGATGAAGGTGCACCATGACACAGGACAGGTAATGTATAAATGCACACATGCACACATATTTATACATTAGGAGACCAGCGCCGGGGGTTTCACTGCATTCATCAATCATCATGATACATACCCTACATCTTGCAGCATGTCCAACTGATATATGCAACCAATTCCAGGCGAAAATAATCAAATAGGATGCTCGATTACCCGCCAAGTCGCTTAATGTATGGTTACTTTAACTACCAACCGCGTCACTCCAATGGGTGTGAATGTGGTGGCAGCCCTAGGACCACCTAATGCCGATTGGCGTCAAGTCCTGGAGATGCAGTTTAGCAGGGAACGTGTGTGCACATGTTCAATCATTACCTGCCGATTCACGGAACTCAACAGGGAAAACCATGTCAAACTGACTCAGCCATGTTTCAAGGACCCCAAGGAAAACAGAGGCATTGGAAAATAAAAGTTCATGGATGTGGCAGAGTTTGTTGCAGACAGAGAAGGCATTTCGGAGGGCACCAGATATTGCTTGGGAGGAAGGGTAGATAGTGGATTACTAGGGTTACGCTTCTGCATGGGCAGCTGAATTGTGCGTTTCAGTTTAGACTGTGCAATACCTTGGGGCACTTTCTCAGAGAAAAACACCAGTCCTATATATAAAGATGAGCAGCACCAGAAAAATAGTGTTAGTTTTGCAGAATAAACACTATTTTTCAGTTCTTCACATTTATCAGCTTAAAAAATCAGCACTTTTATAGGGGATAGTACTTTTCTGATACTTCCACATTTCTGTGATGACTGCCAGATAAGAGCAATGGTCACCATATTATAGATGTTATATTTATAGATTGCCAACAAAGTGCTCTCCACTTTGAAAATGGCGAACACCATAAGCTTTAGTTGAGGATTGAGCTGTAGAGTTTTGATAGATCTCCAGCAGCAAACCACTGTTATCTGTAGACTTTCACTTTCTGTTAACATTCCTGGGACTCTGCAGCAAATTACTGCAAATTACTCTGCAGCAAATTAGATGCCACACAGTGTCTCCCTGTGCTTCTATTTCTGCAGATCAGGTGACATGCAGAGACGGGAGCCACAAGATGATAGACTGTACAGCAGCTACAGTGGAGAAAAGAGGCCCAAGGACATGTCACAATGCTAGATACAGGCAATGCATGATGCTCTGCTCTGCACTTACCAAAGACAAGACTGGGTCCCCTCAATGGGGAGAGGCAGATTGCGAGGCACATTGAACTGCAATAAGGGAGTATGCAGGGGAGCCCAGCCCACTGATCTTCTTTGCTGGGGAGGGGGGGAGGGGAGTGTTCAGATAGGTTATGTTACTATGTTACACCCCTGGACAGGAGTTACACCCCCCGACAGGTCATGTTATGCCCCTGGACAAGTGTGATCTGCTTGTTAACACTGGAGAGCAGAAAATAATCTCCAATCCCCACTCTTTATAAATAAGAGGCCCTAAAAGGAAAAATAGCAAGATAAAATAGATACCGTGGCTGATATTGATTATTACGTCATCTCTAAACTAGCTAAGCTAACACTCAGCCTACCCTAGTGGAGCAATTGGGCAATTGACCACAAAAATGTTTGTAACAATCTAACTAGGTTAAAACTTTACCACCAAATCTGGGTAATTAATAGCACAGAGAATGAAAAAGCTAGTCTAATCAATACTGACTGTTTATAAATATGGTAAAATTTGGTTAAAGAGGAACTCCAGTGATAATACCGTAATGAACAAAAGTGCTTAATTTTTACAATAATTATGTATAAATGATTTAGTCAGTGTTTGCCCATAGTAAAATCTTTCCTCTCCCTGATTTACATTCTGACATCATATGGTGACATTTTTACTGCTGGCAGGTGATGTGAGTAAAAGTAGCTGCTGCTTGCTTTTTTGGCAGTCAGAAACAGCTGTCATTTCCCACAGTGCAACAAGGCTCCCACAGTGTGATGTCAGCACCATGGTCCTGACATCACACTGTGGGTGGGGTTTCACCACAATATCAGCCATACAGAGCCCCCTGAAGATCCGTTTGAGAAAAGGAAAAGATTTCTCATGGGAAAGGGGGTAACAACAACTACTGATTGGGATGAAGTTCAATCGTTGGTCACGGCTTCTCTTTAAGTGCTAAATTCAAACTCCTTTTCTGTTCATTACAAAATGATGATGGTGAGAGAGGGAAGTGGGAAATATTCATGGTTTTCCATTATTTTATGTACGTAGCAATAAAGAACACTGAGTAACTAACTAAAATAAAGACCAGGGAATTTTGAATATTTATCTGCATAAAATGTTTCAAGATACTATTTTATAAACTAATTGAAATGGAAATAAATGGCTGTTTGAATAAGGAAATATGCACCCTGAGATTCTTGAAGCCGAGTGTATGTATTTTTATAAGGCATATTCTGTTCCAAAACCAACTGTTGATGTAATATGTTGATGCAGTCTAGCAGTTTAATATTAGAGTTTATATGAGTGCTGGTCGCTGCACAGACTTCGAGTCTTAATCCTTTTCACCACTAGAGAGACCTGCAAAGCGTGTCACTGCTCATAGTATAATGGTTGGCTTGGCTCCATTTTATCAATGCCAATTATTGCCTGAAACTGCAGGATGAAGAGAGGGGGGCAGTGAAGGTATTCGACTTGACTGTTCAGCTCCTTATTCATTCAGTTAAGAAACGCAAGTGGAAAAAAACAGTCTAATATAATCAGCAACCCAAAGTCAAGGTACATGAATGTTATCTAGCAAATGTCCATTAAGAAGCCCATAAACTATGTACCGTCTATTTTTTAGATGTAATTTACTACATAAGGTGCTCAAGTCCTGTGTGTGTTATAAAATTCAGTAAAGCAACGAAGAACTACCTCAACATGAATGAGTCTCTTATTTCATTTTTTTTTCCTAATCCAAATTCCTTCATCTACAGCCAAGTGTCATTAAGGTCCCCTGAGAGACTAGACTTACCCCCTCCTACATTACCAAGGTGCCTAGCTTTACACCGCATTATGTTTCAATTATTAAAGTAGAACACAAGCCTGTCTTTAATATCTGTTTTAGATGAAGTGTCCAAGGGAGAAACTTTACTGAATATATTATAATGAATAAAATGGCTTATTTTGTACACTATTAGTTCATTAATTATTTACTTAATGTTTGTAAAATATTTTCTAGCCCTGATTTACTGTATATTCCTGCGTATAAGACTACTTTTTACTACTTGAAAATCTTCTGAAAAGTTGGGGGTCGTCTTATACGCCGGGTATCATTGATGCTGGGTAATACCTCCTATCCTGTTACCGTCTCTCAGATCTCGCTGCTGAGGACTGCAGTGAAGCGGCGCAGGCGCACATGTGCAAGATCTGAGAGGCAGAGAAGGAGGTAAATAGGATATAATAGCGGGCCAGACGGGTGAAAGAGGCGTATTTTATGGGCACAGCGCGATCTATTCTTCCATACCGCTCTGATAAACAGGTAGACAAGGAGAGTTGAACAATCCACTTAGACAGAGCTGACCAATCCAACCAGTCAATTGACTATATACTGTTATATACTGGGTACCACATACAGTACAGCACCAGTATATGATTATTTTATTTTTTATTTTTTGGTGTGCGTTGGAAGAGGGGTAGTCTTATACGGTGAGTATATCACAAACTCTATATTTTAACTGAAAAAGTTGGGGGGTCGTCTTATACACCCAGTCGTCTTATACGCCGGAATATACGGTACATTCCTAATGTATCAGTTTATCACTGTGAAATGACCAGAAACAACACCTGGTCTCCCAGAGTGCACTGGGCAGAGACGACATCCTAGCCTAAGCTAATCATCAACTGGTGGGTGGGGTTACATACCAATAGACCGCAATATATTGGCATCACCAGATTGCCTCCTGCTCATTATTAGCCTCTGTAGCTGAAGGGCGGGGACTAATACAGTTTATCAAGGAATCGCAATGCTCTTTTTATTCTTTTGTATTTACTTCAAAGGAAAAAAATAGTTTACATGTTTGTTAATTAAACTTAATATTTTATACATATTTTTTTCACATTAAAAGCATAGCATGGCTGTGCATTATCAGTGAACACCTGCTTGAGGCAAGTGTTATGTTAGCCTTTAACCTGCCTGGCGTTCTATTAAGATCGCCAGGCAGGCTGCGGGAAGGTTTTTTTTTAATAAAAAAAAAACTATTTCATGCAGCCAACTGAAAGTTGGCTGCATGAAAGCCCACTAGAGGGCGCTCCGGAGGCGTTCTTCCGATCGCCTCCGGCGCCCAGAATAAACAAGGAAGGCCGCAATGAGCAGCCTTCCTTGTTTTGCTTACATCGTCGCCATAGCGACGAGCGGAGCGACGTCATCGACGTCAGCCGACGTCCTGACGTCAGCCGCCTCCGATCCAGCCCTTAGCGCTGGCCGGAACTTTTTGTTCCGGCTACGCTGGGCTCAGGCGGCTGGGGGGACCCTCTTTCGCCGCTGCTCGCGGCGAATCGCCGCAGAGCGGCGGCGATCAGGCAGCACACGCGGCTGGTAAAGTGCCGGCTGCGTGTGCTGCTTTTTATTTGAGCCAAATCGGCCCAGCAGGGCCTGAGCGGCAGGCTCCGGCGGTACTGGACGAGCTGAGCTCGTCCAGACCGCCCAGCAGGTTAAAATGGTATTAAACTCAGCATTTCTTCTTTGCTCTAAGGCCTGTAACGATCTGCTAGTGTAAGTGAGAGCACTAGCAGACAGACAGGTAACAGAGGTAACCAAAAAGGGAATAACCTGCAGACAGTAGAAGGCAGTACTGTCTCGGTGATAATAGATTGGTCAACAAATCGGGTCGATAACAGATCTGACAGATAAGGTACAATATCTTAAGGCAAAAACAGAGTGAGTATTTAGGCAGAGGTCGGCAACAAATCAGATAGGCAAAGGTACAGAATCGTTAGGCAAAAGAGTAGTGAATAATCAGGCAGAGGTCGGCAACAGATCAGCTAGGCAAAGGTACAGAATCATTAGGCAAAGAGTAGTAAATAATCAGGCAGAGGTCAAATAATACAATCACAATAATATTTTTATTCCTGAGCTAAGTGCAAATCCCCAGGGTCCTGCCGATTCAAGCACTATCGGATATGACTAAAGGTCTGAAGCCTCCACTGTGAAGTGTTATCTACGACAGACAATGTGAGACTGGCAACACAGGGCTTAAGAAGCCCAAGACGGCAGGGAAGCCATGCCCCCAAACGCCCAGCAATCAGGACCAGGAGATAGAGCCCTGCGTGTCAGCTGACCGGCTGTCAGCTGACACGCTTCCTAAGGGCATAAAAGGTACTACACAACCAGCGTGTGCGTCCACCCTCTATCTGTCCCTGTGAGAGGAGGTCAGCAGATGAGCCACTGACGTCATCGCTGACAGCGCGGCCATGCGACCCGGAAGTCGCAGATGCGCTGTTGCTCTCCGCGGCAGAGGTAAGCTCCGCGAGCCTGACAAGGCCCCGTTCACACTGCATGCGTTGCCATCCGGATTTCGGCAACGCGTGCAGGAGGCCGACATGCACGACATCAGACAGTGCATAGACTGTGGCAGTCAGCTGACACAGCTGAGGGATCAAATTACAACTTGTGATTAGATACAGATGAGGTGGAATTAGACAGGCTAAACTCTCTAAATACATACAGGGTGCATTTCTCTATGTTTCCCTTCTGTCCTATGCAAGAGTTCGGGTCCACTTTAAGAAATGATCAGTCAGACTGACTCACACAAACATTATTTAGAAAGGAGGTAATGTTTGGTGGAAGGTTAAGGTAATGGTACCCATACACGGTACAATTGAAATGTTCGATTTTCCTGTTTATTCGACAAAAACCATCAAATAGAGTGAAAATCGAATAGAATCTTTTTTTTCGATCCAGAAAAAAAACCAAATGATTATTCTGTTTTTTCGATAAAAATCTGATTGAACATGTTGGAAAAATCTGGGTAATTGTTTGTAAAATTGTATACTGTATGGTAGGTTGTATAGGAAAATACTATTAGATAAAAACAACTTTTTCTTTATATTCTATCATTTATATCAGATTTTCAGAAAAATCGAACTTTCGTGTAGGGTACCTCAAAAAGCATTTTAAAAACGTTTTGACCAGAATTTGAAATAGAATAATCGATCGAATTTCTCTTAAAGAAATTTTTTTTAATTGGACCGTGTATGGGCACCATTAGGTATCAGGTAGTGGATTACAGTATGGGTGGAGGAGGTTAAGCTTAGGTGTCAAGAAGAGATAAATAATGAGAGGATGTTAGGGCTAGGTATTAGAAAGTTACTGTACTGTTAGGCTAGTGGTTAGGTCTCTTCCGTAGGGGCACGTCACCACAGTGGAAGAGACTAGTAGGGAAAGATTTGTTCACATATTATTTTTGCTGAAGCTAACACCCTCCTTTGCTGTACCTGTTTTGAATGTAAGTTGTGTAATTTGCCCGTTTTTCGAGCTCTGGACATCTATGCAGGTAGTTAATTTGGGGGCAACCTCTGTCTGGAAGCGCTGCCAATGTCTCCAGCTGTACATTAGAAAAGGAATTTTACATTAAAAGGATTGGTGCTACTCAATGTACCTAAGAAAACAATTTGATAAAATAATTGTAAATGATCAGTAAATTGATCTCCTGGAGGCACCATCTCTGAAACATATATGTATTAAATGCAGGTTGTGATGTACAAAAGCATGCTGCTGCAATGGCTCAAACACCACCTTCTTTCAGCACTCTGCTACTAGCTGGTTTGTAAAATGATGCCACCTAATAGGTGTGAGGAAACGCGGAAATGCCGCCGCGTGTGCCAAGAGGCAGGCGGCTGACTCCGTGTCCTACGCGGCGGTTTGCTTGCGTCTGGTTGTGTGGTGGAACGCGGAAAAGCCGCCGCATGTCCTGACAGCAAAGCGGCTGTTTGCATGCAGCAGCATGTGCTTGGTGTGGCTGGGTCTGTTAGTGCATCTAGGCAGATGGAGAGCTATGCTCGCGCGGGCCTGAATTCAGGACCTTTATACCTGCAGAGGAAGTGTCAGCTGATCAGGAAGGTCAGCTGATTCCTGCAGGACTCATGATTGGCTGAATGGTTCGGGCGGGGCAGCAGAGTCCAGCAACTATATATTCTGCTGCTTAGTCAGTTGCTGGTTGCCTGTCGTTGCAATCACTTCGTGGTAGCACGCAGACCCTTAGTCAGATCCGAAAGTGTGCCGGGACCACCTGGAGCTGTAATCCTACACTTAGCTAGATTCTGTTGATAGTCTAAAGTACTAGTTTGATTGTGATTATCTGTTATGACTTTCTGCCTGTCTGACTACACTGCCTCTGTCTTCTGATCCTGTACTTTGTTTGTCTGTGAGTTGCCGACTTGGCCTTCCCGACTCTGAGAACTATCTCTATCGCTAGGAGATAGTTCATGCCTGTATGTGCTGGGCACCTGCTTCACAGGGCCAGCTCTGTGTGTGCTGGGCACCTGCTCCATAGGGCCAGCTCTGTATCTGCTGGGCACCTGCTCACAGGGCCAGCTCTGTATTTGCTGGGCACCTGCTCCTCAGGGCCAGCGCTGTATTTGCTGGGCACCTGCTCCTCAGGGCCAGCACTGTATGTGCTGGGCACCTGCTCCACAGGGCCAGCTCTGTATTTACTGGGTACCTGCTCCATAGGGCCAGCTCTGTATTTGCTGGGCACCTGCTCCCCAGGGCCAGCGCTGTATTTGCCGGGCACCTGCTCCTCAGGGCCAGCACTGTATGTGCTGGGCACCTGCTCCATAGGGCCAGCTCTGTATTTACTGGGTACCTGCTCCATAGGGCCAGCTCTGTATTTGCTGGGCACCTGCTCCCCAGGGCCAGCGCTGTATTTGCTGGGCACCTGCTCCACAGGGCCAGCTCTGTATTTACTGCCCCAGGGCCCATCCTGTATTCATTGGGAACCTGCTCCTCAGGTTCCTCAAGCTTGTTACTATTCTTCTGTATTCTGATCTTGTACCTTGTCATTCTGATACCCTGTTGCCGAACCTCGGCTCGCTCTTAGACTCTGCATCTGACTCCTGATTCTGTACCCCGATATTTCTAATACCCTGTTGCCGAACCCTGCTTGTTTATTAGTCTCCGCCTCTGCGTTCTGAATCTGTACTGTATTTGTCCGTGTGTTACGACCTGGCTTGCCTGACTTCGAGAACTGACCTTACTTTTAGAGGCAGTTCCCAGATCTGTTAGTGACACTCTCTCCTAGGTGTCACTCACGTTCTGTCCTTTCTACGCTCCGCCTGACTCCTCCCCCGGGAGAGTCCAGGCCTTCGGAAGGAATCTGTATTGCTGCAGTACTTCATACTGTACGGCACTTGTTTCTGAGGCTTAGTCCTCGAGGTATTACTGTTGCACCAAGCACTTACACTACTCAGGTGTTCAGAGGTTAGCGTTATATCGGATTTTCGGTGATACTGCAGATCATCGATAATCGGGTATATTCTGCATTCTCGGTGATACTGCAATTCACCGGTAATCAGACCCTCTCTCTGCTACACCGATCGTGACAATAGGAAAGGAAAAAACACAAACATTTTCTTTAAAAAGTCAGACTTTGAGGCTTCAAAAGAAAACTGATGCAAATTTTTCAGTATACTTAAAGAGTTGCAACTTCCTAGCATATGCACCATGTAAGCCTTCAACAATCTTGAGGTGCTTTCCTACCTACCTTCCAGATGGCCTGAAAACCCTGAAACCATGGGACCTCAAACAGCAACTGCCAATTACAGTCTGCCTAATGCTGGGTACACACTTTGAGATTTTCTGGTCGATTTACTGTCAGATCGATTATTTACAACATGTCCGATTTTCTTTCCGATCGATTTCCGAGCATTTTTCGATCGATTTCCGTGCACATTAATAGGAAATCGATCGGAAAATGCTCGGAAAACGATCGGAAAGCAAATCGAACATGTTGGAAATAATCGATCTGACAGTAAATCGACCAGAAAATCTCATAGTGTGTACCCAGCATCAGATTTAGACTGGGACCACACTTCTCACAGCTAACTGTCTAACTGCTTTCACATTCATTGCAAGGGTGAAACTGCATCTGCATTACTGAAGTGAACATTACATATAATATGTCCACTGCTGTCTTCTCTGATTGTATAGTAGTATTGACTAGTACTTGACATCTGCAATGATTTTTGGTGGTTATTATTAACCTGTATAGACCTCTACAAGGCTATAACAATTATCAAAGGCAACATTTCAAACCTTTTTACATGTGAAACAAAGTATTTAATATTGAAGGAATGAATGATCCATTTGTCCTTATAGTATTTCAATGCTCTTCCCAACTTTTCAGAACTATGGCCCTGTCAAAGTTTGTATGTTTACATAAAGGATAACAAAAAAAAACTATCTTCTAGATTCAGTGTTTAATGTATTTTTAACATGATTATGTAATGATCTGGAGGCGATTTCCACAGTCAGCCAGGGCCGGGCCGAGGCATAGGCTGAAGAGGCTCCAGCCTCAGGGCGCAGGGTAGGAGGGGCGCACAATTCATTCAGCTGTCATTCCTAATTGTGTTTGAAGCAGAAAGAAATAAGAAAAGTAGATACATGGAAGTGAGTACAAGCCAGATAACTAGAGATTACGGTGTTGGGGGCCCTGGGGTGCCTCTTAGTCTAATAGCAATCAGTGTGTGACGCTGGAGTGGGGAGACGGAGGGGCGCACTTTGGTGTCTCAGCCTTGGGTGCTGGAGGACCTTGTCCCGGCTCTGCAGTCAGCGCACACCAAGTGCGCTGAAGCAGATGGAAATCCCCACAATCACAGAAACAGAGTACCCAGTATATATTTGTAGAGGAGAATTCCAATCAGCAGGTGGAGCTGTGGAGTACAGAGGAACAAGTCCTCTGTACATCCACAGATGCCAGATTGGAATTGTACGATAAAGCAGGCTCTAAAGTCAGTCTTCACCAAACAAAATCTATGACAAGCAAGGAATTCTGGGAGGAAGTGACATTTGTACTGAAAACCTTCAAAGGAAGCAGACAAACAGATTGCAAGGTAAGTGGATGCAAATCAGTCACTACAGCAGCAAGCCTCCCGAATCTTGCAAACTGACAAAAAGGCCTCTTTTCCCTGGACTGAACTATGCAACCTGCATAGGAAACCAACAAACTGTCCAGGGAATCAAGGCCAGCACAGCGGATTCTGACAGATTATTACTTTTATATAGCACAAAGACTCACACAGGGAGCATTGAACTAATCAAGTCTTCAGGTAACTTAATCTTAAAGATCACTTATCATCTAGCAATTATATTTTTCAGATGATTAGCCAAATCTTTAGGTGAACTCTTTTGACAGTTTGTAGTGGTGAGGTGTATTTTATTTGATCCACCAGGCCAACCAGGTGGTCATCTGGGGCCTGTGTGGGGGAGGGAGCTGCCACGAGAGGGCCGTGCCCACCCCCTGCCAGATTGTGAGACCCCCAGGTGGTCAACTGGCTTGCAGCATCTAATAGACACCGTGCCAGTTCACTCCCCGCAGGCAGCAGCTCACCTCAGCCTGCAGGAGTCTGGCTGCATGAAAGATAATCAGGGGATCTGTGTGCTGGGAGAGGAGTCGTCTGCAGGTCAGTAAATGCTTATTTTTACAGGTGCACATTATTTTCTGGTGAAACGCTGCCCATATTACGATTATTTTCTGGTGAAACATTGCTGCATTACGATTACTTTACAGTAAAATATTGCCGCATTACGATTATTTTTCCGGTGAAACATTGCTGCATTACGATTATTTTCTGGTGAAACATTGCTGGATAACAATCATTTTCTGGTGAACAGCTGCCCACATTACGATTATTTTCTTGTGAAATATTGCTTCATTACAATTATTTTCTGGTGAAACATTGCTGCCCCGTTACAATCATTTTATGGCGAAACATTGCTGCATTACGATTATTTTCATGTTTTCACGGGGGGGGGGGGGGGCACCACAGGTTTTCTCGCCTGGAGTGACAAAACAGCTTCTAGAGCTGCCCCTGCTTGAGGGAGCAGCTTCTACTGACCACACATGCGATTTCTCCGTTGTTATTGCCTGATGAAGCGAGATCAAACCAGCGAAACGCGTTGCATATTTGGAGTTCATAAATAAAATATATTGACTGCCTTTACTACAGTCGTGTGTCCAGGGAATCAAGGCCAGCAGAGCGGATTCTGACATTACCCCTTCCCCCCCCCCCCCCCCTTTATAGATGGCTTCCAGACGTCTTTCAAAACAGAAGACTCTCCTCGCCGCAAAACAATCAAAAAGATGATTCAGAACGGTCGGGGTGGACCAACCAGGCATGCTTCCTGAACTGACTAAACCATGACGGAAACAATCAGCCCCGGAACCCTAAAAGCCATGCCCACCAGTACAACAAGTTCCAAAGTGACACCCATGAGCACCGCGACTACCAGAACAATGCCCACCGAAAGTCTTGGTATGATTCACCCAGTCCCCCAGGTCAAGTCCAAAGAACCTGAGACCTTCAGAGTTGTGCCCACTACAACGGTCTTCTCCAGCATAATACTCATTATTGGACCAGTCCAAAGTACCAAGGCAAGAACCCCCAGGAATCTCCCAGAATGACTCACAATTCCAAAGAGACCCCAAGAGATTAGAAGATCCCAGAGAGCCACATGGTGATCCAACAGGACCCCCCACATGACTCATGGAAACCCCTAAGCCAAAGTCACAAGGACAACTGTCACAAACAAAGTTTTTAGGAATTAGAACCGTGTTAAGGCATGTGACGCCACCGACACCTTCTGGACAAGACACCACCAGGGGGACATCACACATAAACACAAAGGGCACCTCCGGGCACACTGGATCACGGAAAACATCTGGACACACTGAAACAGGAGCAACCACTGGGCATGCTGAGGGACTGCAGACCTCAGAAACCGACACAGCCAAACCAGATTCAGAGCAAGATAAAAAATCATTGTGACCAGTGGTCACAGGTACTGGACTTTCAAAAGAAGACTCGGAATCAGACTTAGGAGTCTCTGTGACTGCAACTGTATCCAACAAAAACTCATCATTGACTACACATGACTGAAGCTCCAGAAGAGCTGCAAAAGTAGTCAGCATAATAGCGATGCCTACTGAAGTGGGCATTACTTCAGAAGGAGTTAGGGGGCAGGAAGCATATCTTAAAAGCTCTGCACCCTTAGGCAGGGACTCAGAGGCCTCCCAAACATCACATAAAACTTCAGGAACACAAATTCCTAAGTTTTCTAGTAAACTCATCAATGATTCTGAACTATCCACGTTACAGGGCAAAACGTCAAATACATTCAGAGGACAGGGCTGATGTTTTAGAAATGGTTCTACAACACACTGAATTGTATTCACATGAACAGACTGCACACAGGTTAACTGCACAGGAATATCTGCTGGGACAGACCCTGACTCCCTGACTTTAGTTTCACTAAACACAGAATCCAGCATAGCATAGCAGAAAAACAGATGAGTATAACTGCAACACCAAAAAGAGCTTCTGAGCTCTCTGCTGGAGATTTTATACCAGGCACTATTGACTCATACAGAGTACAGGAAGTAAAGTCAGTACTTTCTGTAGAGCAAGAAAGGGATTCAAAAATGTCAGTTTGGCTGGACAACATTGTTTCATTCATGGTACAGGGCAAGCTGACAGAAACATTTTCTGGAAAAAAACAAAGATTCCTCAGTATCAGGTTCACACAACCAAAGCTTTGTATCACCCTTAAACTCGGCCAACAATGTCGAATCAGGGGAGTCAGAACACAAAATTTGCGGATCCCACATCGTCTTCAGTTGCGGAGCTGAAACCTCTAAAGAACAAGATTCTGAAATCTGTGAACCAAATTGTGGAATGTCAAGGACAGGAAAATTGGAACAATTTTCATCTGGCAGTGTGTTTTCACAGGTGTCAACAGAGTGAGGCATAGGTTTCTTTGCAAAAGAAGTTGAGACAGAGACACGAGGAAATTTATTTGGCACATTAATATTGTTCTCTGCATAGTTTAGGAATTTTCCCCATAGCAAGTTCATAAATGGAAGATCTTAAAAGAGTACTGGGGGGAAAAGTTTTTTTTTTTATTTAACGAGGGAACCCATATATCTTTGGCAAAAATAACACACTCATTTTGATCATAATTTGCAGGAACACCTGAGATAAAGGCATCAGAGCGCACAGATTCAAACTCCACACAAGCAGTTGCCATGGGAAACAGTCTTTCAGAATTCACACATTCTGTTGCTTTGGGTAATGAAACACACTTAAAATTTGCTTCACCTCAGGGAAATTGGAACAATCACCCGCTGACAACGTGTTTGTACAGGAGTTAACTGATTGGTGTGTATGTAGTTCGGACAACATCGTTTGCCACACACAAATCACCGGATTCACCAAATGCTCCTCACACTCGCCATATTCAATCAAGGTGCGCATTGAGTCAATACAGGCATTTAAACACAGCTCATCCTTTCCGAAATAGAAATCACAAAACGACTTCCAATCAGTGTCAAACTCTTCAATCAGAGCCCCGATTTCCCAGGAAGCAAATGGAGGCTCCCACAAACTTGTATCCAAAAAACACTCATACGGATTGGGGTCAGGAACATAAAGAGACGTTTTTACACCTTTAATATAGCAAATGACACTGCCTATATCACATTCAGATGTGTTGGTAAATTCAGGCTGAAAAATTCCACCAGATTTTACTGGAGCAAACTTTTCACCTGTAACAGCTACAGGAAGCATCTCTTTCAGGTGAGTTCGTTTCTTAGACTTTTTCTTTTTAATCTTTACAGCTTTAAATTGCTGCTGGCCAGAAGAAAAAGAACCTTTGGAACTTTCTCTTGCGAACTGAATAGTTCTGCAGGAAATTACTGGATCAACAGATTAAGCCATCAACTCATTGGAATATGATAATGACTGAGTGGTACTGCATGAACCAATTGGATCAGCAGTTTGCACTGTAGGAAAAAACTCATTGAAATAGCGTGGCATAGGAATTTCAAGTTTACAAAAAAATAAATGAGCAAGAAATCTGCGAGGGTTATGTATCAGATTTCAGTGTTTAGCCCATTTATCAGCCCACACAAACAGATCCCTTTGGAGAAGATTGCAAGCAATCTGAGCACCCCAAGTGGAAATTTCAGTGGCCTGAAATACAGGATTCGCCAGAAATCTCAAACACTCTGATATAAACTCATCTCTGGTTTCAGGGTTCAGCGTCTTAAATCTTTTAAAGACACAAGAACTATAATGTACAAAATCGTACAATTCAGAAATTCCCTCTACACTGGGAATTTCGGTTGGGCTCGTCATAATGTAATGATCTGGAGGCGATTTCCACAGTCAGCGCACACCAAGTGCGCTGAAGCAGATGGAAATCCCCACAATCACAGAAACAGAGTACCCAGTATATATTTGTACAGGAGAATTCCAACCAGCAGGTGGAGCTGTGGAGTACAGAGGAACAAGTCCTCTGTACATCCACAGATGCCAGATTGGAATTGCACAATAAAGCAACACTGGGAAATAAAGTAGCAACCCAATAGAGAGTAAGAACAGAGACAGACTGTATGAATGTCCACCAATCTAGTCGCCACCTGGCCACGGTAGACATATCACAACTGAACAAACCAGAGTAAGAAATCCAATCACAAGAGAGGCGATTGCTGTCAGAAACATAAAACTGAGCAAAGACAAAGCATAAATGAGTAATGAAAGACACAGCAAACAACCACAATCCGAACGCCAAGGAAAATAACAAATGAACTAACTAAACGCGGTCACCGCACGTTATGCGCAACAGTGACAAGCGCGTTAATATCACGGTCCCCGCACGTTAAGCGTAACAGTGACAGAGCGTACCAACCCTGACTAACAAATGAACACGGAAAACAAAGACAAACAGATAGCGAGAATGCTTGCTAATCGGTTACCTAACACCAGACAACAGCAAGTGTTAGACAAAACAAACTAAACGCTTCACTATCAGCCACCACTGAAGACATTGTAATCACAAGTACAGGACAAGACAAAACTAGACAGTACAAATAATACACAAATCTGACAGCACTAGTAGGAGTGCAAAGTGCACTCCCCAATAATTAACTACACCAGAATATTGAGCAATAAGATACAAAGAGGCTGAAGCTCTAAAGTCAGTCTTCACCAAACAAAACCTATGACGAGCAAGGAATTCTGGGAGGAAGTGACATTTATACTGAAAACCTTCAAAGGAAGCAGACAAGCAGATTGCAGGGTAAGTGGATGCAAATCAGTCACTACAGCAGCAAGCCTCCCGAATCTTGCAAACTGACAAACAGGCCTCTTTTCCCTGGACTGAACTATGCAACCTGCATAGGAAACCAACAAACTGTCCAGGGAATCAAGGCCAGCAGAGCGGATTCTGACAGATTATTACTTTTATATAGCACAAATACTTATACAGGGAGCATTGAACTAATCAAGTCTTCAGGTAACTTAATCTTAAAGATCACTTATCATCTAGCAATTATATTTTTCAGATGATTAGTCAAATCTTTAGGTGAACTCTTTTGACAGTTTGTAGTGGTGAGGTGTATTTTATTTGATCCACCAGGCCAACCAGGTGGTCATCTGGGGCCTGTGTGGGGGAGGGAGCTGCCACGAGAGGGCCGTGCCCACCCCCTGCCAGATTGTGAGACCCCCAGGTGGTCAACTGGCTTACAGCATCTAATAGACACTGTGCCAGTTCATTCCCCGCAGGCCACAGCTCACCTCAGCCTGCAGGAGTCTGGCTGCATGGAAGATAATCAGGGGAGCTGTGTGCTGGGAGAGGAGTCGTCTGCAGGTCAGTAAATGCTTATTTTTACAGGTGCACATTATTTTCTGGTGAAACGCTGCCCATATTAAGATTATTTTCTGGTGAAACATTGCTGCATTACGATTACTTTATAGTAAAATATTGCCGCATTACGATTATTTTTCTGGTGAAACATTGCTGCATTACCATTATTTTCTGGTGAAACATTGCTGGATTATGATAATTTTCTGGTGAACAGCTGCCCACATTACGATTATTTTCTTGTGAAACATTGCTGCATTACGATTATTTTCTGGTGAAACATTGCTGCCCCGTTACAATCATTTTATGGTGAAACATTGCTGCATTACGATTATTTTCATGTTTTCATGGGGGGAGGGGGGGCACCACAGGTTTTCTCACCTGGAGTGACAAAACAGCTTCTAGAGCTGCCCCTGGTTGAGGGAGCAGCTTCTACTGACCACACATGCTATTGCTCCGTTGTTATTGCCTGATGAAGCGGGATCAAACCAGCAAAACGCGTTGCATATTTGGAGTTCATAAATAAAATATATTGACTGTCTTTACTACAGTCGTTGTGTGTCTACTTGGAGGAGGTATATCCACAACTACCTCCTCTATTTACCAAGAATTTGGTTTTTAAGCTCATTTAGCTTCCTTTTATCCTCTTGGCACCTCTGTTCTCCTGCATAATATTGAGTCCACCCTGGGTGGAGGGTTGAACCCCTTTTTCTCATCTACAGAGAGCGACTACTTATTCCTGAGTGGGGTCAGGAAAATCTCCCCACCTGCCTTTGCAGTGGTTGCCTAATGGTAACCCTGGTTTGTGAGTATTAATATTTAAACTATCTAGTAACCATTTACCAGTACATATTACACTATTGGGGCTCTTGGTGTTCCTTGTTTTTATCTGATGACATCAGGAGCAGGTAGTATGAGTGGGCCTTTGAGGTATTTTTTAGCTGCTTGCTTTATCCTTGGGTACTGCAGGGGTCCTTATGTTTATCCAGTCGTTCCTCATGCTGCTTAAAGAATATATCCAAGTTAAAAGAAAAAACGGAATTGGTTTTGCTCAACAGGGTCAGTGATGGAACAGCCTAAAACATACAAATTAGATTGTACGTTTTAATAAATTGTACATAAAACATTAAACAATGCTCATACATAGACAGCATTACAGAACAAGACAATAGAAATAGAATGGGATTAGAGGAATAGTCTGAGTGCTGATTAGAGCGGTGCCATTTGCGGCACTCAACACTACATAGCAAAAATGTATGCAAAAACACATTTTTATTAAATGCATTGATTGAAGTCTGGGCATTAGAAAAACGTTTTTAAGAAACATTTTCACAAAATGTGTATCTTGAAAAAATAAAAAATAATATATATATATATATATATATATATATATATATATATATATATATATATATATATATATATATATATATATATATTCATGAAAGTATGCAGGCAGGCAAACAAATAGGATGATGGCTAAAAAAATGTTCTTAGTTTATATGAAAATATGGGGAAAATTTAGCATTTATGCGTTTCAAAAATACACTTTCTATATTTGTACTATATGTAACATACAGTATATCTGCTGCTGAGGACCAGTGAAGTCTACACTCTGCTTATGTGTTCTGGAACATATTTTATTTGTTGAGAGAAAGCTTGCTAAACTTAACTATCTCCTCCTATTAGAGCTCTCCAGTAACTGCCGTTTTCCAACTGCCTTTTTCCAACCGCCATTTTCTAACTGTCATTTTCCAACTGTCATTTTCCAACTGCCATTTTACAACTGCCATTTTCCAACTGTCATCTTTCAACTGCCATTTTCCAACTGTCATCTTTCAACTGCCGTTTTCCACCTGTAATTTTCCAACTGCCATTTTCCAACTGTCATTTTCCAACTGCCATTTTCCAACCGTCGTTTTCCAACTGCCAATTTACAACTGTCATTTTCCAACTGTCATTTTCCAACTGCCATTTTCCAACCGCCAATTTACAACTGTCATTTTCCAACTGCCATTTTCCAACTGTCATCTTTCACCTGTAATTTTCAAACTGCCATTTTCCAACTGTCATTTTGTTAACTGCCATTTTCCAACTGTCATTTTTCAACTGCCAATTTTCAACCGCCATTTTCTAACTGTCATTTTCCAACTGCCAATTTACAACTGTCATTTTCCAACTGCCAATTTACAAGTGGCATTTTCCAACTGCCATTTTCCAACTGCCATTTTCCAACTGTCATTTTTTAACTGCCATTTTCCAACTGCCATTTTCCAACTGTCATTTTTTAACTGCCATTTTCCAACTGTCATTTTCCAACTGCCATTTTCCAACCGCCATTTTCTAACTGTAATTTTACAACTGCCAATTTACAACTGTCATTTTTCAACTGCCATTTTCCACCAGTAATTTTCCAACTGCCATTTTCCATCTGTCATTTTTCAACTGTCATTTTTAACTGCCATTTTCCAACTGTCATTTTTCAACTGCCATTTTCCAACCGCCATTTTCTAACTGTCATTTTCCAACTGACATTTTCCAACTGTCAATTTTTAACTGCCATTTTCCAACTGTCATTTTTTAACTGCCATTTTCCAACTGTCATTTTCCAACTGCCATTTTCCAACCGCCATTTTCTAACTGTAATTTTCCAACTGCCAATTTACAACTGTCATTTTCCAACTGCCAATTTACAAGTGGCATTTTCCAACTGCCATTTTCCAACTGTCATTTTTTAACTGCCATTTTCCAACTGCCATTTTCCAACTGTCATTTTCCAACTGCCATTTTCCAACCGCCATTTTCTAACTGTAATTTTACAACTGCCAATTTACAACTGTCATTTTTCAACTGCCATTTTCCACCAGTAATTTTCCAACTGCCATTTTCCATCTGTCATTTTTCAACTGTCATTTTTAACTGCCATTTTCCAACTGTCATTTTTCAACTGCCATTTTCCAACCGCCATTTTCTAACTGTCATTTTCCAACTGCCATTTTCCAACTGTCAATTTTTAACTGCCATTTTCCAACTGCCATTTTCCAACTGTCATTTTTTAACTGCCATTTTCCAACTGTCATTTTCCAACTGCCATTTTCCAACCGCCATTTTCTAACTGTAATTTTCCAACTGCCAATTTACAACTGTCATTTTTCAACTGCCATTTTCCACCAGTAATTTTGCAACTGCCATTTTCCAACTGTAGTTTTCCAACTGTCATTTTTCAACTGCCATTTTCCAACTGTCAATTTTTAACTGCCATTTTCCAACTGCCATTTTCCAACTGTCATTTTTTAACTGCCATTTTCCAACTGTCATTTTCCAACTGCCATTTTCCAACCGCCATTTTCTAACTGTAATTTTCCAACTGCCAATTTACAACTGTCATTTTTCAACTGCCATTTTCCACCAGTAATTTTGCAACTGCCATTTTCCAACTGTAGTTTTCCAACTGTCATTTTTCAACTGCCATTTTCCAACTGTCATTTTCCAACTGCCAATTCCAACTTCCATTTTCCAAACTATAATTTTTCAACTGTTATTTTTCAACTGACATTTTCCAACTGTCATTTTCCAACTGCCATTTCCAACTGCCACTTTCCAACTGTCATTTTCCAACTGTCATTTTCCAACTGCCATTTTTCCAACTGCTATTTTTAAATTAATTTTCCAGCTGTCATTTCTCAACTGTCTTTTCACAACTGTGATTTTTCCAACTGCCATTTTCCAACTGCAGTTTTTCAACTGCCATTTTTAACTGTCATTTTTAAACTACCATTTTCCAACTGTCATTTTTCAGCTTTCATATTCCAACTGCCATTTGCGAACTGTTATTTCTCAACAGCCTTTTCCCAACTGTGATTTTTCAACTGCCATTTCCAGGGGCGCCTAAGCAGGGGGTGGTCACCTGGGGCGCTGTGCAGGGGGGTGTTGCTGCGCCAGTTTACTTCTTAAAGCCTGCAGCTCACCTCAGCCTGCAGGAGTCTTCTGGCAGGCAGAGCAGGGCTATGGGAAGATGGCATCTGAAGCATGGCATCTCTGGTTGAACTCGATGGAGGTATGTCTTTTTTCAACCAAAATAACTATGTAACTATGAAGCCCAGCACTGGAGACTATTTGTGTCTCCAGTACAGGGCTTTGGGAGCCATCTTCCCATAGCCCTGCTCTGCCTGTGTCATCGCGGGAGATTTGTAGCCACTGGTGGCAGGACGATGATTAGAGGAGCTGCGCGCCACAGCAGAGGTAACCTTGCCCACCCCCCACCAGATTGTGTGACCCCCGTGGTTAACAGGCCGTGGCGCCAGTTCACTCCCCACAGCTCGCAGCTCACCTCAGCCTGCGGAGTCTTGCGGCACGCAGAGAAGGGCTAAGGGAAGATGGAGTCCGAAGCCCTACACTGAAGACTATTTGTGTCTCCAGTACAGGGCTTCGGGCGACATCTTCACGTAGCCCTGCTCTCTGCCTGTCAGCACAGCTGCGCGGGAGTTTCACAGCCGGAGCTGAAGGAGCTGCGTGCCGGGAGAAGAGTTTTCTGCAGGTGAGTAAATGCTTTTTTTTTTTTTACAGGTACACTTTATTTTCTGGTGAAACGCTGCCCACATTACAATTATTTTCTAGTGAAACATTGCTGCATTACGATTATTTTATGGTGAAACATTGCTGCATTATGATTATTTTATGGTGAAGCATTGCTGCGTTAGGATTATTTTCTGGTGAAACATTGCTGCATTACGATTATTTTATGGTGAAAGATTGGTGCATTATGATTATTTTATGGGGAAACATTGCAGCGTTATGATTATTTTATAGTGAAATATTGCTGCATTATGATTATTTTGTGGTGAAACTTTGCCACTTTACGATTATTTCCTGGTAAAATGGGGTTGGGAGACATCATGAAAGGGGGGGCACAGGTTTTCTCACCTGGGCCCATATGCAATTCACTTTTTCTCCATAGTTTTCTCCTAGGTGATATTTTTAAACTTGTCAATAAAATGCCTTTTAAGCCACCAGAAAGCAAGAAACTTATTCACCTACTTTTTGGTACTTTTTTAGTTGAAAAGCGCTGGAAAGTTTTTTTAAAATTGAAGATCAAAAATTATCTCCTAGGAGAAAACTCAGGTGAAAAAGAGAATTGCATATGGGCCCAGGAGTGACAAAATTCTAGAGGTGTCCCTGTATTTCTGGTACCTACTACTTCACAATTTCTGCTACATGGTTGCTTTATACGTCTACATGTACTGTATACTAATAATTATGTTTCATCCCACTAATAAAACTTTATCAAAGATGTTGTGTTTTTGTTCTTGTTTCTAAGAATGTTATAAATTTGTCAACTTGTCATTTCCATGTTTGTTACCACACTCTGTATTTTACAAAAGGTTTCTACGCACTCAGCAAATTCTGCAGATATATTATTTCCCCGTACCTGGGAATTATTTGCTACAGAAACATTAACTAGGTTCCTTCCGTCAGACTTCTCCTTTTGATCACAGAGGGCGTTATTTATTACACACTGTCAAAAATGAGCACAAAATAAATTAAAGGTAACAGAAAATAGGACAGTCTGCCATACCATAGTCAGAAGTCAGCAACAATAGATTACCTGGACACCACATCGTTGTAACCATTATTTTCTTAAAGTGATATTAAGCTGTGTTTTGTGTTTATCCTATGTAGAAGTTCCATCAACACTCCAGACTGTTGAAATTACACTGATAAATATTATAAAGGTATTTTTGTTTGCTACTTTTTTTCACTTTGATGTACAGTATTAAACTGATGATAAACATACAGTGGGTTGCAAAAGTATTCGGCCCCCTTAAAGTTTTCCACATTTTGTCATATTACTGCCACAAACATGAATCAATTTTATTGGAATTCCACATGAAAGACCAACACAAAGTGATGTACACGTGAGAAGTGGAACGAAAATCATACATAATTTCAAACATTTTTTACAAATAAATAACTGCAAAGTGGTGTGTGCATGATTATTCGGCCCCCTTTGATCTGAGTGCAGTCAGTTGCCTATAGACATTGCCTGATGAATGTCAGTACAAATACAGCTGCTCTGTGAGGGCCTCAGAGGTTGTCTAAGAGAATATTGGGAGCAACAACACTATGAAGTCCAAAGAACACACAAGACAGGTCAGGGATCAAGTTATTGAGAAATTTAAAGCAGGCTTAGGCTACAAAAAGATTTCCAAAGCCTTGAACATCCCACGGAGCACTGTTCAAGCGATCATTCAGAAATGAAAGGAGTATGGCACAAATGTAAACCTATCAAGATAAGGCCATCCACTTAAACTTACAGGCCGAACAAGGAGAGCGCTTATCAGAAATGCAGTCAAGAGGCCCATGGTGACTCTGGACAAGCTGCAGAGATCTACAGCTCAGGTGGGAGACTCTGTCCATAGGACAACTATTAGTCATGCACTGTACAAAGTTGGATTTTATGGAAGAGTGGCAAGAAGAAAGGCATTGTTAACAGAAAGCATAAGAAGTCCCGTTTGCAGTTTGACACAAGCCATGTGGGGGACACAGCAATCATGTGGAAGAAGGTGCTCTGATCAGATGAGACCAAAATGGAACTTTTTGGCCAAAATGCAAAACGCTATGGCTATCATTCATAAAGCATTTCCGCATGCGGAAATGCTTAAAACAGCTGACTTTACCGAACACTCGGCAAAGTCAGCATTCATAAAGGCTCTTTCCGCATGAAAAAATTACACTACCGAGCAGAGTGATAAATCACCGCCTTGTGTGGTGATTATCGGAAGAAATGTAGCAAAATGTTAATTCATCAAGATCACCGCAAGCGGTGTGAGGTCGGGAAGTACCGCTCACTCTGATGTGGCGATAACAATGTAAGTGAATGGAGACACACAGACCTCCCAGGCAGCTGCAGCAGAGCGGAACATGGAGAAATGTATCAACTCGGCAGCTTCCGTGTCTCCGCAAGCCTACCGCCTGCCTACCGCCAGCCTAGTTCGGGGGAATCTCCGCACTGCTACCGCACAGGGATACATTTTTATGAATGCCCACCCAGAAGTCTAAAATACCAGCAGCGGTGTTTTCCCGCATTGATTCCCCTTACCGACAGCTCCTTTATGAATGATAGCCAATGTGTGGCGGAAAACTAACACTGCACATCACTCTGAACACACCATCCCCACTGTCAAATATTGTGGTGGCAGTATCATGCTCTGGGGGTGCATCTCTTCAGCAGGGACAGGGAAGCTGGTCAGAGTTGATGGGAAGATGGATGGAGCCAAATACAGGGAAAACTTGGAAGAAAACCTCTTGGAGACTGCAAAAGACTTGAGACTGGGGTGGAGGTTCACCTCTTAGCAGGACAATGACCTTAAACATAAAGCCAGGGCAACAATGGAATGGTTTAAAACAAAACATATCTATATGTTAGAATGGCCCAGTCAAAGTCCAGATTTAAATCCAATCAAGGATCTGTGGCAACATCTGAAAACTGCTGTTCACAAACGCTGTCCATCCAATCTGACTGAGCTTGAGCTGTTTTGCAAAGAAGAATGGGCAAGGATTTCAGTCTCTAGATGTGCAACGCTGGTAGAGACATACCCTAAAAGACTGGCAGCTGTAATTGCAGCAAAAGGTGGTTCTACAAAATATTGACTCAGGGGGACGAATAATTACGCACACCCCACTTTGCAGTTATTTATTTGTAAAAAAATGTTTGGAATGATGTTGTAACGATTGGTGTCAGCAAGAAACAGATTTCTGATTATGTGGTGATCTGCATTATCACCAATAATACAGATGCTATACCTGATTATACAGTGATCTGCAGAATCACCAATAATGCAAGTATAGTAAACAGACAAGTGTGATAGCTTTAATGCACAGTGGTGTTTTGGTGCAACAGTAAGTACTGACAGATTTGGCAATACCTCACCAGAGGAGCTGGTGGGCACTGTCAGTACAGCGAACACCTCACCAGTGATGAGGGCTTACTGGTGAGTAGAGTGGTCAGAATAATCGAGTTGGCAACAGACAGGCAGATACAATACAGAATCAGAAGGCAGAGAGGAAACGATAAACAGGCAGAGTCGGCAGCAAGATCAAATGGGCTAAGGTACAGAATCACTGAGCAGAAGAATAGTCAAAAGGAGCCTAGAGTCATACACAAATAATCAAACAATCAATAATGAGTTATAATTATAGCTATCAAAGGGTCTGAGCGCTAACACGTAGTATTCGCAACAGCAGACAGCGGGCAACTGAAGGCCCGTGTCTTTTATGCAGGAAGGGAATCCCCAGAGCCGCCCAGCCAATCAGCGGCGAGGCGCGTCCCCCGTGACGTCAGCCGACCCGCAGGTCAGCTGATGCGTCTACGGGACGCGTAAAGGTCTCGCCGCTGGCCGCGCGCACGCGTAGCCCTGAGGCTGTGCGCGGGCGAGAGTCCCTGCAGACTAGGTGTAACGTGTGTGTGCACTTCTTATTGGCTTATAAGCAGCCTGCAGACTTTATAAAGCAGCAAAGGACTGTTTGGGAGTGAGTATTTCCCTTTGTGTGTTTGGTAAGTTTCAGAGCAGTTGGGGACAGGCTCTTGGGGGTGGCAGCTCCAGGGCTTGACTGCGCTCACATATGGTGTTACATACTGGTTCTGGGGCCCCGGGCAGTGAGCGTTCCCGGGGCCCCAGGCTGGCTTGTGCACCATTGTTTTTAATTTTATTGTAGATTCCCATGCAGTTTAGTTAGGAGGGGGGCAGATGAGAGGGAATATCCTGCACGCTGGTGCCCCCTGCTGGTCATATAGCCATGGTCTATATGCAACTGAAGCCCTCTCCAACGATTGGCTGACCTGCTCAGCTTCTGCTTGATTAATCACTGCAGACTAGGTGTAACGTGTGTGTGCACTTCTTATTGGCTTATAAGCAGCCTGCAGGCTTTATAAAGCAGCAGAGGACTGTTTGGGAGTGAGTATTTCCCTTTGTGTGTTTGGTGAGAGTCCTGTGCGCGGCGTGTGCAGCTGAGCGGCGGGGATGGCGGCAGCGGTCACACTGCTCTCCGTTTATCCCCGCCGCTCGTTACAGATGTATGATTTTCGTTCCACTTCTCACGTGTACACTACTTTGTATTGGTCTTTCAAGTGGAATTCCAATAAAATTGATGCATGTTTGTGGCTGTAATGTGACAAAATGTGGAAAACTTCAAGGGGGCCAAATACTATTGCAACCCACTGCATACTTGTTCCTGTACAACTGATCTGGTACTTATCTTAAGTTTTATGTTAAATGAAGAACTCTATGAAGTTTAATTCAATGGTCATTACATAAAAACACTATGCAAACAAGTCCCGCAGGCCTCTATGCTAAAGGCAGGGTGGCATCAGGTGGCAAAACCTTAAAGGGACACTTAAGTCAAACAAAAAAAATGAGTTTTACTCACCTGGGGCTTCCAATAGCCCCCTGCAGCTGTCCGGTGCCCTCGCCGTCTCCCTCCGATCCTCCTGGCCCCGCCGGCAGCCACTTCCTGTTTCGGTGACAGGCTGGGGATGCGAGTGATTCTTCGTGTTCCTGGCCACAATAGCGCCATCTATGCTGCTATAGCATATATCATATACCATATAGCAGCATAGAGGGTGCTAATGTGTCTGGGAATGCGAAGAATCACTCGCGTCCCCAGCCTGTCAGCTCCTGTCACCGAAACAGGAAGTGGCTGCCGGCGGGGCCAGGAGGATCGGAGGGAGACGGCGAGGGTACCGGACAGCTGCAGGGGGCTATTGGAAGCCCTAGGTGAGTAAAACTCATTTTTTTTGTTTGACTTAAGTGTCCCTTTAAAAACTAGCTTTGGTCCTGACAGATGTTTGAAGAAGGGGCCAGTGACATCAGGGGGTATCTGTAAATGCTTTGGATATCCATCTCAAATGATCATTAACAATGGTTTCAGCTGAAGTACATTCAATATGTAAATAGTTTTATACTGTACTTATTCCAGTGATGTGTATTATTTTGTTTTTAGTGGTGGGAGCAATTAAAGTGGTGATCTCAAATGACTTTCATCTTATAATCATTTTGTCTCTCACATTTATGCTCTATACTATGAATGTGGCTTAGAAACAATGCTTAAAGTGGTACTGTAATAAAAGCATTCTTCAGTTACAACTGTGTTTGCATATGTTACTTTTACAGCTTACCATAAGGTGGCGGTGGTTGCTCACAATTTATTCTGTGTTTATTTTCCTAGTGTCTGAAATAAAATGCAACACATTTCTCAGCTGCTGAGGGCAGAAAGGGAGCTGAGCCCAAGCTGTAAATTTGTTTTTTTTAAGTAAAAAATACATTTTTCAGATAAAGATTACTGAATTCTGTGCAAGTCATTAACTGTGCTCTCACAGTAAATAAATAAACTCAGCTCTACTTTAATAAAATCTCATCTTAGATGTGTCCCAAGGGACTACATATCTGCACACCATTACTGCCTGTGCATTGCCACCTTTGTAGGTGTTTTATACTAAAAACCACTAAAGGAGTACATACGCTTCAAGCGCGTCTAGTCTGCCTTCTGACTGGCTGATAGGTAGATAAGCATTTAGGGTTTAGAGGATAAGGGGGTATTTGAGAGGTCCGTAAAGATAGGTATTTGGCAACTGGTTCTATCATTGCTTCAAAGCTGCAGAGATGCCTTTACGCCGTGACTATTTATTTAATCTATCATTTTTATTGCTTTTCTGCAATTATTAAAAATTATCACCCTATATAAAGGTGGTTATAAAAATACATTTTATTGTGAACAGTGCCATTATAAACACAGTTTTATGATTAGACTGGCTTATTTTAAAATCAAAATGACTCATCGGACAATGTGTTCCCCACATAAACCAGTCTAAGTGCATAGTTTACTGAAGTCCTATAAATTAATGTGGTTAATGTGTAAACTATAGAAGTCTTCTGTGAAACTTTACTCCTGCTGGCATGGCCCACAGAGCAGCACAATTTGCCTGTTTTATAGAATTGCAAGTAAGAGCTTTGTTCAGATAGATCCAGTCAAGCCACTAGTATCCTGGGGTGACTGAAAGCTGATGTGCATGCAGAACTTGTGCAGTGAAACAAAGATGTGTGACTCATATCCTCCCAAATGTAAATCAGGCAAACTTTGGCACAGTACTTGGCTACAAAATGCTCCCTCTCTGAAAAACATTCACTCTAGCAGATTTTGACACCTTTGGTAGAAAGTTGCAGGCACATAAATCCATAGGAAGCAACTTTTGTAAGTAAATTATAAAACTTACTATGTTACTAAATAAACAAGCCTGTTGTCTAGCTTGAAATAGTGTATATCCTAGGGTATTATAAACAGGACAGAGTTTATAAAGCAGATCACTGATTACTGGAACATAAAATAAAGTAAAATAAAATAGCTGCAAGCAAAACTGCTATTTAAAGAGAACACATTAGACAAGACATTTGGCAGCTGCCATGACTGCATTATATTTAAAAATCCAGACTCTAGGGCTATCATTCTTATGCTTTCTTTACTGCATGAAGCACAGCTTACTCCAAAATGAAGTTAAAGTGAGACAGGAGGCCAAATATACAAAAGTCCAAATTAACACTAGTGAACACACTGCTCATTAGGATTTACCATTTTATGACCACTTCATACTTATGATTATTATATCCTAAGGGTTGTGCCAAGATTGTACAGAGAAAGAAGTCAGGTGAGATTACTTTTGTGCAATTGTTAAAAAATGACAGCTGAGGTGACTGAGCAGTGAACTAAAAAATGCAGTGAATTATGCATGTTCTATGCATGGTGATGGTAGCTCCCATGCCTAAGTGAGCAAATAATAATAATAACAACTGTGAAGAAGTGTAAACATATTGGGTTAAACATGTATGGTACTTCTAGATGCAGATAATGTCTTATTTATTTAAATTATGCCATAAGTAAATGCTGGCTTTAAATAAAATATAAAGTACTAGCCGACCCGTGGCGTAGCATACGCCGCATAAGAGGGTGGAGGGCAGGAAGGGGGTATTGGGCACAGCGGTGGGGAGGGGGGTTGAACCCCCTTAAATGGGTCTCCCATGTGTGCTCTACCTCCAGCTTAAGCTCAGCAGGAAACCCCCCCCTCACCTGGGTCCCCCATGTGCACTCCCCCTCCAGCTTAAGCTCAGCAGGACCCCCCCCCCCTCACCTGGGTCCCCCATGTGCGCTCCCCTTCCTGCTTAAGCACAGTAGCAGCCGCCACTATTAGTAAGAAGCAGCGGGCGGGGATGACTCACCTCTTCCGTGTTCCATCGTGCATTCCACTGTTGTCACTTCCTGCAATGCCGCACACTGTATTGGTGTAATTTACGTTTTTAAAACAGAAGGAAATCTGCAATAATTCAGCTATAAGTGAACATTTGTGGTTACCCACAATGCACTGCTACTAAATATGCAAATTACCCCTTTTTTTCCCCTTGGTAAGCCAAGCAAACATCCAGAGCCGCTGGTGTATAGCAAGCATATAGCTTTAAATTTTACACAGTCATATCAAACCCACATGTAGACAGCCTGTTTCAGACTTTTGGTCCTCATCTGTACATGGCAGGGATTGATACGGCTGTATGAGATAGGGCTTGGACCAGTACAACAGAGTAACCAAGCAGCTCAGGGTGACCCAAACCGCTCGGAATGTATAGGGGGATAAAAGGGACCAAAAAGACCTCCTACTAAAAAAAAGCAAAGCTTGGTGTAATTTGCCTTCCTAAAACAGAAGAAAATATGCAATAATTCAGCTATAAGTGAACATTTGTGGTTACCCACAATGCACCGCTACTAAATATGCAAATTATTCCTTTTCACCCTTGGTAAGTCAAGCAAGCCTATAGCTTTAAGTTTTACACAGTCATATCAAACCCACATGTGACAGCCTATTTCAGACATTTGGTCCTCATCAGTACATGGCAGGGATTGATAAGGCTGTATAAGATAGGGCTTGGACCAGTACAACAGAGTAACCAAGCAGCTCAGGGTGACCCAAACTACTAGGAATGTATAGGAGGATAAAAGAGACCAAAAAGCCCTCCTACTAAAAAAAAGCAAAGCTTGGTGTAATTTTCCTTCTTAACCACTTGAGGACCCACCCTTTACCCCCCCTTAAGGACCAGCGCTGTTTGTTTGGATCTGTGCTGGGTGGGCTCTGCAGCCCCCAGCACAGATCTGCGGCCACACAGAGCGATCAGATCGCCCCCCTTTTTTCCCCCCTATGGGGATGATGTGCAGGGGGGGTCTGATCGCTCCTACTTGCAGGCATTTTGCGGGGGGGGCACCTCAAAGCCCCCCCCCCCGCGGCGACATTCTCCCCCCTCCCTCTCCTACCTGCTCCCCCGGGAGATCTGGGCTGCACAGGACGCTATCCGTCCTGTGCAGCCAGTGACAGGCTGTCTTCTGTCACATGGCGGCGATCCCCGGCCGCTGATTGGCCGGGGATCGCCGATCTGCCTTACGGCGCTGCTGCGCAGCAGCGCCGTACAAATGTAAACAAAGCGGATTATTTCCGCTTGTGTTTACATTTAGCTTGCGAGCCGCCATCGGCGGCCCGCAGGCTATTCACGGAGCCCCCCGCCGTGATTTGACAGGAAGCAGCCGCTCGCACGAGCGGCTGCTTCCTGATTAATCAGCCTGCAGCTGGCGACGCAGTACTGCGTCGCTGGTCCTGCAGCTGCCACTTTGCCGACGCACGGTATAAGCGTGCGGTCGGCAAGTGGTTAAAACAGAAGCAAATCTGCAATAATTTAGCTATAAGTGAACATGTGTGGTTACCCACAATGCACTGCTACTGAATATGCAAATTATCCCTCTTTGCCCTTGGTTTGATATGACACTACTTCTTCTTGCTTGGACCAGCCCCTTCTTCTTACTTGGACCGGCCCTGGGGGCAGGGTGCTACTTCTTCTTGCTTGAAGGTTGAGACACTTACTCTATTATATATATAGATGGGGAACACAGAGGCTGCCATCTTTAGTTCCTTTTTAAAAAAAAATGCAAGTTGAATGTCTATGATACTGTTGACACCTGCACAATCATGCAGCCAAATGAGTCAGACCAAAGTCAGGGTACTGGATATGCATGCTTATTCTGATAATGATTTACAAAGCATAATCAAGGGAGCAGTACAACAAGTGAACAAGTAGCATTTTTGAAAAGGAAATAAAGATGGCAACATCCATATCCCTTTCACTGCAGATTATAGTTAATGACTCCCTGGAATGGAACAGCCACAAAGTGCTGAGACAGTTGACCTGCATGCTAGCTACTTCCTTGTTAATGACTCACTAAATACTGATGCCAGGGCAATGATAAAAACCACAGAGCTTGAACATCTTAAAATATTTGGAACCCAAACAACATCTACTTACACATGATGTCACTGATTCTTGCCACTGGAAGTTAAGCAAATGAAGTTCATGTCACCAATTATAGCATAGCTTAAATGAAAAATACAACATAAAAAAAAATTCTAGCCTTTTTCTTTCATGGTTCCATTCATGAAGCAAGCCGATCTTATAGTTGTGAAACTAAATACTCGTCCTTAACTTGGCTTTTGTCAAAACAGCCAACAATTGATGAGGCATACAGTCAACATGTATGGATAAAATGGGAAAGCGAAGGAAGGAATAAACTAAACTATCCCAGTTATTGTTCAGAAAAACAAAAGTTTGCTTTCTTAAAACAGAAAGAATTTGCGATAATTCAGGTTGGAGTGAGCTTGAGATGTCTCCCAGAGCATCACTGCTGAATATATGCAAATTAACCGTTGTTACCCTTAGAAGCAAAACACACCTCCAGAATCGCTGGAATGCAATGATGTGTCAGCTTGTTAATTTGTACAGAGCCATAATAATCCAACATGCATACAGACTGTTTTGGATTGTTTGATCCTCATCAGTACATGGCATGGATTAATTTGGCTCCATGGAGTAGGGCTTGTAACACCGAGAGGTACAGACTAACCAGTTGTTGTTCAGTATGCCGACAGTTTCTTCTGCTTATTTCAAACTTCCTAAGATGAAGCAGAGAAAAAGTTTGTTTTCTTACTGTACATCTGGAAAGTTTCCACAGTACTTACTGTTTATCTTCAAGTTCCTATAGCTGCAATTTCATACAGAAGGCCAAGATATTTTAATGCTGGGTACACACGATGCAATTTTCCACCCGGTTGATGGGAAGTCTGATGTATCGTGTGTATGCATCCAAACTGCTCTCTATCAATAATGTGATTGATTTTCTGATCATTACTTCACAAAATCGATCCTGTTATCGATTAAGACCCAATCAGATATGTTGGAAATAATAGCTTTGATCTCGCCATTTGGATGGGAAATTGCATTGTATGTACCCAGCATTAGGGACCTCCAAGCATTTCCATTTGATATCTCATAAGTGATCGAGCAAACCTTGCATGGATTAATTTAAAATGATCTCTAATAAAAAGTTTTGTTTTTATTACCATCAAGTGGATCATATCAGATGATTGTGCGAGTGTCTAATGCTAGACACACACACTACAATTTTCGGGCTGATTTACCTGCCAGATCGTTTTTTTAACTAATAAATCCAGTCTGCATCTCTTCTGAAAATGGTTTCACTGTATGCATCTCCATGAGACTGCAAACTGCTAATTTACTTACATTTAAAGAGACACTTAGGTGAAAAAAAAAATTATGATATAATGATTTGTTTGTGTAGTACAGCTAAGAAATAAAACAGAGACATAAGTCTAATATTGTTTCCAGTACAGGAATAGTTAAGGAACTCCAGTTGTTATCTATGCAAAAGAGCCATTGAGCTCCACCACTTTCAAAGCTACAGAGAGCTCTGTCTTCGGAAGCTTGTTATTTCAACTGTCAGCCACTGTATGTTCTTTTTATCTCTAGAGGACAGTTCAGAAGTTCACTGGCCTGCTCTGTAAAATAATTTAGAATGCTGAATAGTGTGTAAACTGCAAATATTAGAGAATGATGCAATGTTATTAAAAAAACCTATATAGCTGAAAATAAAAATATGAGAATATTTTCTTTGCTACTAATGTTCTAGTAATTATCCGTACTACACAACCAATTCATTATATCATAATTAATTTTTTTTCGCTTCAGTGTCTCTTTAACCACTTAAGGACTGCAGTCATAAAACCCCTTAAAGAGACTCCGTAACAAAAATTGCATCCTGTTTTTTATCATCCTACAAGTTCCAAAAGCTATTCTAATGTGTTCTGGCTTACTGCAGCTCGTTCTACTATAACCATCTCTGTAATAAATCAACTTATCTCTCTCTTGTCAGACTTGTCAGCCTGTCTCTGGAAGGCTGCCAAGTTCTTCAGTGTTGTGGTTCTGTGATGCATCTCCCCCCTCCAGGCCCCTCTCTGCACACTGCCTGTGTGTTATTTAGATTAGGGCAGCTTCTCTCTTCTCTCTTATCTTTTACAAGCTGGATAAATCCTCCTCTGAGCTGGCTGGGCTTTCACATACTGAGGAATTACATACAGGCACAGCTGTCTGCACTCTGCAGGAAGAAATAGCCTGACACTTCAGTGGAAGATAGCTGCACGGGGAAAGAAACACACAAATGATCTCTTGAGATTAAAAAGGAAGGCTGTATACAGCCTGCTTGTGTATGAATGTATTTTCTATGTGTGGACATACTGTGCATCAACCTACTTCCTGTTTTGGTGGCCATTTTGTTTGTTTATAAACAAACTTTTTAAAACTGTTTTTAACCACTTTTAATGCGGCGAGGAGCGGCGAAATTGTGACAGAGGGTAATAGGAGATGCCCCCTAATGCACTGGTATGTTTACTTTTGTGCGATTTTAACAATACAGATTCTCTTTAAGGACCAGAGCCTTTTTTTCCATTCGGACCACTGCAGCTTTCACGGTTTATTGCTCAGTCATACAACCTACCACCTAAATGAATTTTACCTCCTTTTCTTGTCACTAATACAGCTTTCTTTTGGTGCTATTTGATTGCTGCTGCGAGTTTTACTTTTTATTATATTCATCAAAAAAGACATGAATTTTGTCAAAAAAATGACTTTTTTAACTTTCTGTGCTGACATTTTTCAAATAAAGTAAAATTTCCTATACATTTGAGCGCGAAAGTTATTCTGCTACATGTCTTTGATTAAAAAAAAAACCATTCAGTGTATATTTATTGGATTGGGTAAAAGTTATAGCGTTTACAAACTATGGTGCAAAAAGTGAATTTTCCCATTTTCAAGCATCTCTGACTTTTCTGCGCACCTGTCAGGTTTCATGAGGGGCTAAAATTCCAGGATAGTACAAATACCCCCCAAATGACCCCATTTTGGAAAGAAGACATCCCAAAGTATTCAGTGAGAGGCATGGTGAGTTCATTGAAGATTTTATTTTTTGTCACAAGTTAGCGGAAAATGACACTTTGTGACAGAAAAAAAAAAAAAAAAGTTTCCATTTCTTCTAACTTGCGACAAAAAAAAATGAAATCTGCCACGGACTCACTATGCTCCTCTCTGAATACCTTGAAGTGTCTACTTTCCAAAATGGGGTCATTTGTGGGGTGTGTTCACTGTCCTGGCATTTTGGGGGGTGCCTAATTGTAAGCACCCCTGTAAAGCCTAAAGATGCTCATTGGACTTTGGGCCCCTTAGCGCAGTTAGTGTGGCACTTTTTTGCACCCTAACTGCGCTAAGGGGCCCAAAGTCCAATGAGTACCTTTAGGATTTCACAGGTCATTTTGAGAAATTTCGTTTCAAGACTGCTCCTCACGGTTTAGGGCCCCTAAAATGCCAGGACAGTATAGGAATCCCACAAATTACCCCATTTTAGAAAGAAGACACCCCAAGGTATTCCATTAGGAGTATGGTGAGTTCATAGAAGATTTTTTTTTTTTTGTCACAAGTTAGCGGAAATTGATTTTAATTGTTTTTTTTCACAAAGTGTAATTTTCCGCTAACTTGTGACAAAAATAAAATCTTCTATTCTGTTAGGTGTATGATGAGTTCATAGAAGATTTTATTTTTTGTCAAAAGTTAGCGGAAATTGGATTTTTTTCTGTTTTTTTCACAAAGTGTCATTTTTCACTAACTTGTGACAAAAAATAAAATCTTCTATGAACTCACCATACTCCTAACGGAATACCTTGGGGTGTCTTCTTTCTAAAATGGGGTCATTTGTGGGGTTCCTATACTGCCCTGGCATTTTAGGGGCCCTAAACCGTGAGGAGTAGTCTTGAAACAAAATGACCTGTGAAATCCTAAAGGTACTCATTGGACTTTGGGACCCTTAGCGCACTTAGGGTGCAAAAAAGTGCCACACATGTGGTACCGCCGTACTCAGGAGAAGTAGTATAATGTGTTTTGTGGTGTATTTTTACACATACAGATGCTAGGTGGGAGAAATATCTCTGTAAATGACAATTATTTGATTTTTTTTTCACACAATTGTCCATTTACAGAGAGATTTCTCCCACCCAGCATGGGTATGTATAAAAATACACCCCAAAACACATTATACTACTTCTTCTGAGTACGGCGATACCACATGTGTGACACTTTTTTGCAACCTAGGTGCGCTAAGGGGCCTAACGTCCTATTCACAGGTCATTTTGAGGCATTTGGATTCTAGACTACTCCTCACGGTTTAGGGCCCCTAAAATGCCAGGGCAGTATAGGAACCCCACAAGTGACCCCATTTTAGAAATAAGACTCCCCAAGGTATTCCGTTAGGGGTATGGTGAGTTCATAGAAGATTTTATTTTTTGTCACAAGTTAGTGAAAAATTACACTTTGTGAAAAAAAACAGAAAAAAATCCAATTTCTGCTAACTTTTGACAAAAAATAAAATCTTCTATGAACTCATCATACACCTAACAGAATACCTTGGGGTGTCTTCTTTCTAGAATGGGGTCATTTGTGGGGTTCCAATACTGCCCTGGCATTTTAGGGGCCCTAAACCGTGAGGAGTAGTCTTGAACCCAAATGTCTCAAAATGACCTGTGAAATCCTAAAGGTACTCATTGGACTTTGGGCCCCTTAGCACAGTTCGGCTGCAAAAAAGTGTCACACATGTGGTATCGCCGTACTCAGAAGAAGTAGTATAATGTGTTTTGTGGTGTATTTTTACATATAACCATGCTGGGTGGGAGAAATATCTCTGTAAATGACACATTTTTGATTTTTTTACACACAATTGTCCATTTACAGAGAGATTTCTCCCACCCAGCATGGGTATGTGTAAAAATACACCACAAAACACATTATACTACTTCTCCTGAGTATGGCGATACTACATGTGTGACACTTTTTTGCAGCCTAGGTGCGCTAAGGGGCCCAACGTCCTATTCACAGGTCATTTTGAGGCATTTGTTTTCTAGACTACTCCCCACGGTTTAGGGCCCCTAAAATGCCAGGGCAGTATAGGAACCCCACAAGTGACCCCATTTTAGAAAGAAGACACCCCAAGGTATTCCGTTAGGGGTATGGTGAGTTCATAGAAGATTTTATTTTTTGTCACAAGTTAGTGAAAAATGACACTTTGTGAAAAAAACAATAAAAATCCAATTTCCGCTAACTTTTGACAAAAAATAAAATCTTCTATGAACTCATCATACACCTAACAGAATACTTTGGGGTGTCTTCTTTCTAAAATGGGGTCACTTGTGGGGTTCCTATACTGCCCTGGCATTTTACGGGCCCAAAACTGTGAGTAGTCTGGAAACCAAATTTCTCAAAATGACTGTTCAGGGGTATAAGCATCTGCAAATTTTGATGACAGGTGGTCTATGAGGGGGCAAATTTTGTGGAAACGGTCATAAGCAGGGTGGCCTCTTAGATGACAGGATGTATTGGGCCTGATCTGATGGATAGGAGTGCTAGGGGGGTGACAGGAGGTGATTGATGGGTGTCTCAGGGGGCGGTTAGAGGGGAAAATAGATGCAATCAATGCACTGGGGAGGTGATCGGAAGGGGGTCTGAGGGGGATCTGAGGGTTTGGCCGAGTGATCAGGAGCCCACACGGGGCAAATTAGGGCCTGATCTGATGGGTAGGTGTGCTAGGGGGTGACAGGAGGTGATTTATGGGTGTCTCAAGGTGTGATTAGAGGGGGGAAATAGATGCAAGCAATGCACTAGCGAGGTGATCAGGGCTGGGGTCTGAGGGCGTTCTGAGGTGTGGGCGGGTGATTGGGTGCCCGCAAGGGGCAGATTAGGGTCTAATCTGATGGGTAACAGTGACAGGTGGTGATAGGGGGTGATTGATGGGTAATTAGTGGGTGTTTAGAGGAGAGAAGAGATGTAAACACTGCACTTGGGAGGTGATCTGATGTCGGATCTGCGGGCGATCTATTGGTGTGGGTGGGTGATCAGATTGCCCGCAAGGGGCAGGTTAGGGGCTGATTGATGGGTGGCAGTGACAGGGGGTGATTGATGGGTGGCAATGACAGGGGGTGATTGATGGGTGATTGACAGGTGATCAGTGGGTTATTACAGGGAATAACAGATGTAAATATTGCACTGGCGAATTGATAAGGCGGGGGTCTGAGGGCAATCTGAGCGTGTGGGCGGGTGATTGGGTGCCCGCAAGGGTCTAATCTGATGGGTAACAGTGACAGGTGGTGATAGGGGGTGATTGATGGGTGATTGATGGGTAATTAGTGGGTGTTTAGAGGAGAGAATAGATGTAAACAATGGATTTGGGAGGTGATCTGATGTCGGATCTGCGGGCAATCTATTGGTGTGGGTGGGTGATCAGATTGCCCGCAAGGGGCAGGTTAGGGGCTGATTGATGGGTGGCAGTGACAGGGGGTGATTGATGGGTGGCAGTGACAGGGGGTGATTGACAGGTGATCAGTGGGTTATTACAGGGAAGAACGGATGTAAATAATGCACTGGCGAATCGATAAGGGGGGGTTTGAGGGCAATCTGAGCGTGTGGGCGGGTGATTGGGTGCCCGCAAGGGTCTAATCTGATGGGTAAAAGTGACAGGTGATGATAGGGGGTGATTGATGGGTGATTGATGGGTAATTAGTGGGTGTTTAGAGGAGAGAATAGATGTAAACAATGGATTTGGGAGGTGATCTGATGTCGGATCTGCGGGCGATCTATTGGTGTGAGTGGGTGATCAGATTGCCCGCAAGGGGCAGGTTAGGGGCTGATTGATGGGTGGCAGTGACAGGGGGTGATTGACGGGTGATTGACAGGTGATTGACAGGTGATTGACAGGTGATCAGGGGGGATAGATGCATACAGTACACAGGGGGGGAAGGTCTGGGGGGGTCTGGGGAGAATCTGAGGGGTGGGGGGGTGATCAGGAGGGAGCAGGGGCAGTTTAGGGACTAAAAAAAAAAATAGCGTTGACAGATAGTGACAGGGAGTGATTGATGGGTGATTAGGGGGGTGATTGTGTGCAAACGGTGGTCTGGGGGGTGGGCAGGGGGGGTCTGAGGGGTACTGTGGGCGATCAGGGGGCAGGGGGGGGCAGATCAGTGTGTTTGGGTGCAGACTAGGGTGGCTGCAGCCTGCCCTGGTGGTCCCTCGGACACTGGGACCACCAGGGCAGGAGGCAGCCTGTATAATACACTTTGTAAACATTACATAGCGTATTATACGCTTCCTATCCGGCGATCGTCGGGTTAACAACCCGCCGGCGCTTCCGATTGGCCGGCGGGTTGACGTCGCGGGTGGGCGGAGCCTATTGCCGGCGGATGCGCGCGCATCCCAGCGCGCGATCCCCGGCCAGAGAGTGCCACAGGACCTGACGCCAATCTGCGTTACGTGGTCCTGGGGCTGCCACTTTGCCGCCACCAATATGAAGTAGGCGGTCGGCAAGTGGTTAACCATTTCAGCCCACGGGTATTTTTCACCTTATGGACGAGAGGAATTTTCCCATTTCAACGCTCCTCCCTTTCATTCCCCAATAACTTTATCACTACTTATCACAAAAATGATCTATACCTTGTTTTTTCCTCCACCAATTAGGATTTCTTTTGGTGGTACATTATGTTAATAATTATTTTGTTCTACATTATGTTAAGAATTATTTTATTCTAAATGCATTTTAACGGGAATAATTAAGAAAAAAAATGAAAAAAATAATTTCGCAGTTTTCAGCCGTTATAGTTTTAAAATACCGCATGCTACTGTAATTAAAATCCACACATTTTATTTGCCCATTTGTCCCAGGTTATTGCAACATTAAAATGATATCCCTAGTATAATGTATGGTGACAATATTTTATTTGGAAATAAAGGTACATTTTTTCAGTTTTACATCCATTGCTAATTTTTGGGCTATAAATGTATAATAATATGCCCTCTTGACATACATATTAATATTTCTTTTAATCTCTAAACTCAGTAAGTGTAATTTTACTATTTGACCACAAGATGTCCTCGCTGAGAAAATTCCTATGTAGCGTACAAGTACGCTGCATAGGAAACAATGTGTTGCTGCATTGTAACTAGGGAAGTGACGCAGGCTAGTGACACAGGCTTCAATGGAAGCATGGGTGTCCTGCGGGGAGATTAATGAATGGGAACTTTGTTCCCATTCATAAATCTAACGATCGGCGGTGGAAAACAGCGGCAGAAGGAAGCGTGGCGGCTCTATTTAAGAATAAACACTGTTTTTGAACAAAAACAGTGTTTATTCTCGGCGGACATGTACGGATTGACACAGAGGACTTTTGTTCCCTGCAGCCAATCGTCCCATGCTACCAGCAACATCGCGATCACTGGCATATGACCAAATGATCGTGTGCAAACCCCCTCAAACTACAGGGACGTGACAAGCACGGCCCTGCGGGTGTAGCAGCTGCCGCAGCGGATGTGAGGCACACGTCTGCACGGCATAAATGGTTAAAGGAACATTATCGATCTACATATTTTTTTCAATTGAGATAGGAATTGTTTGAGAAGTGATGCTAAGTACTTGTGTATACATTTCACTGGCAACTTCTTTGTTTACTGTTATCAAAATACTTTAAACTTTACTGACGACAAAACTCACGGCAGACTGAGCCATGAGGAGAGGGGAAATTCCCCTCACATTTGATCAGTTAACCCTGTGTGTAACTCTGTGTGAGAGAGAGAGAGAGAAAGCTCACAGCTTTTGTCACAGCTTTTCATACTGTTTTTGCTTTCTGAGAAAGATACTCTGTAGTCTGATATGCAACACTGGCTGTGCATTGAAGCAGACATCCCTTCTGCAATTGATTTGGCCCAATATAGCTAAATCCTACTCTAAATAAATTAAAGCTTTTGACATGATATTTAACATGAAAAGTAGGAAAATCTTTACACAGTGTAACGATTGTGGAACTTTCTCCGTGATCAGCGCACAACGCGTGCGCTGATACGGCGGAAATCCTCCACAAGCGTATATTTGCAGGCACCCAGCAAAAGGTGCTACGCACCCGTAGAGGGAAATTCCTGTCGGCAGATGGCGCTGGGGAGTGCAGAGGAACCAATCCTCTGTACCTCCACAAATGCCAGACAGGAATTGTACGAAGCACAGAACGCAATCGCAAGAGAGGCGATTGCGAATGAGAACAAGCAAAGGGACAAGTTGTATGTGTGTGCGCCAACCTAGTCGCCACCCCGCGACAGTGCACACACAACAGCAGATATGAAATAGGAACGCGATCGCGAGAGGTGCGATCGCCAGAAGTGACACAAGGCAGATCAGAACAGAATACGAGGTTAGCAAAGGCACAGCAAATACAATGAGAAGATGCGGAAAATAACAAACGCTAGCTAACCGCGAACACCGCACTCATTCGCAACAGTGCACGCGGTTATGCGCGGTCTCCACGTGATAAGCACAACAGAGACAAGCACGCCTAACTAACCATCGACAGACAAACACGAAACAGAGGACGCGAACGCTTGCTTAACGGTTACCTCACTGAGCCTCCAGCAAGCGGTCATAGCAGACAAGACAGACACACGAAAACAGGGACAAGCGAGAGATAGGATCCACAGCACTAGCGAAAGTGGCTAGCGCGATCCAGGTACAGAGTAGCAGAACAGATGGATCCACAGCACTAGCGGAAAGTGGCTAGCGCGATCCCAGGAGACAGAACAGAAGGATCCACAGTGCTAGCGAAAAGTGGCTAGCGCGATCCCAGGAGACAGAACAGAAGGATCCACAGCGCTAGCGAAAAGTGGCTAGCGCAATCCAAAGAGACAGATCAGAAGAGATAGCTGGTTGCAACCGCTGCACCAGCTATACTCCAAGAACAGAGATCAGAACCATTTCCTGTCGACCACCGTTGGGACAGGACAATGGCAACAGAACAAACAAACAGATAAACAATCCTAACTGCACTAGGGAAAACCTGCCTAGCGCAGATTCAGGAATTACTCTAAGCTGATCTTCAAACAGAGAGTAAGGCTGACACCCCACCAGGAGTGTTACATAGGACGAAATCCTTATGACCAGCCAAGCATTGTGGGAAAGACATAGTACTTATAGTACACGCCTCCAATGAATGTGGCCAGGCAATTTGCACGACAACGTATGCAAATTCCTCTGCAAGCACAAGCTGCAAAACTGACAGAAGCTCTTCTTTGCAGAGTCCTGCAGCATGCAAACCTACACAATGGTCAAAAAGCTGCCTGCCTGCACAGGCAGCTGAGCAAATCATCACAGTACCCCCCCCCCCTCCAGGGTCGAATTCCAGACGACCCTCAAAAGTGCTATTAGCAACAGACTCAAACTGAAGACTCATGAAGGTCGGGACAGCCTGACAAGGTCCAATTCCAGAGTCAGTCCACCCGAAACTGACCTCATCGGAAACAGAAGCCACCGAAACATGCCCATCAGCACTACAAGTCTCAGCGTAACACCCATCAGGACTGTGGATACCAGAGAAGAAGCCATCGACACCCTCCAGACAATACCCACCACCTTCCAAGGAGCGTCCGAAAATACCAAACTTGCCACAATACCTGTTCGAAGTGTCCCTTACAACACAAAAGCCACCGTTGATCTTATCCAGGGTACCAAGCAAAATTTCTCCCGGAATCTCCCAGAACCTTTTGAAGCTCCACAGAGATCCCAAGAGGGCAGAACAATCACCAGGCTCACATGGAGAATTACCAAGAACCCCCATGGAACCAATGACAATTCCGGATTCAGAATTACGAGGACACCCATCAAGATCAAGACTTTCAGGGACCACTTCTGGGCATGCAAGCAGGCAGGCTAAATCAGAACATGTCTCCACCAAGGAAGCATCTGAGTACGCTGGTAACCAAGGCACACTTGGACTTTCTGGGTCACAGAGCACACTGGGGTACACCAGCACAGGAGAAACCTCAGGACATGTCGGGGAACTGCCAACCTCAGAGTCCGGCACGACCAGACCAAAACCAGGACCGGGCAGAAAATCATCAGGAGTAGAGGTCACAGGTACTGGACTTTCAAAAGAAGACTCGATCTCAGGCTTAGAGATCTCAATGACTGTAATGGTATCTGACAGAAATTCATCATTGACTACCCATGACTGAAGTTCCACCAGAGCTGAAAAGGTAGCCAGCAAGGCAGCAATGCCCACGGAAGAGGGCAACACCTCAGAAGGACTTGGGGGGCAGGAGACATCTCCTACAAGTTCTGCACCCTTTGGGAGGAACTCGGAGACCTCCAGAACATCAAACAAGACCTCAGGAACATCATTTTCCAGGTTTTCTAAGAAGGATTCTGAACTATCCATGTTACAGGGCAAAACTGGAACTTTATTTTGTGGACAGGGCAGATGTCCCAGGAATGGTTCCACCATAACCTGAGACTGGATCTCATCATCATGAGGGGAATGTACAGGTATATTTACTGGAACACACACTGACTCCCTAACTTCATTCTCACTGTACCCAGAATTCTGTGTGGCAGTCAAACTAGCTTGTAACTCCAAAACTGCAGAAAAACAGGTGAGTATAGTGGCAATACCTAGACGAGCCTCTAGGGACACTGCAGGGGATTCTAAGCAAGGCCAAATTGACTCATCCAGGGTACAGGGTGCAGAATCAGCACTTTCCTCAGAGCAAGAAAGGGGCTCACAAATGTCAGTGTGATTGGATATCATATTGTTATTCATGGTACAGGGCAGGCTCAGAGAAACTCTCTCTGGACTCAGTAACAATGTTTCAGAGTCAGATTCGCAAAACCGAAGCGCTGTCTCACTCTTAGATTCGGCCAACAATGTCAAATCCGAGGAGCCAGGACGCAAAACCTGCGAATCAAAAATCACTTTAGGTTGTGAAACTGACGCTTCCATAGCGCAAACCTCCGCGATCTGTGGAGCAGACTGCAAGGCATCTAGGACCGAAACGCTGGAGCAACTGTCCCCAGGCAACGGGCCCTTACAGGTGAGAACAGGGTGAGACAGAGACTCATTTGCAGAAGAAATAGCGACATCAACAGGATAAACTTTATTAGGCACATTTATTTTACTTTTGACGCTGCACAGTCGAGAAACTTTCCCCATAGCAGGGTCACAGATGGAAGATCTCAAAGATCTGTTTCTAAATGACAAAGGATCCCACACATCCTTGAGGAAACCGGCAGACTCATGCCGATCACAATCTGCAGGAACATCCGAGAAACAGGCATCAGATCGCACAGATTCAAACTGCACACTGTCAGGAGAGAATCCTTCAGGATTCGCACAGGAATCAACCACAGCAGCATACTCATTCATTTCAGATTGCACAAAGTCAAGACTCTCATGCTTTACCCCAGAAAGACAGGAACAATCATCTGACAACGATGTCTCTTTATTGGAATCAATTGGTTGATGTGTGTGCAACTCATCCAAAATCGTTTGCCATACATAGATCACCAGATCCACATCATCCTTGTCACATTCATCGGAATCAATCAGAAGGTACATAGAATCGAGACAAGCATTCAAGACATCTTCGCTTTTTGCGATGAAAAAATCGCAAAAGGCTTTCCAATCAAAATCGAATTCTTCCAGCAAGGCCCCAACATCCCAGGAAGCAAACAGGCCAGTATCCAGATAATCTCCATATGGGTGGAGTTCAGGAACAAGAACAGATTTTTTTAACTGCTTTAATATAGTGTGCGATCCTACCTATAGCAGGATCCACATAAGCTCTGGATTGAGACAAAAAACCAGGAGACAGATCAACATCATTGTTATACTGAATGGTTTTGCACATTTTAGACTTGACAGAAATAACCTCTTTATTTGTGGTTGCTATGGGCAACGGATCTTTCCGCTGGGAAGCCTTCCTAGATCTTTTACGTTTAGACTTAGAGGCTTTGGATAGCTGCTTTTTAAAACCTGAAGTGGCAACTGACACATTGAACTGATTGTCATACTGAAAGGTTTTACATGGAAGGGAAAGATCAGCTGACTTATCAGCAGCTACACAATCAATCAGAGCAGGTGGTAAGCCAGGCAGTTTAAACCAGTGAGAAAATATCACTGCAAGAAACTGATACAGATTATCATTCCAAGAATTGGTTTTTAGCACATCATATGCCCAGGTGAATAAATCGTTTTTTAAGAGCACATAGGCAAACAGAAGAGCCGACGTGGACGGATCAGAAATCTGAAAGGTGGGATTCAGACAAAACCTCACACATTCAGAAAGAAATTAAGCCTTGGTCTCTGAATTAAGCCTTTTAAAGCTCTTAAAGACACAGGACCCAAACTCGACAACATCGTACAAATCGGAATTTCCGTCTACACTGGGGTTTTGGGTTGGGCTGGTCATACTGTAACGATTGTGGAACTTTCTCCGTGATCAGCGCACAACACGTGCGCTGATACGGCGGAAATCCTCCACAAGCGTATATTTGCAGGCACCCAGCAAAAGGTGCTACGCACCCGTAGAGGGAAATTCCTGTCGGCAGATGGCGCTGGGGAGTGCAGAGGAACCAATCCTCTGTACCTCCACAAATGCCAGACAGGAATTGTACGAAGCGCAGAACGCAATCGCAAGAGAGGCGATTGCGAATGAGAACGAGCAAAGGGACAGGTTGTATGTGTGTGCGCCAACCTAGTCGCCACCCCGCGACAGTGCACACACAACAGCAGATATGAAATAGGAACGCGATCGCGAGAGGTGCGATCGCCAGAAATGACACAAGGCAGATCAGAACAGAATACGAGGTTAGCAAAGGCACAGCAAATACAATGAGGAGATGCGGAAAATAACAAACGCTAGCTAACCGCGAACACCGCACTCATTCGCAACAGTGCACGTGGTTATGCGCGGTCTCCACGTGATAAGCACAACAGAGACAAGCACGCCTAACTAACCATCGACAGACAAACACGAAACAGAGGACGCGAACGCTTTCTTAACGGTTACCTCACTGAGCCTCCAGCAAGCGGTCGTAGCAGACAAGACAGACACACGAAAACAGGGACAAGCGAGAGATAGGATCCACAGCACTAGCGAAAGTGGCTAGCGCGATCCAGGTACAGAGTAACAGAACAGAAGGATCCACAGCAAGAGCGGAAAGTGGCTAGCGCGATCCCAGGAGACAGAACAGAAGGATCCACAGTGCTAGCGAAAAGTGGTTAGCGCGATCCCAGGAGACAGAACAGAAGGATCCACAGCGCTAGCGAAAAGTGGCTAGCGCGATCCCAGGAGACAGAACAGAAGGATCCACAGCGCTAGCGAAAAGTGGCTAGCGCGATCCAAAGAGACAGATCAGAAGAGATAGCTGGTAGCAACCGCTGCACCAGCTATACTCCAAGAACAGAGATCAGAACCATTTCCTGTCGACCACCATAGGGACAGGACAATGGCAACAGAACAAACAAACAGATAAACAATCCTAACTGCACTAGGGAAAACCTGCCTAGCGCAGATTCAGGAATTACTCTAAGCTGATCTTCAAACAGAGAGTAAGGCTGACACCCCACCAGGAGTGTTACATAGGACGAAATCCTTATGACCAGCCAAGCATTGTGGGAAAGACATAGTACTTATAGTACACGCCTCCAATGAATGTGGCCAGGCAATTTGCATGACAACGTATGCAAATTCCTCTGCAAGCACAAGCTGCAAAACTGACAGAAGCTCTTCTTTCCAGAGTCCTGCAGCATGCAACCTAAACAATGGTCAAAAAACTGCCTGCCTGCACAGGCAGCTGAGCAAATCATCACACACAGCTACTTAGCCATTATTTGTACATTGTCATTTTAGAACACTTGGGCATTGATAGTATTCCTTTAAGGACCTGTCACAAGGTTTCAGTGTGACCCAAGTGGATTGCTATCTTTTACAACATAATAGCAGATGAAAATGGAAAAATCCAGTCTAGCTTTCCTGGATCACTTTTAAAATTATCACCCAGAGATGTTGGGAGATGTTAGGATACTATTAATAAATCAAGCCCAGTATATAAAAACTTCAAAACCCTAAAAAAAGCCCAGATATAAAAACAGCTGTCAACAAACAGAAACGGTACGAGGATCGCTCCAGCGTTTGCTAATTTGTACATGGCCCACTGGGAGGCGTATACCCTTGACCGGTGGGCCGTGTGCTCTGGAGCGGGCCTCGTATTCTGGTGACGTTTTATTGACGACATATTTTTTATCTGGCGGGGTGGAGCCCCATCTTTGGAGATCTTTCTAAAGGAGATTGGCATTAATACCTATAATCTTAGATTCACGGTGGAGTGTAGCGAATTATCGGTCAATTTTTTGGATCTTACCGTTTTTATAGAAGCCGATATGCTCCATATGCGAACTTTTTTCAAACCAGTGGACTGTAATAGTTTTATTAATATTGACAGCTGTCACCTATCTAGGTGGCTTACAAATGTACCCAAAGGTCAATTTTTCCGTCTTAAACGGAACTGTTCCAGGCCAGAAGATTTTATGCAGGAAGCAGGAGCCCTGAGTGAACGATTTAGGGAAAAGGGGTATGACGATAATTTATTAGAAACAGCCCTAATAGAAACTGATGCGATGAACAGAGAGGCACTCCTGACAGGAAAGGGGGGCCAAATGAATGGAGCAGAGCTGTGTCCAGCCCTCCTTATGGACTATTGTGAACAGGCCGGGAAGGTCAAGCAAATTATTAACAAATATTGGGGAATACTGAAGGAGGATGAGTTACTAAATGAACATTTGGAGGAGTTTCCTAGAATTATATATAGGAGGAGTACCAATGTGGGGCAAATAATAGCGCCTACAGTGCCCAACCCCCCGTGCCCGCTCAACCGCAGGGGAGGAAAATTCAGAAGATGTGGAGATTGTGGGATGTGCGAGGCAGCTGGAGGTTTGAGAGTGACACAGGAGGTCACATCATTCCATAATGGGGAAACTTTTCCGATTAAAGGCAATTTTTCTTGCTCGACTAAGGGGTTGATATATATGATCAGTTGCCCGTGCAATAAACAGTATATAGGGCGTACAAAACGTACATTGAAGAAGAGAATGGGGGAGAACCTTTATAATGTATCGAGGGGGTATGAAAAACATCCGCTGTCGATGCATTATAAAATGGTACACAACTGCCAAATACGGGGTTCTTCATTCTGTGGGGTGGAGAAGGTAGAGAGAGAATGGAGAGGAGGGGACTATATTAAAAAATTATCCCGCACAGAATCTGCCTGGATTTTTAAAATGGATACTATGACCCCAAAGGGATTAAATTGTGACTTTGAAATGTATGCTTTCTTAAGCTGATGTCGATTAAAATATGTTCGTCAGGCCCTTTGTTAAGAAAGGAGGAGTGCCTTAAGATTGATGAAAGAAGTGTGGGCGTGTGGATATTAAGTGTTTTGAAAGCTTTTTTGAAAAAAAAAAAAAAAATTTTTTTTAAAAACATTTGTCTATACATTTTTTATGATTTTTTTATAATTATCATTTTTTTTTGATGAAATAAGAGGATTAGAACAGTCCATTTGTGAGAATTAGATCGGAGCAAGTGAATATATATGTTGTTTTTCATCTGCATATTATGCCACTATTGTGGCATTAAGTGTAGAATGAGATTACATCTACTTATGAAAAACGCTATAAAAAGGCTACATAAATGCTGAGAGAAAGCTGGGGTTTGCTGAAAATGCCAGAGGAGTGTTAGAGAAATGCCAAGGAAATGCTAAGGAAATGTCAAGTGTCAAACAAATAAACACCAGCAACCACCCCCGTGTAATGTGGAGGGGTTAAACTATGGACTAACGGAGGAATGAGGAAGTCGTTACATGTTGGCTGATCTCCATAGTGAAGGGGCGGAGTTTTGAAGAGGAGGGGACGCTCATAAGTGGTGGACAGGCGGCGAATGGACAGCTCTGAGGAAGAGGGGCGTACCCCTTGAAACGTCAGCAACCCTGCACCGCACGTTAGAGTGACATCACTGAAAACCAATCCACCGCTGTGGAGCGTCTTATCTCCGTAAACGGACTGGTATCTATCCGGAATTCAGCCCCGACAGCGTTACACCACTAGCCTCTCCTCACCCACGTTACTGGCCAAACAGGTGACGGATTGAGGCAGGACGTGGAGCTGCGAACTTGCCCCATTACAGGAGGGTAACGTATGAGCAACACTATTGCCATATTGATTGAAGATTGGACTTTAGGTTAGCCACTGCTGGGCAGGCAGGCTGACTGGGATTTGCATTGGAATCAGTGTGACGCCCATAAATGCACCAAGCTTGGAATTCGTGTTTATGATAGAAGGACCTTTTATTTATGTGTCTACGGAACTTTGATATTTTGTGATTCTTTACTGGGATCCCTATTTTTCAGCAGCATTTTTTACACACACTCACTGCAGTGAGACAGAGCGAGTGGTGTGAGAGTTGAATGTATGTGAAGAGTGGGGAAGGTGCTATAAGCTTATTTGTGGCCTAGGATCAATATCATTGTTTTATCATTTTGGATTATTAAAGATATTTGTCTTTTTAAGCGCTGTGGACATTTTATACATATCTTATTTTGAGGTTTTTTGAGGATTGCCTGGTCCAAATCAGCTGCTGAAATTAACCAATTGGCGCAAGTTGCAATTCACAATTTTAAACAGAAACATATCTTGTTTTACAAATCTAAACTTACTTTTTAATTATGTAAGAAAAAGTAAAGGACTCACTTTAAGATTATTTAACTACTAGTAGACCTAAGCCCGTTTAAAAATGGGCTCTAGGTGTGTGTTCACACGCGCCTGCCACCCGCCTGCCACCCGCCACCGCACGCGACTGCTGCTCACGCACCCGCCGCACATCCGGCCACCTGCTCACACGCCGCACACCCGGCCGCCCGCTCACACGCCGCCCGCTCGGCTCCCTGGCCCCATCCCCGTCCTCCTGTCTCTGTGAGGCTGGGTTCGTGCTGCGCACATGCTCAGTAGCAAAAAGCACGGACCAGCTACACAGAGACAGCACACGCAGGGACACAGGGGTTTTATTATATAGGGTAGACTGAGCAGAATGACTGAACTAAGAACTGTAGAAATATTGTTGCCAGTGTACATAATACATTTCAAGATCTGGTTGTGAAATAAGATCACAAACTTCCACTCAAAATGAAAACAGTTTTGCGTTAACCCGATGATATCTTTATAATCTAGTATGCAAGGGCCAAATCTGAATCACAAACATTCACATTTTACATTCAAACAATTTCTTTTGCTTGTAAAATGTCCATTATTAAGTCATATGGTTGAATAAAGAATCATATCATCTCTCAACCCTTTAAAGGAAAAATAAAGTTTTATGCACTACGTGAAGCACTGCTTAAAATGTCAGCACTATAAAAAATGTAAAAATAAGAAGCATAATCCAAACTCCCCTGTCATTGCTGCCAATACATTTCTTTTAATACCACTAAAAAGATGTATAGCAGCATACAACTCAGCTTTGTTTATTACACATAAGTGATTTACTTGAATCCAGCTACTTCCTAGATGCAATCATACAGTGGTGAAATACTGAAGCCCCTAATGGTCTATCATATTGTCTCAGGCCAAGAATTACATCACAGGAGCCTATAGGCACAAATGTCTTAGCACCTTAGACTTCACCCTCCATGAACATACAAACTCCCACCAAACTGCACCACAAGTGTGCTGCCTGGCCCAGCTGTCACTTCTCCCTTAGTTCCCTTCCCTATCATAGGTAGCTACAGGTGCCCCCTAGTATTTGGTAGTCAGAGCTATCCTCAGTATTAAGTAGCTAGAGGCAGGGTCGGACTGGGCCACAGTAGTACAGTTTTTTCCCTTGGTGGGCCCTGCCTCCAGGTCTCTGGTGGGCCCCCCCCTCATCTGACAGAGCTCCAATCGCTGCCTGCAGCACAAAAATTCTCCTCTCAGTTCTGTAATCACTCATGCTGAGAGCAGGGGTGTAGCTAAGGAGCTGTAGACCCCAATGCAAATTTTACAATGGGGCCCCCCAAGCACTCTATACATAACAATTGATACGGCGCACCAAAACCTGCCAATGGCAACTACAGTGTCAGAGGTGCAAGAAAGGGATGGGGAACAGTTTGTTAATGATTACCACTATTCAAAGTATCTATAGAAGTGATTATAACTTCTATTCTTACCCTGATGACAGGCTTTTGGGTTAAGGACCACTAGACTCCAGGGACCTGTATAGGGGAGGAAGGACCACTAGACACCAGGAACTGTATAGGGGAAAGGGGAACAACAACATACCAAGGAACTTTATAGGGCAGGGAGAAGGTCCACTAGACACTAGGGAACTATATAGGGGAGGAAGTACCACTGGACTCCAGGGAACGGTATAGGGCAGGGAGGAGGTCCGAAAGACACCAGGGGTAGGAAGGACCACTAGGGAACTGTATAGGGGAAAAAGTACGACTAGACTCCAGGGAACTGCATAGGGCAGGGAGGAGGTCCATTAGACACTAGGGAACTGTATAGGGGAGAAAGTACGACTAGACTCCAGGGAACTGCATAGGGCAGGGAGGAGGTCCACTAGACACCAGGGAACTGTTTAGGGTAGGAAGGACCACTAAACTCCAGGGAACTGTATAGAGGAGGGTGAACCACTAGACTCAGATAATTGTATAAGGGAGGGAGGGGTCCACTTGATGCCAGGGAAATGTATATTTGAGGGAGGAGGTCCACTAGACTCCTCAGGATTGCTGCATTTATTATTACTTGAAGGCCTCACAATTGCTGGCACTTGACATTACTTGTCATTGCTCACAATCAAATGATTCCCACCATATCTAGCCTAGTGTGCTATATTTGTATTATGTATTTATATAGCATTAACATCTTCTGCAGCACATTACAGAGTACATAGTCACGTCACTGGCAGTCCTCAGAGGAGCTCACAATCTAATCCTACCATAGTCATAGTCATAGTCTAATGTCCTGCCATATTACTATTATGTATTTATATAGCACTGGCATCTTCTGCACACTCTAATCAATGTCATATGTATGGTAACTAGGAAATTACTTTATATTGAAGGAGGGGACTCTATGCAAAGTTTTGCTAGGCACCAGTGTCTCTGAATAACAATGCTGCTAAGATCATGTACATTTGGCCCTGTCCATAATACATCATGCATGGTCACGCCCTTTTTTCACCGCAATCATGGGATGTGTGGGCCCCAGGTTGAAATTTCTTTGGTGGGCCCCCAGCGTCCCAGTCCGACCCTAAGTATTAGGCAGCTAGAGGTGTCCCTGACTGAAGGGAGATCTGATAAGTGGAATGACAAGACCTTGGTGAGTAACCTCTCATTTACACTCTGCCTGGGACTCTGCATAAGAAAGGCAGGCGGAAGGCACTTGGGCAGGGTAGTGAGCCGGATTTCCATCATCAGGCACCTGTAGGCACGTGCCTACAGTGCCTTATGGTAAATATAGCCCTGTTTGATATCTCCCTGATAGCTAGGGCTTATAGATCTGCACTATGTAGAACAGTGACACTCTATCATATGTCTACTGACATAACATGGAGGTACCCAGGCAGATGATCAATATCTGTCATATATTGATTGCTTGCCTGATCTGTGTTTCAATCCAAGATATAACATATTTTTAAGGAAAAGAGCTTAAAAAGACTGCACTGCCTTTCAAGCTCTTAATGCAAATTATTTTGTATTAAAAAGCACATAACACATTTTACAGTCAGAACATGAGTAGTTTCTGTTGTTGCCACTTATTGCACTCTTGTGGAATTCAAACTTGAAAGTTGTGTTTCAGATTAACCCTCCTGGCGGTAACCCCGAGCTACACTCGGGATAGCCGCTGCAGAGGATCACATGGCCCCGGGAGGTTTTTTTTTAAAATAAAATCTGTTGTATATGCTTAAGCTAGCACTTGGCTAGCTAACTATGTCCCCCAAGTTTCACCGCTCTCCACCGATCCCACCTGATCACCATCGTAATACGTACCCCCCAGGGATCCTGCGATGGCGCAGCCTCCCAATCAGCTCCAGGCTTCGCTATGGGGAGGATCGGGACTGCGTATGACATCATGACGTCGATGACATCAGACGTCATGTCCGATCGTCGCCATAGCGACGAGTGAAGCTGAATGGTGAAGCTGCGGCTCTTGCGGGATCGTGGAGGGGTAAATATTGCCGGCGGCAATTGGGGGGTTTAGTTAGGTGCGGCGGGGCTTGAGGGACATAGTTAGCTAGCGAAGTGCTAGCTAAAACATAAAAAATGCATTTTATTAAAAAAAATCCTCCCGCGGACGCAGCCTCTAAAACTGCATACCGCCAGGAGGGTCTCTCTCCACTTTAAAATGTGTTACTTCCTTCCCCCTAGCAATAGTCTGAAAAAAAAAATATTTTTAAAGCCCAAAATACCTGAAATCTCCAGTAAATCAGCAGCACAGTGACGCTCAATAATCCTTGCAAATACAGTGGGGCATACTACCATTTAACCCATTCAGGTTCCGTCGTTTTCACGTGAGAAATGTTCACCTCCCATTCATTAGCCTATAACTTTATCACTACTTATCACAATGCGCTGATCTATATCTTGTTTTTTCCGCCACCAATTAGGCTTTCTTTGGGGGGTACATTTTGCTAAGAGCCACTTTACTGTAAATGCATTTTAACAGGAAGAATAAGAAAAAACGGAAAAAAATCATTATTTCTCAGTTTTCAGCCATTATAGTTTTAAAATAATACATGCCTCCATAATTAAAACTCACATATTGTATTTGCCCATATGTCCCGGTTATAACACTGTTAAAATTATGTCCCTATCACAATGTATGGCGACAATATTTTATTTGGAAATAAAGGTGCATTTTTTCCGTTTTGCATCTATCACTATTTACAAGTTTAAAATAAAAAAAATATAGAAAGATTTCATCTTTACATTGATATTTAAAAAGTTTAGACCCTTAGGTAAATATTTACATGTTTTTTTTTTATTTTATTGTAATGTTTTTTTTTTTTATTGTAAACATTTTATTTGGGTAGTTTTGGGAGGGTGGGAGGTAAACAATAGATTTATAATGTAAATGTGTGTTAATTTTAAATTATTTTTTTTACAGGTGTAGTATTACTTTTTGGCCACAAGATGGCGGCCATGAGTTTGTTTACATGACGTCACTCTAAGCATAACACACGCTTAGGGTGGCGCATCGGGAAGGGAACGGCCAGAAAAGGCGCAGCTTCTGAGAGAAGCTGTCGCTTTTTCAGCGGGGGAGAGGAATCAATGATCGGGCTCCGTAGCCCGATACATTGATTCCCTGGCTACCGAATCCGTGGCCGGGAGTGCGCGTGCATGCGCGCGATCGGCCGCGGGAGCACGCGGTAGCGCGCATGGTTCCTGGACGTAGAAACTACGTCCAGGAACCAAAATAGGTTAAGCAAGGCCCTATAGCAGCCATTCTCAACTGGGGTTCACATCTTCAGGGGTTCCACAGAATTTTTGCCACTTCAGCATGGGACAAGGTGGTCCTACTTCCCCAGTTTGCATTGGACAAAATAGTCCCTTTCTTCCATTGATGTGATTGGCGGATTGATCTAATCTATGGCACATCACCAAGCTCTCCAATTGGGCAGCTTAAGTGCCCTTCATCATTTCAGCTGAAAGTGGCAAGAGAGCGAGTGGCGAATGTGGTGGTGAGTGCAAGACCGAAGACGATTGAGGCAATAGACAGGCAGTATGGAGGAGAGAAGGAGACAGATGGGGGGGGGCAGAGGAGAAGACAGAGGCAGTCGATGGTGAGCATGTTTCCCCCACCTCCTCACATTGAGCACTAATAACTGAGAGCTGTATTTTTTTGGTGTGGGAGGGGGTGATAGCCTGCCGTGTGTGTGTGGGGGGGTCTAAAGCCCGCTAAATGCGCTTTGAGTCCTATGGGAGAAAAGCGCTTTACAAATTTTATTGTATTGTATTGTTAAATATCATTGACCTGGTGGCAGTTGGGAAAGGTGCACATTTAAAGCCCACTGACACCATTGATAGATAAGTATAAGTTGCATGTCAGGGGGGGGGGATCCCATTGACAACCAAGGATTGCATTGGGAAGCTGCTTGCTACACTTTCTATGTGGGGTAATTGTTGCACTTCATACAGTGGGATGCGAAAGTTTTGGCAACCTTGTTAATCATCATGATTTTCCTGTATAAGTCGTTGGTTGTTATGTTAAAAAATGTCAGTTAAATATATCATATAGGAGACACACACAGTGATATTTGAGCAGTGAAATAAAGTTTAATGGATTTATAGAAAGTGCAAAATAATTGTTTAAATAAAATTAGGCAGGTGCATAAATGTGGGCATTGTTATCATTTTATTGATTCCAAAACCTTTAGAACTAAAAATTAGAACTCAAATTGGCTTGGTAAGCTCAGTGACCCTTGACCTACATACACAGGTGAATCCAATTATGAGAAATAGTATTTAAAGAGAACCCGAGGTGGGATTTAATTATGTTAGTGGGGCACAGAGGCTGGTTGTGCACACTAACACCAGCCTCTGTTGCCCCATGGTGTGCCTCCAGGATCCCCCTGCACGCCGCTATACCCCCTGCAGTGCTAGCGACACACAGTGTGTCGCCAGCACAATGTTTACCTCTGCCTGTCTGTTAGCGCCGCTCCCCCGCCTCCTCCGTATCGGCGCTACCCGCCCGCGTCCTTTCCCTCCCGCTGATTGGATGGAAGTGACGCGGGCGGGTAGCGCCGATACGGGGGAGGCGGGGGAGCGGCGCTAACAGACAGGCAGAGGTAAACATTGTGCTGGTGACACGCTGTGTGTCGCAAGCACTGCGGGGAGTATAGCGGCACGCAGGGGGTCCTGGAGGCACACCATGGGGCAACAGAGGCTGGTGTTAGTGTGCACAACCAGCCTCTGTGCCCCACTAACATAATTAAATCCCACCTCGGGTTCTCTTTAAGGGGGTCAATTGTAAGTTTCCCTCCTCTGTTAAATTTCTCTGAAGAGTAGCAACATGGGGGTCTCAAAACAACTCTCAAATGACCTGAAGACAAAGATTGTTCACCATCATGGTTTAGGGGAAAGGTATATAAAGCTGTCTCAGAGATTTCACTCTGTCTGTTTCCACAGTTAGTAAAATATTGAGGAAATGGAAGACCACAGGCTCAGTTCAAGTTAAGGCTCGAAGTGGCAGATCAAGAAAAATCTCGCATAGACAGAAGCGATGAATGGTGAGAAAAGTCAGAGTCAACCCACAGACCAGCACTAGAGACCTACAACATCATCTTGCTGCAGATGGAGTCACTGTGCATCGTTCAACCATTCGGCGCACTTTACACAAGGAGATGCTGTATGCGAGAGTGATGCAGAGGAAGCCTTTTTTCCGTCCACAGCACAAAAAGAGCCGCTTGAGGTATGCTAAAGCACATTTGGGCAAGCCAGCTTCATTTTGGAATAAGGTGCTGTGGACTGATGAAACTAAACTTGAGTTATTTGGGCATAACAAGGGACGTTATGCATGGAGGAAAAACAACACAGCATTTCAAGAAAAACACCTGCTACCTATAGTAAAATATGGTGGTGGTTCCATCATGCTGTAGGGCTGTGTGGCTATTGCAGGGACTGGGAATCTTGTAAAAGTTGAGGAATGCATGGATTCCACTCAGTATCAGCAGATTCTGGAGACCAATATCAAGGAATCAGTGACAAAGCTGAAGCTGTGGCGGGGCTGGATCTTTCAACTAGACAATGACCCTAAACACTGCTCAAAATCCACTAAGGCATTCATGCAGAGGAAAAAGTACAATGTTGAATGGCCATCTCAGTCCCCAGACCAGAATATAATTGAAAATCTGTGGTGTGAGTTAAAGAGAGCTGTTCATGCTCGGAAGCCATCAAACCTGAATGAACTAGAGATGTTTTGTAAAGAGGAATGGTCCAAAATACCTTCAACCAGAATCCAGACTCTCATTGGAACCTACAGGAAGCATTTAGAGGCTGTAATTTCTGCAAAAGGAGGATCTACTAAACCTTGATTTCATTTATTTTTTTGTGGTGCCCAAATTTATGTACCTGCCTAATCTTGTTTAAACAATTATTGCTCACTTTCTGTAAATCCTTCATTTTAATTCTCAAATATCACTGTGTGTGTGTGGTAATTTGCTCAGCTGCCTGTGCAGGCAGCCAGCCTTTTGACCATTGTGTAGGTTTGCATGCTGCAAGACTCTGGAAAGAAGAGCTTCTGTCAGTTTTGCAGCTTGTGCTTGCAGAGAAATTTGCATACGTTGTCATGCAAATTGCCTGGCCACATTCATTGGAGGCGTGTACTATAAGTACTATGTCTTTCCCACAATGCTTCGCTGTTCATAAGGATTGCGTCCTATGTAACACTCCTGGTGGGGTGTCAGCCTTGCTCTCTGTTTGAACATCAGCTTAGAGTAATTCCTGAATTTGCGCTAGGCAGATTTCCCTAGTGCAGTTAGGATTGTATTATCTGTATTGCCTGTTCTGTCTTGTCTTGCCTGTTGCCATTGTCCTGTCCCTATGGTGGTCGACAGGAAATGGTTCTGATCTCTGTTCTTGGAGTATAGCTGGTGCAGCGGTTGCTACCAGCTATCTCTTCTGTTCTGTCTCCTGGGATCGCGCTAGCTACTTTTCGCTAGCGCTGGGGATCCTTCTGTTCTGTCTCCTGGGATCGCGCTAGCTACTTTTCGCTAGCGCTGGGGATCCTTCTGTTCTGTCTCCTGGGATCGCGCTAGCTACTTTTCGCTAGCGCTGGGGATCCTTCTGTTCTGTCTCCTGGGATCGCGCTAGCTACTTTTCGCTAGCGCTGGGGATCCTTCTGTTCTGTCTCCTGGGATCGCGCTAGCTACTTTTGGCTAGCACTGGGGATCCTTCTGTTCTGTCTCCTGGGATCGCGCTAGCTACTTTTCGCTAGCGCTGGGGATCCTTCTGTTCTGTCTCCTGGGATCGCGCTAGCTACTTTTCGCTAGCGCTGGGGATCCTTCTGTTCTGTCTCCTGGGATCGCGCTAGCTACTTTTCGCTAGCACTGGGGATCCTTCTGTTCTGTCTCCTGGGATCGCGCTAGCTACTTTTCGCTAGCACTGGGGATCCTTCTGTTCTGTCTCCTGGGATCGCGCTTGCTACTTTTCGCTAGCGCTGGGGATCCTTCTGTTCTGCTACTCTGTACCTGGATCACGCTAGCCACTTTTCGCTGGTGCTGTGGATCTTATCTCTCGCTTGTCCCTGTTTTCGTGTGTCTGTCTTGTCTGCTATGCTTGCTGGAGGCTCGGTGAGGTAACCGTTAAGCAAGCGTACGCGTCCTCTGTTTCATGTTTGTCTGTCAATGGTTAGTTAGGCGTGCTTGTCTCTATTGTGCTTATCACGTGGAGACCGCGCATAACCGCGTGCACTATTGCGAATGAGTGCGGTGTCCGCGGTTAGCTAGCGTTTGTTATTTTCCTTGTTATTCTCATTGTATTATTTGCTGTGCCTTTGCTAACCTCGTATTCTGTTCTGATCTGCCTTGTGTCACGTCTGGCGATCGCACCTCTCGCGATCGCGTTCCTATTTCATATCTGCTGTTGTGTGTGCGCGGTCGCGGGGTGGCGACTAGATTGGCGCACACACATACAATCTGTCCCTTTGCTCGTTCTCATTCGCAATCGCCTCGATTGCGTTCTGCGCTTCGTACAATTCCTGTCTGGCATTTGTGGAGGTACAGAGGATTGGTTCCTCTGCACTCCCCAGTGCCATTTGCCGACAGGAATTTTCCCTCTACGGGTGCGTAGCACCTTTTGCTGGGTGCCTGCAAATATACGCTTGTGGAGGATTTCCGCCGTGTCAGCGCACGCGTTGTGCGCTGATCACGGAGAAAGTTCCACAATCGTTACAATGTGTCTCCTATATGGCATATTTAACTGACATTTTTTATCGTAACAACCAACGATTTAATCAGGAAAATCATGACGATTAACAAGGTTGCCCAAACTTTCGCATCCCAAACTTTCGCATCCCACTGTATGTGGCGTGATATCTACACTTCCTATACACAAAAAAACTTCATAGTCACATCTTGACCCCAAATAAATATCAAAATTGAGCCCATTGGCCTTCAACCAAAACCATACAGCCAAAAGAAAAGAGAAGCCTATCTGGGCTGTTAATTAGGAGTACCGTATATAATCGCAAGCAAGCCGACCCGCATTTAAGCCGACCCCCAAACTTTTTCCTGAAAAACAAGGAAAAAATGATTGACCCTCATATAAGCCGGGGGTAGGAAATACTGGCCGTGTGATCCCCCCCAGTGTGTCCCAGTATAGTTAGTATAGTGCCCAGTATAGCTAGTGAAGTGCCCAGTATAGCTAGTGAAGTGCCCAGTATAGCTAGTATAGTGCCCAGTATAGTGCCCAGTACAGCTAGTAAAGTGCACAGTATAGGTAGTATAGTGCTCGGTATAGCTAGTATAGTGCTCGGTATAGCTAGTATAGTGCCCAGTATAGCTAGTATAGTGCTCGGTATAGCTAGTATAGTGCCCAGTATAGCTAGTATAGTGCTCGGTATAGCTAGTATAGTGCCCAAGTATAGCTAGTATAGTGCCCAGTATAGGTAGTATAGTGCCAGGTATAGCTAGTATAGTGCCCAGTATAGCTAGTATAGTGCTCAGTATAGTGCCAGGTATAGCTAGTATAGAGCTCAGTATAGCTAGTATAGTGCTCAGTATAGGTAGTATAGTGCCAGGTATAGCTAGTATAGTGCCCAGTATAGCTAGTATAGTGCTCAGTATAGTGCCAGGTATAGCTAGTATAGTGCCAGGTATAGCTAGTATAGTGCCCAGTATAGCTAGTATAGTGCTCAGTATAGTGCCAGGTATAGCTAGTATAGTGCCCAAGTATAGCTAGTATAGTGCTCAGTATAGCTAGTATAGTGCTCGGTATAGCTAGTATAGTGCCCAAGTATAGATAGTATCGTGCTCGGTATAGCTAGTATAGTGCCCCCCGGCTCACCCAACCCCCCCCCCCCCCCCCCCCCCCCCCCCGTGCAGCCGCCGCTGCTGCTATTAGCTTACTGTGCGGCTTCCAATAGTCCCCTCTCCGTCTCCCGCATGTAAATAGCTCACAGCAGCTCGCTCCACGGCGGCTGCTGTGTGATGACAGGAAGCTGTAGGCAGAGCGGTTTCCTGTAACGCCGTTACTATGGAAACCGCTCTGACTATTGGAAGCCGCACAGTAAGCTAATAGCAGCGGCGGACGCGGGGCTGGGGGGGGGGCGGCCTACGACCAACGAGACTCGCAAGCAAGCTGACCCCCCAAATTTTGGTCCACTTTTGGGTGGTCAAAAAATCGGCTTGCTTGCAAGTATATACGGTAATTCCAAAACCAATAAAATCTCTGATGAAAAAAGTTATCTTTATTGTTACAAGCATATATCCATAAAAACAATTAAAACATACAAGTCCCCCGGATGATGTCAATTATAATTGGCATCTACTCCTGCTGTTTATCAATACAACATGATACGAACATCAATAGTACATAGTAATTCACTAGTTGGCTCGGATGTCACAAAAATTTTTTTAAGGTGCATACCACTACCACAACATAATCATATAAAGTGTCCTGTGCCATAAATATATGCGGAGAAAAAATGTGTGCATGCCCACGCCCCCACCCAATAGCGTGGACGTGTGCATACACACTTATGTGCAAACTCAATTCTGTCCGTGCATCCTCCTGTGCAAAACATAGCAATAAATTCATATACAAAACCATAAAAATCAAACTGTAATTCTCTATCTATCAATAAAGTGCAAACTGTTGGGCACGTATGTGCATGCACAGGCCCACACAAAAAGTGTTGTGCGTGCGCATACACAGAGGCACCCCCCTATCTAACCACCACCTATTCACATTTATACATAACCTCACTGTAAGCTATTAAACCAAAAATGCATGTGTGCATTAGAGTAAACCAGACCATTAACGTCTGTGCTGGAGTGCTGTAAAAATGAAAATTCCTATACTGTGCAACCTATGAGCGGCATCTGCTTACCCAGTGATGTCTCAGCGAGAGGCCCCGGGGTTCGCCTTGCACGGTCGCAGCTAGCGGATGCTTCTGAGGAGCCTAAATTTGTTTAATCACTTGCCGACCGCGCACTCATACCGCGCGTCGGCAAAGTGGCAGCTGCAGGACCAGCGACGCAGTTCTGCATCGCCGGCTGCAGGCTAATTAATCAGGAAGCAGCCGCTCGCGCTCGCGGCTGCTTCCTGTCAATTCACGGCGGGGGGGCTCCGTGAATAGCCTGCGGGCCGCCGATCGCGGCTCGCAGACTAAATGTAAACACAAGCGGAAATAATCTGCTTTGTTTACATTCGTACGAAGCTGCTAACAGTTGCAGCGTTGTACCAGATCAGCGATCCCCGGCCAATCAGCGGCCGGGGATCGCTGTCACATGACAGGCAGGAGCCTGTTAGAGGCTGCACAGGACAGATCCGTTCCTGTGCAGCCTCGGATCTCCGGGGAAGGGAGGGAGGAGAGGGAGGGGGGGAATTTCGCCGCGGAGGGGGGCTTTGAGGTGCCCCCCCGCAACACCCAGGCAGGCAGGAGCGATCAGACCCCCCCCAGCACATCATCCCCCTAGTGGGGAAAAAAGGGGGGCGATCTGGTCGCTCTGCCTGCACCCTGATCTGTGCTGGGGGCTGCACAGCACAGATCAGCTAAAACAGCGCTGGTCCTTAAGGGCGTGTAAAGGTTGGGTCCTCAAGTGGTTAAATAATTATTGCACACTTTCTGTAAATCCAATAAACTTCATTTCACTTCTCAAATATCACTGTGTGTGTGTCTCCTATATGATATATTTAACTGACATTTCTTATCGTAACAACCAGGTTGCCCAAACTCTCGCATCCCACTGTATGTGGGGTGATAGCTACACTTTATATGTCGGGTGATTGCTTCAGTGTAGAGTAATTGGTGCAGTTCTTATGTGGGGTGCTTGCTGCACTTCATATGTGAGGTAACTGTTATCTTCACATGTGGTGTGATTGCTGCACTGTGGAGGTAATTGTTGCAGTTCTTATGTGGGGTGATTGCTGCATATGTGGAATAACTGCTTCATTTCATATATGGGTGATAGCAGCACTTCATATGTGGAGTTATTGCTGCACTGTGGGGTAATTGCGACAGTACGTATGTAGGACGATTGCTGCACTGTGGGGCAATTATTGCAGTTCTTGTGTGGGGCGACTTCTGCACTGTTGGGTAATTGTTGCAGTTCTTATGTGGGGTAACTGCTGTACTTTGGGGTTATTGTTGGAATTTTTATGTGGGGTAATTGCCGCATTTATAATGTGGGGTAGTGCTTACTACATATGTAATATGACAATAGTACTATTGTTAACCAAGTGATGTATAAAAGTAGGTAGTAGGCAAAACTCATAAAAGTGGCACAAATTACATTCACATCCTTTTTGTAAGGGTGGTTCCGCAACTCTAAACTAGTTGAGAAAGACTGCCCTATAGTATTCCAGAACTCCTCCCAGCCTTCATGAATCAGAAATGTTCCTGTGTAGGAGAGAGCAATGACACATTTTAAACCACAAAAAAAAATCTATTCTCAGTTTCCATATAAAATCATTCCCTCCTGCCACAGGATCACACATAAGGCTATAGTGCAGTGCCAGTGCAGAATTTGCCTAGCCAATTTTTGAACTGCATACATTTGCATAAAATTACCATAACTTAAGAATCAACCTAGAATTATTTGCATCTCTCTGACTATCCCTATTGTCAACCATAGAACAAGAGAGGCTGTTTAGGAGAGACTGGTGTACAGGCATGCTGGCCGGGTAGCTGATAAACATTTTGGGTCACCGCTATTAATTATTTGTACACAACTTTACTTTGTAGGGTCACAAAATAATTTTACTAAGGCCACAAGTGATATAAAGTATGTTTAAACAATATGTGTAAAATTATAAATGCCAAAAGGGCACCTCCTGTGACTGCTCTTGGACACAGCCATATTTTTAGTAAAACCACAATACAGTAACACAACAATCTAGTGTTTATGGCTAGCTATGAATTAGATAAAGGGAAAAAAAACATTCTAGGTGCCTTACAGCATGTTAGCCTGTAAAAATAAGCAAAAATCTTGAGAAAGAGCTTGTTCACATTTTGTGCGGTGCAGTGTGGTACACAGTACTGTGCAGTTTCTAATGCAGGGGTAGGGAACCTATGGCTTGGGAGCCAGATGTGGCTCTTTTGATGGCTACATCTGACTCGCAGACAAATCAGTAGGGGTTGATTCACTAAGCTACACTGCTCAAGCAGCACAGCTTAGTGTGGCAGCAAAAGTAAATTTTTCAAAGTAGGCACACTACTGCTGTAGCATGCAGCCATGCACTACTAACTTACTTGAGCTCGCCCAAAACAAACGGCCACTCCAATTGTCCCACCGTGGACACTGTCAGGTCCAGTGACTTTGTAGGATGAGATCCCCACCCAACAGGCTGCCTGTCACTTGACAGGCAGCCTATTGGACCAAAGTGCGGGGATCTCGTCCTACAAAGTGAATCAATCCCCAAGTCAGCTAGCTAATTATACAAGCTGTTAGTCGGTATTCCTCCTGTTTGGCTCGTGGGGAAATTGCTGATGTTGCTGAAACCCAAGAAAAGCTGAAGATGTGTCTGACACTTCCGCTGCCCAGAGGATCAACTGTATACATATCACCATGGCAACAGGGACGTGAGCCTTCTGCTGCGCATGCGCACTGTCCCAGTTTGAAACTTATGGTATGGCTCTCACAGAAATACATTTTAAATGATGTGGCACTCAGCCAAAAAGGTTCCTGGCCCCTGTTCTAATGTATAGTATGAGATCATTACACATTGCATTGCATAAAAATATCTGATATTCTCAGTAAAGCAATGTGGTGCTGTATGTTCCAAGCAGAGGCGGACATAGGCCCGTGCAGCCGGACAGAGGCCCCATGCCCTATAGGGCCCATGTAGCTGCACCACAGTAAGGGCATGATTATTCTGTAGGCTCTACTTTTATGTTATCAACATTATTTGGTTCCAACCATAATCTGATATAATTATGGCCACTCACATGGGGGTCCCTTTATTCTGCACAAGGTCCCACTGTAGGATTTGTCCACCACTGGTTCCAAGAAAACACTGTAATGAATGGGTTTGGTGTAAGAGCTCATGGAATCTCAGGTGACCGTGCACTGCTGCACAACGTAGAGCCACCTGTTTATCGCAGTGTCAATGAATCTAAATACAGTCGTATCACAGACTTAGTATAGGGTTTAGCAAAGGAATATCACGATTAGCCACAGGCAATAATGCACAGTAAGCTCTATTTAGCAGCAGGTATATTTTTCATATACCTAGAACTTGTGTACGCAAGTGTAGATTAGTATATCCTTTCCATAAAATACTTTTTAAGACTAAAATTGAGACCTTGGATGTAAAGCAAATGTCAAGACAAGTCATGAGTGCAGTAGCTGCAACAAAAGGTGTGTTTACTGGCAGGAGCAATTCTCAGAGCTTTAAGCCATCCCTTGGAAGCCCTAAACTCAGACTTGGTTTTGTTTATGTAAGACAGATGTAGCTGGACAGGGTGACAAGAGATTTGAGGCATGGTGTTTTCTGGCCGCTAGGAAAGTTGTGCACATAAAGCACAAGTGTATTCGCTCCCATTAATACTGTCCTTTTGGCTGCCAGATCATGTCACACTTTGAGGCCTCACGATTCATCAGCCAACACAAATAAGAGGAAGGACACAGGTTTTCTTTTGCTATAATGAACTATTCATTAGAACAGATACAAGCAGCATAGCACAAAAATGTGCTGCAAATTTTCTTCATTAAGTCCTTCCCCTTAAATTTAGCACTGCGTTAGCATGACCTATCTAGAAAGAAAATACAGCTGGGTATGTGGCTATGTTGATGTATCTTAAAATACTTAAACAAATACATTTAAAACATCTGACTACTAATATTGTTTAAGGTTTGCTTTATTAGGACCGTGTACATTTTTTTAAAAGCATAGCGTAGTTCAATCTCCTCGCGCTTATAAAAATCACACTGTGAATAACCTTAGGCAAGGATGTATAAACTGAGATTTCAGCTGTAGTGTAAATATACCTTTATGATGTTTCATCAACTTTTATTTGTAATAGGAAAATATATATATATATATATATATATATATATATATATATATATATATATATATATATATATATATATATATATAAATGTTCAAAATGTTATTTTGGCTCTTACTGAGTACCTTAAACAGCAGCCATGTATAGTGATGGTTGCTGAGATACGCCAGTGCACCTGCTTTTCAACCTTGGTTGCAGTAATGCCAGTGGTGCAGCACAGTAAACTATAGCCCAGGAGCCTAACTGTATACATTGTGCCTCTATTTCTTACTAAAAATGTATTCATGTGTTCATATAATAATGTAAATGAAGGGATATTGGTGCTTCTCTAGTAATATCAGGATGCCAGTTGATTTTAGGCTGCTTTCACAGTAAGACGTTACAAGCGCACGTTAGTGCAGCCTGTAACGCAGCCCTGTAACGCAGCAATGAAAAACCAATGGGCTGTTCACAGTGCCCACGCTGTGTTACACTGTAACGCTTTACGTTATTTCAAAGTGCTGCATGCTGTGCGTTTTACAGGGCTAAGCCGCGTTAGACTGTTTGCACATGCTCAGTAGTATTGGAGGAGGAGGTCTCCCCCTCCTCCTCCTCGGCCAGGCACATGGCTAATTAATATTCACTGCATGGTGTGACGTGCAGTGTTTACTTCCTGGAGCGACGCTCTGTGCGGTGATTGGCTGGCGGGACCACGTGATGCCGCATGTGTCCAAGAGTACGCATCACAGCATCACAGACGCCAGAGTGAGTTGCACAACGCGGCTCACTCTGACGTCCACATCCAAGAGCAACAGGCATTGCGTTAGGGGCACGTTATGTGACCATAACGTCCCCTAAAACGTAACGTCTTGGTGTGTAAGTAGCCTTAAAGTAACTTTATGTTTATCTTCAGAGTGAAATAATAATACTATATTTTGTACTATTCATGTATTATTATGCTTGAATCATCATATCTATCTATGAAAATTATTATCATGAATTATCTACTGAGCCCATGTTACAGTTTGCTTTTATTGGGGCCCGGTACACTATGTATTCTGCTATCTAAAATCCATATAAAACAACATCAGCTGACTTTAAAAGCTGGTAAAAGTAACAAAGAACAACACTTGGGATGTTGGTCAGTGCAATCAAAGTCAAAGTTTGTAACTTTTCTCTGTTGATGTCTGTTCTTTGTCCTCCTGAGAAAGTGGTGTGACATCTGTGGAACTAGTGGGGGATATCCAGGGGAGTCTAGTCTTCACAGGTCACCAATCTTGATAAATCTGTCCCTCTTTTCCCCTCTGCCCCTTTTGATATTTTAGATGTTTTGGTATTTTAAAACTTGATGATGCTATCCATTTGGGATGAGTAAGTGGCGAAATGTGTGACTTTAGATTTGCAGCATATCTGACTAATTTACTTAAGGCAAAATCTTTAAGAAAAAGACTTACCATGAGGCGAGTGAGGAATCATACCAATTACAACTGCCCCTAGAAAGCAATAGGAATTAGGACATCTCCTTTATAAAGGGGAGAGTGGGAGGGATTTCTCATTCTGTTTCCTGCTTTTACTTTAGCTGTAGGAAGAGATATATACAGGTAGAATTATATTGCATTGACAAGATCAGTGTGTGTACAGGAATAGTAGTAGTAATTCATTTTATGGCCGTATAATACACCAGCGGTCCTCAAACTTTACAAACCGGGGACCAGTTCACAGTCCCTCAGACTACAGAGGTCCGGAACTATCATTTCAAAAAAAGAAGAAAACAATTCCCATGCACACTGGAGGAGATTTTAAACTAAAAGAGATTTTAAATTAAACGGTTGGAGGAGATTTTACCCTAGTTTCTGGGGGAGGCGGGAGGGTAAAGTCTCAATACATGGACAAGATAAGGTAAAAAGACAGTGGGAGCCTAGCATTATGGAGGGTGGAGAGGGGGGTGGGGGTAGTGTAAAGAGTAAGGAGGTTGGTAAAACTTCAAGAAGCCAATTTCAGGTAACCAAAATTGGAAAATGTGGTGGTAAAAATATAAAGTGCATGGTAACCAATGCTAGGAGCCTTATATTCTGATTGACAAAGGCTATGACATTGTGGGAATAACTGAGACATGGATGGATTAAAGCCACAACTGGATAGAAAATTTAGAGGGATACAATGTGTTTAGGAAGGACAGAGCAGGGAGAAAAGGTTGAGGGGTTTGTCTCTTTGTTAAGAACTCTTTTACAGCTGTCTTGAACGATGAGATGGATGAAGATTGTGAAGATGTGGAGTCCGTTTGGGTAAATATTCATGGTGGAAATAAAGGTTGCAATTACAGATGTAGATGAGTCTCAATCTTCCAATTGTAATATTAAATACTTAACGCAGGAAGAAGTGAAGGCAAGACTAGAAAATTAAAAATAGACAAGGCACCTGGCCCAGATGGCTTACATCCTCGGGTCCTAAAGGAATTAAGTTCAGTTATCGATAAACCCCTTTATCTTATCTTTCATGACTCTCTTTCAACTGGCAGAGTTCCAGTAGATTGGCGTACAGCACACGTTTTCCCATTATTTAAGAAGGGCAAAAAAATCAGATCCGGTAAATTATAGACCTGTAAGCTTAACGTCAGTTGTGTGCAAACTATTTAAGGAGGTACTATGAGATACTATACATGACTTCATAGTAGAAAATAATCTTATTCCTCGGCATCAGCATGGGTTTACTAAAGACAGGTCCTGTTTGACTAATGCTCAGCTTTTATGAGGTAGTGAACGCTAATGTGGATATTGGGGATGCTGTAGATGTGATATACTTGGACTTTGCAAAGGCCTTTGACACTGTTCCCCACAAAAGTCTGGTGCAAAAGTTGAGGATGCGAGGACTGGGGAAGAGTCTGTGTGCATGGATAGGGAACTGCCTAATGGACAGAAAACAAAGAGTTGTGGTCAATGGATCTTATTCAAAATGGGTGACTGTTAGCAGTGGGGTCCCACAGGGGTCAGTATTGGGCCCAGTACTCTTCAATGTATTTATTAATGATCTAGTAGATGCAGTAGAAAGTAATGTTGCTATTTTTGCAGATGATACAAAGTTGTGCAGAAACATCAATTCACAGGAAGATAGTGACATATTGCAACAAGATCTGCATAGGATGGCTATATGGGCACATAAATGGCAGATGAAATTCAATGTTGAAAAATGTAAAGTCATGCATTTTGGTCATACCAATGGTCTAGCATCATACAAAATAAACGGGATACAGTTGGGGACATCAAACTTGGAGAAGGACTTAGAAGTACTCATCGACAACACGTTAAATAATCATATTCAATGCCAAGCCGCTACAGCTAAAGCTAATAAAATGTTGGGATGCATTAAAAGGAAAATAAAAATTTGAGATGCTAGCATAATATTGCCCCTGTTTAACTCTCTAGTAAGACCACATCTGGAATATCGAATTCAGTTCTGGGCACCACATTACAGGAAAGATATTGCCGTTTAAGAGCAGGTGCAGAGACGAGCAACAAAATCGATATGAGGGATGGAAGGTTTCACTTAGCAAGAAAGGTTAGATAAACTGAGTTTATTTAGTCTAAAGAAAAGACGCCTTAGAGGGGATCTAATTAACATGTATAAATACATCACTACATCAGAGGGCCATATAAAAGCTTGGGGGATGAGCTTTTTGTCCCTAGGCCTTCACAAAGGACTTGAGGACATGATCTGCGCATGGTGGAAAACATTTTAGACATTTATTTAGGAAAGGGTTCTTTACAGTCAAAGTGATTAAGATATGGAATGCATTGCCACAGGAAGTAGTTATGGCAAATTCTATATCTGTACTTAAAGGGGGCTTAGATGCTTTCCTTGCGTTGAAAGACATCCATGGATATAATTACTAGGTAATGCCTAGTGGTGTTGATCCAGGGATTTTATCTGATTGCCATCTGGAGTCAGGAAGGAATTTTTTCCCTTTTGGGGCTAATTTGACCATGCCTTGTAAGGGTTTTTCACCTTCCTCTGGATCAACAGGGATATGTGAGGGAGCAGACTGGGGTTGTACTTTACTTTCTGGTTGAACTCGATGGATGTATGTCTTTTTTAAACCCCCCCCAAAAATAACTATGTAACACTGTACAGATCTGGTTTATAGTGAATAAATCATGAAAAATCTACCTGTATTTCTGGGTATTGGGTGGCAGGTGATGGTGCTGGCCTGTGCTTCTTGATACTGGGTGGCAGGTGATGCTGCTGGCTTGTGTTTCTGGTTACTAAATTGCAGGTAATGCTGCTGGTCTTTGTTTCTAGATACTGCATCGCTGTTGAAACTGCTGGTCTTTGTTTCTGGATACTGGGTGGCAGGTGATCCTTCTGGCATGTATTTGTTTCAGGGTACTGGGTAATAGGTGATACTGCTGGGTGTTTCTGGGTACTGGGCGGCTGGACTTTGTGCTGACCTGTGTTTCTGGGTACTGGGTGGCTGGAGTTGCTCCTGGCTTGTGCTTCTGTGTACTAGGTGGTGAGAGTTGCTGATGGACTGTATTTGGGTACTGGAGGGTATGTTTTTCTGCTGGCCTGTTTCTCCTGGTACTAGGCCTTGCTGGACTGTGGCTGTGTATAGTGATGAGCGTAATGACCAAATTATGATTATGTGAAATTTTGCGTCATTTGCAAAATTAAGATTATGGCCATACTCAAAATGTTGTGAATTTCGCAAAATTAAGCGTTTACGGTGAACTTCGCAATTAGGATATTTTTTCGTAATTACGATAGTTTACATAACACAAACAAATCAGAAGTTCATGTTTAACACGGAAATTCGTCAGTTCTCAAAATTGTCTTCCAGTCCAAATCCTCCTGATACATTTAAAGCGACAGCACGTGCAGGGACCTTTGCATTATCAGATATTGCAAGGCCCAAAACCAAGTGTCTCAGCATGCTTGACCACTAAGTGCACCTTGCCAAAGAGCACCCTTCTTAGAAGTGGCTGCTGGTACAGCCTCCTGATGCATTTAGAGTGACAGCACATGCAGGGACCTTTGCATTATCAGATATTGCAAAGCCCAAAACCAAGTGTCTCAACATGTCCACTAAGTGCACCATGGCAAAGAGCACCTGTCTTAAGCAGGCCATACACTTTTTAGATTAGCAGCAGATAGATCATCAGATAGATCTCTGATCTATCTGATGTGTTTAGGAATTTTTTTTACTAGGAACAGATTTCCAATAGATTTCAGTATGAAATCTATTGAAAATCGATCTGATGGCATTTTTTTTTGCCATCAGATTTCCATTAGGAAATCCAATGCAAAATGATAAGCAATCTCAACAGATCGACCTAGATTTTCCAGCATTTCAGATCGATCGAAATCGGCCACAAATCGATTGATTGGTCAATCGATTTCGATCAATCGATCAGCCGATAATCGGCTCAGTGTATGGGCACCTTTAAAAGTGGCTGCAGATAGAGCCTCCTAATACATTTAAAGCGACAGCATGTGCAGTGTCCTTTGCATTATCAGTAATTGCAATAAGTAAAGTACCGTAATTGCAATAAATGAGTGATTTTCCTGAGTTTACTCATTAACTAAATGTGCATAATTACTATTAGAAATGAAATGACGTCCATTTTCAAAATTACAAAAATTCACGTTAAATGCGAATATGCGCCAAAGCGTGAAATTATGAATCCAAAATTTCACCTACAGAATTCTGAATTATGGTTTGCATGGCAATAACGAAATTACAAAGTTGTGTCGTAGCAGCAAAGTTCGCGTCCGTAATTAAGGAAACACGAAATTACAGAAATTTCGGCTCAACACTAGCTGTGTAACTTGCAGAGGGAGCCCAACTAGTACTGTAAGTTAGTAGGGCAGAGGGCCAGACTGCTTGTTGTAGTACTGCTTATTTGGGGTCCTCATATAGGCCTGGTGCACACCAAAAACCGCTAGCAGATCCACAAAATGCTAGCAGATTTTGAAACGCTTTTTCTTCTTTTTCTTTAGCGTTTTAACTAGCGTTGTGCGGTTTTGTGTAGCGGTTTTGGTGTAGTAGATTTCATATATTGTTACAGTAAAGCTGTTACTGAACAGCTTCTGTAACAAAAACGCCGGCAAAACCGCTCTGAACAGGCGTTTTTCAGAGCGGTTTGCGTTTTTCCTATACTTTACATTGGAGGCAGAAACGCCTCCACAATCCAAAATCTGCAGCAGCGTGGGAGTATGCGTTTCTGCAAAACGCCTCCCACTCTGGTGTGCACCACCCCATTGAAATACATTACCCAAGCGTATCCGCAGCCGCAAGCGGATCGCAAAACGCAGCCGAACCGCTCTGGTGTACACAAGGCCTCATAGAGGATGCTTGACGCAGTGCCAGCTAAGGCATGGAGACAAATACATTTACTTAGAAAGGAAAGCCAGGCACTGTGGGCTGCTATCCTTCATGAAGGACTCTGAACGCAGCATCAGCCAACGCATACTCCATGTTTCTGGGGATAGATGACATGCCATCCCCGGCAACATGGAGTCCGCCTTGGTCAATGGTGCATCCAGAGTCCTGATATTGATAGCAGCCCTCAAAGCTTGCTCTCCACTCCAAATTAATTCATTTGTCCCCCTGCCTTGGCCAATGGTGCATCCAGAGCCCCCCATGAAAGATAGCAGCACGCAATGCCTGCCTTCCCCTCCAAATTAATGTATTTGTTCCCCTGCCTTAACCAGTGCTGTGTCGAGTGTCCTCTACGCTTAATAGTTCATGTTGGTGAGGTAAGCTGCTGCTGGCACGGGGGCCCCGGAGACTCAAGAGGGAGGGAGGAGAGATGGGGGCGGGGGGGGGACAGCCACAGTGGGGATACATTAAGTAGATATAAGGAGGCATGGAGGAGAATGGAGGAGGCATGGAGGAGAGAGGAAGAGTCATGGAGGATAGAGGAGGAGGCATGCAGGAGAGAGGAAGAGGCATGGGGGATAGAGGAGGAGGCATGGGGATAGAGGAAGAGGCATGGGGGATAGAGAAGGAGGCATGGGGAGAGAGGAAGAGGCATGGGGGAGAAAGGAGAAGGCATGGGGAGATAGGAAGAGGCATGGGGGATAGAGGGGGAGGCATGGGGAGAGAGGAAGAGGCATGGGGATAGAAGAGAAGGCATGGGGGAGAGAGGAAGAGGCATGGGGGATAGAGGAGGAGGCATGGGGATAGAGGAAGAGGCATGGGGGATATAGAAGCAGGCATGGGGAGAGAGGAAGAGGCATGGGGGAGAGAGGAGGAGGCATGGGGATAGAGGAAGAGGCATGGGGGATAGAGAAGGAGGCATGGGGAGAGAGGAAGAGGCATGGGGGAGAAAGGAGAAGGCATGGGGAGAGAGGAAGAGGCATGGGGGATAGAGGAGAAGGCATGGGGAGAGAGAAAGAGGCATGGGGGATAGAGGGGGAGGCATGGAGAGAGAGGAAGAGGCATGGGAATAGAGGAGAAGGCATGGGGGAGAGAGGAAGAGGCATGGGGGATAGAGGAGGAGGCATGGGGAAAGAGGAAGAGGCATGGGGGATAGAGAAGGATGCATGGGGAGAGAGGAAGAGGCATGGGGGAGAGAGGAGGGGGCATGGGGAGAGAGGAAGAGGCATGGGGTATGGAGGAGAAGGCATGGGGGAGAGAGGAAGAGGCATGGGGGATAGAGGAGGAGGCATGGTGGGAAAGGAGGAGGCATGGGGGGGATAGGAAGAGTCATGGGGGAGAGAGGAAGAGGCATGGGGGATAGAGGAGGAGGCACGGGGAGAGAGGAAGAGGCATGGGGGGACAGGAGGAGGCATGGGGGAGAGAGGAAAAGGCATGGGGGGACAGGAGGAGGCATAGGGGAGAGAGGAAGAGGCATGGGGGGGACAGGAGGAGGCATAGTGGAGATGAGATAGGAGGAGGCATAGGGGAGATAGGAGGAGGCATGGGGGAGATAGGAAGACGCATGGGGAAATAGAAGAAGGCATGGGGAGATAAGACGAGGCATGGGAGAGACAGGAGGAGTCATGAGGGAGACAGGAGGACTCATGGGGGAAATAGGAGGAGGCATAGCGGAGATGAGATAGGAGGAGGCATGGGGGAGATAGGAAGAAGCATGGGGAGATAGCAGGACGCATGGGGGAGATAGGAGGAGGCATTGGGAGATAGGAGGAGGCATGGGGAGATAAGAGGAGGCATGGGAGAGACATGAGGATGCATGGGGGAGATAGGAAGAAGCATGGGGCGATAGCAGGACGCATGAGGGAGATAGGAGGAGGCATTGGGAGATAGGAGGAGGCATGGGAATAGAGGAGAAGGCATGGGGGAGAGAGGAAGAGGCATGGGGGATAGAGGAGGAGGCATGGGGAAAGAGGAAGAGGCATGGGGGATAGAGAAGGAGGCATGGGGAGAGAGGAAGAGGCATGGGGGAGAGAGGAGGGGGCATGGGGAGAGAGGAAGAGGCATGGGGTATGGAGGAGAAGGCATGGGGGAGAGAGGAAGAGGCATGGGGGATAGAGGAGGAGGCATGGTGGGAAAGGAGGAGGCATGGGGGAATAGGAAGAGTCATGGGGGAGAGAGGAAGAGGCATGGGGGATAGAGGAGGAGGCACGGGGAGAGTGGAAGAGGCATGGGGGGACAGGAGAAGGCATGGGGGAGAGAGGAAAAGGCATGGGGGGACAGGAGGAGGCATAGGGGAGAGAGGAAGAGGCATGGGGGGGACAGGAGGAGGCATAGTGGAGATGAGATAGGAGGAGGCATGGGGGAGATAGGAGGAGGCATGGGGGAGATAGGAAGACGCATGGGGAAATAGAAGAAGGCATGGGGAGATAAGACGAGGCATGGGAGAGACAGGAGGAGTCATGAGGGAGACAGGAGGACTCATGGGGGAGATAGGAGGAGGCATAGCGGAGATGAGATAGGAGGAGGCATGGGGGAGATAGGAAGAAGCATGGGGAGATAGCAGGACGCATGGGGGAGATAGGAGGAGGCATTGGGAGATAGGAGGAGGCATGGGGAGATAAGAGGAGGCATGGGAGAGACAGGAGGATGCATGGGGGAGATAGGAAGAAGCATGGGGAGATAGCAGGACGCATGAGGGAGATAGGAGGAGGCATTGGGAGATAGGAGGAGGCATGGGGAGATAAGAGGAGGCATGGGAGAGACAGGAGGATGCATGGGGGAGATAGGAAGAAGCATGGGGAGATAGCAGGACGCATGAGGGAGATAGGAGGAGGCATTGGGAGATAGGAGGAGGCATGGGGAGATAAGAGGAGGCATGGGAGAGACAGGAGGATGCATGGGGGAGACAGGAGGATGCATGGGGGAGACAGGAGGAGGCATGGGGGAGACAGGAGGACACATTGGGGAGACAAGAGGAAACATGGGGAGACAGGAGGTGGCAGAGGGGAGACATGGGGGATACAGGAGGGGACATAGGAGAACACATGTGGGACACAGGAGGACACTATTTGGGGAAGGACATGTACAAGATCCTCCTGGAATATGGATGCACCAGGTTTAGTTTATTTTTTCCCCTGGTTTTTGCCCTCTAAACCTAGGTGCTTCTTATATTCTGAAGTGTCTTATATGGTGGTAAATATGGTAAATAGAAGGTTAATATTGTTCACATTTGTACTTAGTTCTGCATAAAAACTGTTACCTTAAAGGTTAGCGTTATGCCCATTTGTACTTAATTCTGTCTAAGTACATTTATCATAATAGTAAATGTTGTGCACATTTGTACATAATCCTGCATTAGTATTGTTACCAAAAAGGTTTATTATGTGAACATTTGTACATAATTCTGGGTAAACTCTTTTTTTTATTAACAAATCAATTATTTTGAATCAACAAAATAACATACAACCAACGTTGAACAGAACACTATAGCACAGTGCTAAGCAATGCAGTGCCTTAGTCATCCAGAAGGATAATATAATATACATATTTATCTTAGCAACATATCCAAGGAAATATATACACATACTGTAACTGTATGTAATATATCGCATATATGTATAGTTGGTCTTGTAAGCAACCGGTAGACACTTTATCTGAGCACCATGACACGTAACTGGGTTAGGATTGTTACCACACCGATTAACATTGTGCTCATTTTAACATAACTGTGCATTAGTAGTAGTACGCCCCAATGTTAGTTAAAGATGGGAACTCAATAGATGCATGGAACACTCTCTTCAGACCTCCTCCAACCCCACAACCACAGGATTGTATCAGCCATCTTTATTTGACTCCCAAGAATGTCAGATGATTACATAATCTTGTTTTAATGTTTTAAGTTTATTTTTTTTATTTTAGGCTTGCTTTAAATAAATCAACTGTTTGTGGAGCTGCAAGATAGAATGATGGTTTCCATGATTTTGGAGTAGGTTTGCCTGCACCTCCCTTAGCAGGTCTACCTTGAATGCTTTGTCCACCAGCTTGTCATAATGTCTTTGCATGGCTTTTCTTTATATTACTCTGTACAATAAAAAAAATGGTGTTTTGTTTGTTTTTAAATCTTTTTATTGTGGCAAGATAGAAAAACAGCCTGTTACAAGATCACATCTTTACAAATACAGCCACTTTTTATAAAAATAACATAGCACTCAATCAGTCTACACATCAGTTCTTTGCAGCAAAGCATAGCATAGCTGACACTAACATTGCAACAATGATCATAGTCATGAAACTTGCTGTGCTACGAGAATAAAGAAAAAAAGAAAGTAGAATAGTATAAAAACTAAACCATAATCAAACAACTTGCCATATATGTGATTGTATAGCATCACTCTCCACTGCCTTCACTGCTCTTCCCAGACCTCCAGGTGATTGTTTAGAGATGTTATAATAGTGTGCCCTGTAAACTTATAATTTCTTGTAACCTCTGTGGGTCAACACTCTCAACCCTCCACTTCTTTATAGTGTTTTCGGTTTGGCCAGTAGAGTTAGCATACATAATGCCACATACTGCACTATGCAGCACTTGCAACTGTGATAAGAATCCACTGACTATTCAGTCGAGGTTTGACCTGGAATCATTATAGCTGAGTCACTCTTCTGTGGAGTCTTTTCAAGCCCAAGCCTTCCCCCTCCTGTCTTAGATTTCCTGCTTTGCATACTGAGAGCTGTGATGACATGGGAGGGGCTGCTCCTGCTGAGAGAGTGTGGCTGCAATATGATCCCTGTGTGCTCTGTGTGCACTCTGTCTGCATACTGTAGATACTGATGATGACTGCAGTTTCATTCCTATGAGAGACACTTCCTACAGGCAGCTGTACATCATACCAAAATGAAAGCACATAGATGAAAGGCTGCATTTAGCCTAGATAGCAGCATAGTCTCATATAGCCTAGGGAAGCAGTAGATTTGGGCGCATGAGACAAGTGGACAAAAAGGGCGCCCCATTCACTCCCATTATAAATATCGTTTATCGGGCGCCGAACAGGGAGAAAAAGGCGCCCGAGATTATTAACATTTTAACAAACGGCGCCCGGAGAATTTTAAGGATTTATGACTATGTTTGTGATGATTTAACTTTACAAAATCAGCCCGTGACGAATAACGTTTATAAAGATACTAAATCACTATTTATAAAACATTTCTAAAACATTATTATCCACCCAAAAAAATTAATTACATTTATTTATTTACATTTTTTATTTATTAATGTCTGTAAAACATTATTATCCATAGGGGGTCTTAGGTTTAGGCACCAACAGGGGGGTCTTAGGTTTAGGCACCAACAGGGGGGTCTTAGGTTTAGGCACCAACTGGGGGGTCTTAGGTTTAGGCACCAACAGGGGGGTCTTAGGTTTAGGCACCAACAGGGGGGTCTTAGGTTTAGGCACCAACAGGGGGGTCTTAGGTTTAGGCACCAACTGGGGGGTCTTAGGTTTAGGCACCAACAGGGGGGACTTAGGTTTAGGCACCAACAGGGGGGTCTTAGGTTTAGGCACCAACTGGGGGGTCTTAGGTTTAGGCACCAACAGGGGGGTCTTAGGTTTAGGCACCAACAGGGGGGTCTTAGGTTTAGGCACCAACAGGGGGGTCTTAGGTTTAGGCACCAACAGGGGGTCTAGGGGTTAGGGAGAGGTACAGGGAGGGTTTTTAACAAACGTTAAAATAAGTTTCAGTTTACAAATAGGGAAGATTAACGTTTTAACAATTGCCGATCAAATACACATTATTTAGTGATTTATAAATTCTTAAAACACTATTTCTAAACGAAATTCTACACAATATTTCAATAAACGATAATACTGTTTATCGTTTACACCACGCGCCCTTTTTCCCGACGCCCTTTTTGTAAGTACCCATAGCCTAGACAGCACATCCAGAACAACTGATAACCCGGAAGGAGAAGGGATATGAGCCGGCGGCCATATTTGATTTTTCCTGGAGCAATAATGGATACAAAACACTAAAAAAGGCACACCAGAGCGGCAAAATTATCAGGTAGAGCATTTATTCTTTACAAGCTATCAACTGATATGTTTATTTTGTGTGAAACGTTCATCTCTGGTTCCCTTTAAGGCCCCGTTTACACTTAATCAGTTAGTTTTTTTTTTTTTCTTCTCCTTAGCAGTGCATTGTGAAAAAGATTTTAGTTAAAACGTGTTAAGTGTGAACGGTGCCATAGGAAAACATGAGCATTACTTTGAAAATCAGTTGTCCTTTCAGTTATAAATTAATAATGGACAAAGCTAAGTTATAGATACATTTTGGCAACAACACCCCAAAAGATATGGGGGAAGGACTAAACCCCTATATAGGCATAAATCAGCTAAAATAACAGAATTGGGTCACAACAGCCTTCTAAAGTATACCAAATCATTTTTATTAATTGCGTATCTACAACAAATCCCCCCATAAATACAACCACATATCAACAAATGTATCCCAATCAATTTAAAACCACCAATTGCAGAGCATTCACAGCTATATGCATGTGAGCTATAGACTACTTGTAACAATTGCAGAATTATTTCCGTGGTCAGCGCAAAAGATGCACGCTGACACTGCGGAAATCCTCCACTAGCGTATATTAAAAAAAAAGACTTAGAAGTCTCTGTGACTGTAATTGTATTCAACCAGAACTCATCATTGACTATCCATGACTGAAGCTCCACAAGAGCTGCAAAAGTATTCAGTATAGCAGCAATGCCTACTGAAGTGGGCAATACCTCAAACGGCCCTGCAGGGCAGGAGGCACCTCCTAAAAGTTCTGCACCCTTTGGGAGGAACTCGGAGACCTCCAGAACTGACAAAGCACTCCAGGATTCTGAACTATCCATGTTACAGGGCCGAACATCAAATACATTCTGCGGACAGGGTAGAGGTCCCAGGGATGGTTTTACCATACGCTGGGACTGAATTTCATCTTCATGAACAGGATGCACAGGAATATCTAGTGAAACCAACACTGACTCCCTGAGTCTAGTTTCACTGCAGGCAGAAAAACAGATGAAATTACCTGCAATACCCAGACGAGCCTCTGGGCTCCCTGCAGGAGACTTACTACAAAGCAACATTGACTCATCCAGAGTACAGGGTGGAAAGTCAGCACCCTCCCCAGAGCAAGAAAGGGACTCACAAATGTCAGTGCGAGTGGACATCATAGTTTCATTCATGGTACAGGGCACGCTCACAGGAACACCTGAAAAACAGGCATTATCTCGCACAGATTCAAACTCAGAATTCACACAGGTGTCAACCACATTAGTACACCCATTCATTTCAGATTGCACAGTGTTTAACCACTTCACCACTGAGGGGTTTTACCCCCTGACCACCAGAGCAATTTTCACCTTTCAGCGCTCCTTCCATTCATTCGTCTATAACTTTATTATTACTTATCCCAATGAAATGAACTATATCTTGTTTTTTTTGCCACCAATTAGGCTTTCTTTAGGTGGGACAATATGCCAAGAATTATTTTATTCTAAATGTGTTTTAATGGGGAAATAGGAAAAAATGTGGGAAAAAATTATTATTTTTCAGTTTTCGACCATTATAGTTTTTAAATAAAGCATGCTACTGTAATTAAAACCCATGAAATGTATTAACCCATTTGTCCCGGTTATAAAACCATTTAAATTATGTCCCTATCACAATGTTTGGCGACAATATTTTATTTGGAAATAAAGGTGCATTTTTTTCAGTTTTGCATCCATCCCTAATTACAAGCCCGCAGTTTATAAAGTAACAGTGTTATACCCTCTTGACATAAATATTTAAAAAGTTCAGTCCCTAAGGTAACTATTTATGTTTTGTTTTTATTGTATTTTTTTTTTTTTAATTACAAAAAAAAAATAAAAATTGGGGAGTGTGGGAGGTAATGAGTTAATTTATTGTGTAAATGTAATGTTTGTATATGTAAAATGCTTTTAGGGTGTAGTTTACTATTTGGCCACAAGATGGCCACAGAGTGTTTGTTTACATGCGACCTGTAAGCGTCCGGAAGGACGCTTACAGGAAGCAGTAGGAGGCTGGGAGACGCACAATGATCTCGCTGTTTCTGAAAGAAGCAGCAGATCATTGCGGGGGCTAGATCAACGAACGGGAATGGATTTTCCCGTTCATTGATCTCTGGGCGAGCGGGCGGCGGCGTGCACGAGCGGCGGGTGCTCGCGCACGGTTTTTTAGGAGGGAAAAAAGGGGCGGAGAAATTCGTACCGCTGGGGGTAAAGTGGTTAAACTCACTTGCTTTACCCCAGAAAGGCAGGAACAATCATCTGATAACGGTGTCTCTTTATTGGAGTCAATTGGTTGGTGTGTGTGCAATCCAATTCATGCAAAACATTCGTCACACTCATCAGATTCAACCAAAGTGTACACGGAATCAATACAAGCATTAAGAATCTCTTTGCTTTTTGCGATGTAAAAATCGCAAAACGCCTTCCAATCAAACTCAAGCTCCTCAATCAAAGCCCCAATCTCCCACGGAGCGAATGGAGGCTCAAACAACCCTATATCAAAGAAACACTCATACGGGTTGGGATCAGGAACATGCATAGATTTTTTTTACTGCTTTAATATAATGTATAATTCTGCCTATCATAGGATCCACATATGCTTTTGTTTTGGGTAAAGAAACCTGAGAAAAGTCGTACAAATCGGAAATTCCCTCTACACTGGGAATTTCGGTTTGGCTGGTCATATTGTAACGATTGCAGAGCTATTTCCGTGGTCAGCGCACATGATGCACGCTGACACTGCGGAAATCCTCCACTAGCGTATAAAATACAGAACCCAGCTATGGTGCTTTGCACCTGTAGAGAGAAAGTGAGCACAGAGACATATTGTATGTGTGTCCACCAATCTAGTCGCCACCCGGCGACGTTGAACACACAGCAGCGGAAATCAAGTGGGAATGCAATCGCGAGAGTGGCCATTGCCAACAGTGACACAAGACCAAATAAGACAAAGCACAAGTGGAGCAAGAAAGACACAGTGAATAACAATGATCAGAACGCCAAGGAAAATAACAAACGCACTCGCTAAGCGCAGTCGCCGCAGAAAAGTGCAACAGCGACAATGCACGCTAATGGCGCGGTCTCCGCACGAAAAGCTCAACAGAGACAAAACACGCCAACCCTAACTAACCAATGTAACACGAAAATGAATAGAGAATGCAAATGCTTGCTAAACGGTTACCTCACCGAGCCTACAGCAAGCATTCGTTCCAGACAAGACAGACAGAAGGAGTAACCAGTAGCAACCGCAGCTCTGGCCCACACTCCCAGACAGAGTACAGAAGGAACCACCGCCACTACCGCTAGGGCGGATGCAATCCAGACAGACAGACAGATGGCGCAACCAGTAGCAACCGCTGCTCTGGCTTGCACCCCTAAGACAGAGTACAGAAGGAACCACCGCCACTACCGCTAGGGCGAATGCAATCCCAACAGACAGAACGACTTCCTGTCGACCGCCACTGGCGACAAGACAATCGCAACAGATAGACAGTACAAGGCAATACAGATAATTACAACCTGACTAGGCTAGAAGGAATGCTAGTGCACTTCCAAGGAATTATTCTAAGATAATCTTAGCAAACAATAAACAAAGGCTGAGACTCCAGGTAAGTTAGCAGGAACAAACCTCTATGACCAGCAAGGGATTCTGGGAGGAAATGGTATTTATACTGCAAGCCATCAAAGGAAGCAGCTAAGCATTTTGCATGCCAAGTGGATGCAAATTCCTCACCAGACCAACAGCTCAGCAAGTTGCAGAGTGAAGACAGGTCTCCTTTCCAGAGACCTGCAGCACTCAGACCTACAGAATGGTCAAAAAGCTGTCTGCCTGTGCAGACAGCAGAGCAGATCATTACACTAGTATATTGGTATGCAAACCGTAGCTTGTTCCTGGCCAGGAAATAATACCACACCAACATCACATACGCCCACGCATACTTGCTCCATTCACATTAGTGCCAAAGAGTGGTGCGACTTTGGGGGCCCCCTGTGTTTAAACATTGGATTCCAGTACACTATTCATCAAGCATAATCAAGTTCCAATAGTTATGCACAGGTATATCTGCCGCTGTATATAGCCTGGCAGTACAGGTTCGGTCTCACCCGTCTTGTCGTCCACTTGTGAACCTCGGTATGTCCCTGGGTAAGGCTATGTTGCCATTCAGTCCTTCTCAGGGCTTAGTAGGGTCAGCTATCGTTCACCTCTTGTCACTGTGCCCCGGCAAAGTAAAGGACGCCAACCCGGGATCCCGTAGGCAGTGTGTGAAGGAGGATGCTGCGTCACACGCATACGCGCCAGCTCTGCCCACCGACGCGTTTCACGTTCTCATTGGACGTTTCATCAGGGTGTCCCATCCTTTGTATCCTCCTTAGCCCCGCCTCCCGTCTCCATTACCATGTCATTCAGTTTGGTTTACAGAGTGACTTTTAGGGGGTGGGCTGCATGCAAATTTTTGCTAGTTGGTAAACGTTACTCGCAATGGCTTCTCATTATGTATATTCCTTGCATATATATGAGATTTGCAGAACCATTCATAAGGCAAAGAGCAATTTATTTAATTTTGCTTGTTCCTGGCTGCTAAGCAGCTTCAGGCTATCACAGAGTACGGATAAAGGCAGTGTTCATACGGAGGTACATTGCTGCGATTCAGGATCATTATATTCTCAATTACATTATCTTATAGCACTGTAGCTGCTCCGGGAATCCTTGTTAGCAAGTGCATATAGGGCCTTGCAGTGCATAGTTCATTTATTGCATTATATTCTAGATATACAGTTATAGGCACAGTCCATATTTATGGCACAGTCCATTCACTGCGGGTCCATGCATATCTCATGCTTTACCCATCTGCTGGATCCACTCAAAATAAGCAGATCCACCACCCAGACAGCTACACAATGCACATTTGAAGATTGCAAGCTGACCATCCATCTAATCTCCAGCAAAGGAACATATTTATTTAACAATATTTATTGATTTTAAGAAAGGGGGATAGGTCCAATTATGCATTAAGCCCACCTGAAGTTACACTCCCGAGTTTTAAGATCCACATAGCCTCTTTGCAGTAGAGGACCTCATCAAAATCTCCCCTTCTACCTGATATTTTCAGATTATAAATACCCTTTGCTGAAGTTCTTTTCAAGCTGTTCTGATGGTAGTCCCTACAGTGATCATAGATTGTACCTGTTCCTTCACTTATAACTAAGCGCAGCTGATTAAGTGTAAACAGGGCCTTAGTGGATTCTTTGTTGTGCACAGTGCAGATTGTGTGCAGATTGTGGCCTAATCACATAGGCAACAACATGTCACTATGGGAGTGCTACATTTACATTTCTTGCCAATGTTGTGCATCCATGGGCCACAGGTACAGCTATGGCAGCAGCTCTGCTTTAACTCAACCACATGTACTGTAACAACAATAACACTCATCCCACCGATAAGGACAAATGAACCACAATATGCACAATAAATGACTCTGATTCTTACTTAAACTAGGTTTTCATAGTGGCTGGTGACTGGCTGCTAATGGACTTGGCTAATGTGACTCTGGTGTAATCAATGTTTGCCAAAGTATAAATATGGTTTTGAATTTGCAGAATCAAGTGCACATATTTTTGCATAAAAGCCGGACACGTTTTTTGCCTAAATATTTGTGAAGTTTTGTGAAGATGGTGCATTTGTTCATGATCATCCCTACTATACTCTATCTATCTATCTATCTATCTATCTATCTATCTATCTATCTATCTATCTATCTTTCTGTCTGTCTCAGGGTGACTTGATTGCAACAGTGTCACCACTGAAGAACTTGAATATTATATCTGTTTTATTCTATATAGATGCTCTTTATCATTAAGTTATACTTACCTTTCAGTGATATCTTCATAAACATCCTCATAAAAAAGTATACAGATCGTTAAAGATTCTTTCATAAAGTCTGATATTATTTCAGTTTTTTGTGTGTGATAATCATCTAAAAAAGCAGAGTACAAGTCTAAAAATAAGTTGCAAAACAATGTGTGTCTATCAGAATGAACCACAGAATTGTGCAGGTAGTTCACTTGTTCTAGTGTCCAGAAGACAAAAGGAGCTCATTTAACAAACAAGTAATTCTGAGACTGAAAAGAAACATTCATGTGTAGTTTGCTGTTTCTTGTTTCACTACTTAATCAATACAAATGTCTTAAGAGTCATCATTTATCTTTATCAGCTAGAACGCAACAACAACAAAAAAGAAGAAAAAAGAAAGAAACATGCTAAAACAAAACAAACAAACAAGAAAAACGTTGTCTTCTAACGAGCCCCAATCCCAAGTTTCTATATCATCCCTGTATCATGAGGCTATATGTATAGCTTCTGTGTTCAGACTTTATTTAATGAACTCAGAGCTGAAGCTGTTGACCCAAAGGTCAGTACCATCATGTTACAGTCTCTGTAAGAAGTAACAACCAAAGCAGTTTCACAACAAAGACCTAATGGTTTGATACAGTGTGGAGGAGGAATAGCAATAACCTGTCGAGTTGCTACCTTTGGAATGTGGGTGATGAAAGCTCTCTCATCCATTGATTTTTACATCAACCTCCTCTAAGAGTCTTCATCTTACCACTGGATTCCCTTCACACAGCAGTGATAGGACTGTGAGCCCAGAAGATCATACAGAATTTGGTAATGGAAACTTTTGCTTATACTGTATCTAAAACATTTCCATGGTATATAAAACAGCTGAATAAATGGCAGTGGTGACAATGTAAGTAGTGGCTTTGGCTTTCAAACTTGGGGACTCAATAGAACATTTAGCAAAATATAATTGTGTGCATAAAAAGAAATAAAAAAATATTAACTTAGTATTTACTTGGTCGTATCTAGTTGGTTGTATCTAGTACTGTTTCATCACATTTATAAGAGGTTTTATTTCTTCTAGTTTAAGTCTATCTGGGATTGCTCAATATGCAGAGTGCAGAACTGTATATGTAAAATTGTGACTCATATGACCCTTATACTATCGTAAAGCATACATTCATGTTGCTTAGTGATAAAACAGAGCACATTGGTGCAATACAACTCATTTTATTATAAAATGCTGTTAAAAATAACTGGTATTTCCATTGCATTGTGCGGGCAGCTATTAGTTGATAGTTTCTAAAATTAAAAATATATAATATAGCACAAATATAAAAACAATTGCCAAAGGAATTAGGCCTGGTTCACATTAGCGTTCGCTATCCGGATTTTCCGGATCTGATCCGGACCGCATACTGTACAAACGGAACGTACGTTCCGCATAGCAATGTAAAGTCTATGCGGACGTTCACACGCGTCCGTTCCGTACGTACCGGAGCCGGATCGGATCCGGACTCCGGACTCTTTTCCAACATGCGCTATTTTTTGGGTCCGGGTCTCCAGCCCACGCACCCGGACCGGAGCCGGACCTGAGCCTGACAGCACCATCCGGAACACAGAAACCAATGGGGAACGGAAGGCACAGAACACACTGCCTACAAAAACCTGACGTTCTACCCCACTTCCTAGGCGTATCCAAGCGGCCATTTCGGATGGGGACACATGGGCCAAGCATGTCTGGAGTAGAGCAGCAGTGACAGACGTGCTGGAGCTATTTGGCAGAATGTCGGAGGTGGAGGTGAGGCCTACAGCGGAGGAACCTGATTCTACAGGTGCACCTTCTGCTGACCCCAACATTTTTTTCTTAAAATTTCGCTATTTTTTGCCCACGGATCCGGATGGCAGCCTGATGCATGCCTGATGCAAACGGACCGGATCAGGATCGGATCCGGATCGGAACCGTACGGTTCTGATCAGGATCAGGTCAGGATCAGGTCAGGATCCGATCAGGATCAGGTCCGTTTACTTGCCAAAACGCAAGTGTGAATGGGGTCTAAAGGTATGTTTACGATTTCCTGTCAATTGATACTATAGTAAACAGAAAAAATAATTTCCTGGGGGTTGCATATTGCATGAATAATAACAGTCTCAGCTCTTATCCTAGAAAAAGATCATAATGACGTAAACCTTTTAAACGACTTTAACCGCTCCAAGAAGTGTTTCAAAATCACAAAGTACGTAAAAAAACCTGTGTACTAAAACCCTTTAAAGCAAATCAGAAGCAAAAATAAACTTATTATATAATTATTATTATTGATTTATAAAGCGCCAACATATTCAGAGGCGCTGTACAAAGTAGGAAAACAAACAAGGCGTACATACAGTAATGATACAGACAATGATATACATCAAATATGGACATTGGTACAAAATACAGAACTGGTGGTTACAATGACAGATGTAGCATAATGAATAAAATGTATAACAGAGTGCAAGCTATGAAATGAACAACAAAATCCAAGACACATAGGGGTGAGAGAGCCCTGCCCTTGTAAGCTTGCAATCTAAAGGAATTGTATGTGTAGTACAGCTAAGAAATAGGGCGTTAGTAGCAAAGAAATTATTCTCATGTTGTTTTCCTGTACAGAAAGAGTTAAGAAACTTCAATTGTTATCTATGCAAAAGAGCTTCTCTCAGCTCTCCGACCCAACTTGGGTTGGCTACAGTGCTGTTTCTAAAGCAATTAAAAGCACAGTCAGAAACAGATTTAGATAAGATTTTACAAAGTTCAAAGGGTCATTAGCTCTGCTCTGTTTTGTAGTTTAAAATACAGAGTGTCGTTTGTAAATTGCAAATATGACATAATGATGCAATGTTATAAAAAGAAGCTATACAGTATATCCTATATGATAAAACCGTAATGTCCCTGCGTCCATCCGTGTCAGTGCTTTTTTGCACTGCGCATGTGCAGGTACAGCCGCAGAGACACTGCAGAGAGCCGGAGGATGACGGGGCCAGAAGGAGCGGGCAGGCGTGTGCGAGCTTGGTGGGCGCGTGCGCCCATGGCTTGTGCACGATGGACGTGCAGCGGGCGTGCGCATGTGCGCTGCAGTATTAGTGACAGACCTAGCCCATTTTTAAACGGGCTAAGTCACTAGTCTTAAAATAAAAAAATGAGACTCTTTTCTTTGCTACTAATGTTCTATTAAGTATCCCTACTACACATACAATTCATTATATCATAAGATTTTTTTCACCTCAGTGTCACTTTAAAAAGACTCTGTAACAAAAAAAGTTCCTCTGGGGGGGTACTCACTTTGGGAGGGGGAAGCCTCTGGATCCTATCGAGGCTTCCCCCGTCCTCCTCTGTCCCATGGCGGCAGCGATAGAGCTCCCCAAACGGTGGGGATGTAAATATTTACCTTCCCGGCTCCAGCGCAGGCACAGTAGCGGCTCTCGGCTCGGAAATAGGTGGAAATAGCCTATCCCAGTCAGGTCCACTCTACTGCGCAGGCACAAGTCTCCTGCGCCTGCGCAGTATAGCAAACCCGGCTGAGATTGGCTATTTCCGCCTATTTCCGAGCGGAGAGCCGCAACAGCGCCCCACTGAAACAGGGAAAGGTAAATTTTGCACAGCCTGACAAATTGTCGGCTGTGCATTCCGTGGGCCAGAGCGAGACCACCGTGGGACGGAGGACGGCGTGGGAAGCCTCGATAGGATCCGGAGGCTTCCCCTCCCGAGGTGAGTACCACCCAGGGGCATTTTTTTCATACAGATTTGTTTTAGGGAGAATGAAAATGTTCTACTTTCCTATGTAAAATGAGCTATACGTGACTTTTTTCCTATTTTGTGTGCACTTACAGTGGTTAGTAGAAGGAACCGATATGTTGTTGACTAGTCCATCTCCTCATGGGGATTCCCAGTATTTAATTTATTCTTTACAAAAGCACTTCCTGGAAAGGATCTATACAAAAGTACAGACTACCCTACCTACCTGTTTATATACTATTCTGGCAGTTGGACTGAGCAACTGCCATTCACTAAGTGCCTTTTAAAATAAAGAAAACCCTGAGAATTCCCCATGAGGAAATGGGCTAGTACAAAACCTGTCAGTTCTGGCAGATTTCTGCTACCTACTGTGAGTGACAGCAACATAGGAGAAAAGTAATTTATGTCTTATTTTATTTTGGATGAAACATACTTCTTATTTGTATTTTTTTTACATGTATTTAAAATTTTACAATTTTTCATTATAGTGGTTTCCATGTTTCAAGCTGCCGGCAAGGAGGCCGCAATAGCAGCACAGGGGGCGATATTGTGGCTGGGAACGCGAATAATCACTCGCGTTTCCAGCCTGTTGGGTCCTGACCGCGAAACCGGAAGTGGTCGCCGGCGGGGACGGGAGGATCACAGAGACACGGTGAGGGCACCGATCGGCTGCAGGGGGCTGAGGGAAGCCCCAGGTGAGTAAAACTCATTTTTTTTTAGAGACTTAAGTACGTCTTTAAAGCTGCAGTGGCCCATTTAGTAAAAAATGGCCTGGTCACTAAGGGGGTTTAACACCGCGGTCCTCAAGTGGTTAATAAGGGGTCTCCCAAATGTCCTTATCCCCTACACTCCAGGGAGTATAGGGGTTATTAGTAACACCAACACCATCAGAACAATGTTTCCATGCTATAGCCTGTGGGTTGTCCTTTTAAATAGTATCTGCAGTCACTCACTGAGCAATCACATGTCTGTAGCTGCCACTAGATTGCTAATAAATATTTTTGAAGGGTGTTATTGGCTGTGCCAGAGTCCCTGTTTGAACAGTGATGTAGCTCAGGATACCCTCTTGAAAACAGGGGTAGCATTAGCTATATGCAGGAGTATAAGATTAGCTACATAGGATGGGTTTACCCAAATGGAGGCCCCTTTTTCCATGCTTTGCTAGTGTATCCCTTGTCGTTGTTAGCAGAGGGTGGGGGGGCATAAATAATGCATAAGTGATGTGTCTTATGACTGTGTCCAGCCCATGGAAGTATTGCTGCCCCTGATAGATTGTTTGCCGTATGTGCCCTAATTTCAGGATGTGGTGTCCCAGGCCTTACAGCTGCCGCATGCTGTATGATCTTGTGTTTCCTCTTCCTGGTGCAGTGTGGTATGTTTTGGGAACTCCTGGATCAGAATCAGAATCCATTTATTTCGCCAAGTACAACGTGAGTTGTACCCGGAATTGATTTTGGCACAAACAGGGTCGGAGATGGTACAGTAACAAAAAAAGTACATGTGGCATACAGTAGGTACATTTGATACACAGTAGATACATACAGAGTCTGCTTATACAACAGATACCTACAGTAGGTTCAAGCTTATATAGGCATAGATTATAGAGTGAAAAGCATAGGTAGAGAAACTGTAGAAAGATGGACGCAGGAGAAAGGACCGGGGGAAATCCGCTGCCATCTAGGCACTCAAAACGCTTCTGCAGCGATACTTTGAATCAGATGCCCTGCAGTCTATCCTGGAGAGAGAGAGAGAAGAGGAAAGGGCGAGAGGGAAAGCTAAAGAGACAGAAGGTGAGAGAAGTGAGAGTGAGACCCCTTGGGATTGCAGTGTAAACTTGGCCGGTTGGCTTTGTGGCTGTGGTGGGTCCATGGCTGCTAGGTCCGGCATCAAACATCGTGTGGAAGGACCTTCCGATGTCAGCACGAGATGCCACAGCAATTTGCTGACCCATGTAGGGACCAAGGTGGCTGGCCCGCAGTGGAGCCGGAACTGCACAGGTCTATGCAGTTGGGAAGGCTAGTGGAGCTAGGTCAGGGGGCAGGGTACCACCCCAACAAGTTCAGCGGTGGAGGACCGAGTTTATTAGGGGACAAGATGGATGGAAATTCTATCACTTAAAACAAATTATGGATGGAAATGTAATGATTTATGCAGCTATAATCACACATTATGCAGCTATAAGCTATGTACTCGGAAATGTGAGCCATGTTTGAGAATGGCCATATTAAATAGATGTATTTACATATGAACTTTTATAGGCTCAGTTCCCATCTCCCGTCGGACCACATGCAGCCAGCAGGAGAGGACAGTGTAGTGTCCACTCCGATGGACTGCTGTGATACGGCCATAGCCTGGGACGGATGCATTACCTCCATAGGCTATATGGAAACTGCATCTGCCTGCCTGGGATTGCCGTGGATGGCACAGAAGTGGCGATTGTGAAACTGCTCATTTCAGAGCATCGCAGCACCGACCGTTTTGTGCGCCAGCACTGCGTGTCTGATTTCTCCCTCCAGAGTTGCAGCCGGGCCCACAGAAGTTAGTAAAAACAAAACAAATTTGGCTGCCAAATTAAATGTATATATATATATATATATATATATATATATATATATATATACAGTATATATATATATATATCGTCCCCGACTTAAAGATAGACAATCCCCCCACCCCGTTCCCGATAGGAACAGCATGGGTTCTGTGATTATGGGAACAAGTAAAAAAAAATTCAAATTTGACTTGTAGTTTGTGAGAAAATTGGTTAAAAAAAATTCAAAGAAAAAATGGCTTTTAAACTTGTATGAGCAGGTACAGGGGGCAGAGGTGACACAGATGGGGATCCTGGAGGCACAGGGGGGCACAGAGGAGCAGTGAAGTTATAGTTATAGTAGAAAGTAGTAGAAGTACTATGTAAGTAGTATGTATAAGTAGTATTATTTAGTATGTAAGCGTGATAATAAAGCCTTGCTTGCTGTCAGCTTTGTTTGTGATCTGTAGATTTCTTGTATTAACCACTTCACCACTGAGGGGTTTTACCCCTTGAACACCAGAGCAATTTTCACCTTTCAGCGCTCCATCCATTCATTCGTCTATAACTTTATTATTACTTATCGCAATGAAATGCAATGAAATGAACTATCTTGTTTTTTTTGCCACCAATTAGGCTTTCTTTAGGTGGGACATTATGCCAACAATTTTTTTATTCTAAAAGTGTTTTAATCGGAAAATAGGAAAAAAATATTATTTTCCAGTTTTCGGCCATTATAGTTTTTAAATAATGCATGCTACTGTAATTAAAACCCATGAAATGTATTTGCCCATTTGTCCCGGTTATAAAACCGTTTAAATTATGTCCCTATCACAATGTTTGGCGCCAATATTTTATTTGGAAATAAAGGTGCACTTTTTCAGTTTTGTGTCCATCCCTAATTACAAGCCCGTAGTTTATAAAGTAACAGTGTTATACCCTCTTGACATAAGTATTTTAAAAGTTCAGTCCCTAAGGTAACTATTTATGTTTTTTTTTATTGTATTTTTTTTTTAAATTACAAAAAAAATAAAAAAATAAAAAATTGGGGAGTGTGGGAGGTAATGAGTTAATTTATTGTGTAATACAATATATTTGTATGTGTAAAATGCTTTAGGGTGTAGTTTACTATATGGCCACAGTGAGTCTGTTCACACGCAACCTGTAAGCGTCCGGAAGGACGCTTACAGGAAGCAGTAGGAGGCTGGGAGAATCACAATGATCACGCTGTTTCTAATAGAAACAGCGGATCATTGCGGGGGCTTAGATCAACGAACGGGAATGGATTTTCCCGTTCATTGATCTCCGGGCGAGCGGGCGGCGGCGTGCACGAGCGGCGGTTGCGCGCACACAAGTGGCGGGAGCGCGGACAGCGGCGGTAGCGCGGAAGGTACGGATTTCTCCGTCCCTGGGGGTTAAAGGATGGAAAAAGGGACGGAGAAATTCTTACCGCCGGGGGTAAAGTGGTTAAAGGATCACTATCACAAAAAGAGTTTTATAAAAAAAAAATGTGTAAAATAAATCTAAACACATAAAATGCACTATAAACTATGTTTTTCCTCTATAACTGTTATTGAACTAGTCCATCAGCTCAGCAATTCCTATATTGTGCTTTTATTGTTTTCAAGAGCACTCCATGGAAAGGATTATTAATATTATTATTATTATTATTGATTTATAAAGCGCCAACATATTCCGTGGCTCTGAATCTATACAAAAATGGCGGCCAACCTGTTGCACACTATTCTGGCAGTGGGATTGAGCAACTGATGTTCAGTAAGTGCTTGAGAATCTCCAGGAGCAGATGGACTAGTCCAAAACCTGTCAAATTTGTTACATATTTGCTATCTACAACAAGTGACAACAACATAGAAAAAACGTTATTTATAGTGCATTTTATGTTTGGAAAAAATTTTCATTTCATATGTTTTTATTTAAAGGGACTCCGAGGAGTGCCCGAATTTAAAAGAATACACTTACCTGGGGCTTCTTCCAGCTCACCGTAGGTGGCGAGATCCCGCGGCGTCCTCCTGGGTCTTCTCGTTCAGCCTCTGCCGGCCCCCGGTTATCCTTGTAAGCCGGCGACACCCGGGCCTGGTGTCGGCCGGCTCTGGTTTTCCGTGCATGCACAGACCTGTCATGATGGCCGCCGTGATGACGCGAGGCAGCCGGCGTGATGACGCATTGCGTCAATAACCAGGAAGAGCCGACTCCTCTGAGTCCCTTTAAGTTAAATATTTTTTTGCGATAATGATACCGCTACCAGTCATCGACAACTTCAGTTATCTCTGCAACACTAAGTTGAAGCATCACAATCTGTAATGCTTTGATTTAACAAATTATTACCACTATATCTGACAACAGTGCAATGAACTTGAGACAAATCAATGATAGCAGTGTAGGTTATAGGCACGCATATCAAGTATAGGCACACACATCAGATATATTCAATATATTTGGGACTTTTTCTATTAATACCCTTTCTAATAAAGTTGTGTAACAAACTGCATATCAGGAGGACGAGGAGATTAGGATATATGAAATGATCCAGTAAGTAGTTCACTTTTTTATTGTACAAAAACTCACAACTTTTTTTACAACAGGTTTTATGTATAATTCATTTAACATGTTCTGTTGAATGCATATTAAGAAATGATGCCTGATCTGAGGCTTCACCCTGCACTTCAGTAGTCTTCCTAAGAACAGTTATGCTTATATTGAGCAACTAGAGCCAGGATCTTGGCTCCTCAGCTCACTCACATCCTATTACAGAATGTGCTGACAGACAGTAGAGAAGAAGACCCAGTGGAGGATTGAGCCCTGTTCCCAGTTGACCAAGCCGAACAACCGCTTTTTCCTAGAAGTGACTATATCCTTACCCCTTCCTCCTTTCTACTGATAGAAATAATATATCATTTTCTACACTGCACATATAGTCCATTACAAGACAGGCATATATGAGTGTGCATAAATAATTTGTCATGCTGCATAACAATTTGTCAGTGGATTTTTCCTGGAATTCATGGTTTGCAATAACACATTTTTTGAATTTTGTTTTGCATTATCTACATGTCTGTCAAACTCTTATATCACTTAAATAGACTATACAAATGTATAGTGATAACATAAATCTGCAAGTTATGTTAACATGGAATGTAAAATGTATTGAAGGGAAGTGTAAGAATCCTAAAACACATACCGTATATTCCGACATATAAGACGACTGGGTGTATAAGACGACCCCCCAACTTTCCAGTTAAAATATAGAGTTTGGGATATACTCGCCGTATAAGACTCTTCCAACACACACCAAATAAAAATTTAAAACATCATATACTGGTGCTATGTATGAACAGATACTGGTGCTGTACTGTATGTGGTGTCCAGTATATTACAGAATATAGGTGATTGACTGGTTGGATTGGTCAACTTCCCTCTCCCTAAGTGGATTGATCAGCTCTCCCTGTCTCCCTGTTTATTAGAGCGGTATGGAAGAATAGATTGTGCTGTGCCCATAAAACACACCTCTTTCACCTGTCTGGACCTCCCTTGTATCCTATTTACCTCCTTCTCTGTCTCTCAGATCTCGCACGTGTGCACCTACACCGCTTCACTACAGTCCTCAGCAGCGAGATCTGAGAGACGGTAACAGGATAGGGCGTATCACCCGGCATCAATGATACCCGGAGTACAAGACGACCCCTGACTTTACAGAGGATTTTCAAGGGTTAAAAATTAGTCTTATAAGTCAGAATATTCAGTGTGTGAGAAGTGGACTGCAGATGTAGTTTGTTTTAGTGATAGGGGAATATGTTTCGGACAAGTGATTTTTTTTTCAAGCCAGTGAACAACCAACATTTGTATTCAGAAGGAGGTTAAGCCAAATATTCACTTGCGTACGTATACTGACGCTAATGCACCATCATTGTTAGTGATGTAAACCCTGAAATTATAAATACTTGAATGGACTAGTGCTAACTAGTACAACACTGCCCTGTGGTGATTCCTGCAGCTTTTTGCTATAATGTACAAGGTATGTGACTTTCTCTCCTCCCAGGCAGTAACTTCATAGGGTTGCCTGAAAAAAGGGCACCAGGAAAAAGGGGCCAGGCTGGATAACGAAAGGGTGCCGGAGGATAATGAAATCTCAATAACGATAAACATCATTAACAAAATTGGTTAACGATAAATACAGTTTTAAAACAGATGGGAGTTGATTTAACGGAAATATATTAATGTTATGAATCGTATTGTAATTCAACAATACAGCTTAACCCAACCCTACTCTGACACAGAACCCTCCCCCGGTGGTGCCTAAAAGTAACCACTCCCCTGGTGGTGTCTAACCGTAACCACCCTCATATCATTAGGTGCCTAAGCCTAACCACCCCCCTGGTGGTGCCTAACCCTAACCACCCCTCTGGTGGTGCCTAACCCTAACCACCCCTGGGTGGTGCCCAACCCTAACCAACCCACCTGGTGGGGCCTAACCCTAACCACTCCCCCTGCAGAAACACCCTTTTACACATAGACATAATAATATCTTTGATAACGTAAAATCTTTACAGAAACACCCTTTTACACATAGAAATGATAATATCTTTGATAACGTAAAATCTGTACATGCAAATGAAATAATATGACGAAAACTATATCATTGACTTCTTCTAAAACGATAACATACTTAAAAAATGTTAATGTTCTAATGTTTTTAATGACATTTATCGGGCACCCTTTATCTGCTCTTTCGCCGTATTACTTACCAATAATTGCATTACAGTCTATGGCCGCGCCCTTTTCGTCCACTAGCAGCCGGCACCCTTTTTTCCTGGTTCCCTTCATAGATAGATTTTAATTGCTGCAGTAGTGTACAGAGGCATAGCTATGGGTGGGCAAGGGAGGACATATGTCCCCGGGCGCAGCACTGTGAGGGAGCTCAGCACGGCCATTGCACTCCCAATTGCAGGCGGCTTACTGGCTACCCGAAGTGCCTCTGCTTCTCTCCCTTCTTCTCCAGAGGAGTGAAGAAGCATTAACAGCAACAGAAAAAGGATATCTAAAGGAAGGCACATTTGGCTATCTAGACGGGGGCACATTTGACTATCTAAAGGGGCGCACATCTGGGGCGCACATCTGAATGGGGTAAGGAGGAACATATGGCTATCTAAATAACATTTGACTCCACCCATGACCACAACCACATTCAGATGTGTGGCCACACCCATTTTGTCCAGAGAGGGGGCGCAAAAACCATCTTTGTCCCCGGGTGCTGAAAATTGCAGTATTTGTATAGTGCCTTTCTCCTGTCGGACTCAAAGCGCTTGCGAGGCAGCCACTAGAGCGCACTAGGTAGCAGTGTTAAGGAGACTTGCCCAAGAAACTCCTTACTGATTAGGTGCTGGCTTACTGAACAGGCAGAGCCGAGATTTGAACCCAGGTCTCCTGTATCAGAGGCAGAGCCCTTAACCATTACACTATCCAGCCACTATCACAGGAACCGGCCCCGTGGCAAGCCTGCAGATACGGTTCCTGACTGCGGGTTTGACCAGATCAAGAGGGAAGCAGCCTTAGTCAAGCTACAAGAAGGATGTCGCCCCTCAAAGCACTTCTCACTGTCACCACTAGCTGCTGCTAGACACTTCCACGATTCCCACTATGCTGTCAAGTGATCTGCATGCAGTTCGCGTTTTCGTATTCGGGTCAGCTTTGCACTTTAGGGCGAATACGGGAACGCCACACACACACACACACACACACACACACACACACACACACACACACACAGTACAATCGTACAGTAGCAAGGCACAATCAGGCACTGAATTTGTAACGCAAGTTACACTGCAGTCTATCTAGGCCAGGGGTCTCAAGCTCGCGGCCCGCGGGCCATTTGCAGCCCTCGATACAATATTTTGTGGCCCTCACTGGCAAAAGCTTCCTTATAGTTTGCTTCAGTGCTCCCAAGTAATCCGCCGCATCCCCGCCGCTAAATGAGGGCTGCAGAGCCCCCAAATCGCCCGGGGGGCAATCCGCCGGCATTTCCTGGAAGGGGCAGAGCTTTCAGCTTCAGCTCTGCCCCTCCTGACGTCAATCGCCACACGGATCGCTGCCTCTCCCCGCCCTTCTCTGTGAAGGAAGAGTGAGAGGGGCGGGCAGAGGCGGCGATGCGCCGCGATTGTGAAATTCCTTATACGGCCCAGCCTCATCCTGACTTCGCCTCCTGCGGCCCCCCAGGTAAATTGAGTTTGAGACCCCTGATCTAGGCTATGAGCGTTGGCTTAGTACAGCAGAAGTCAAACTTATTAAATAGCGATTTAATATTCCAGGAAAGAGTGCAACAATGCAGAAAATAAAATATACACAAGATTTACAAAAAACAAAGTAAAAATTACAAAATAAAAGTTACAAAGATACATCACAAGACAGTTTGCATAAAATAAAACGGGAATAAACGTTACCAGCATAAACAGAGAGTTGTTTGCGTGGAGCACGCAGTCTGGTCAGGAACCAGGTTAGTCCTAGCATCGTTGCTATCTCCAAAGAACTACCAGTTGTGACTATCCTAGGCCACTTATATAGTCCGATGCGTGGCCCGGGGGTATTTAATGTTCAGTCCCAAAACAAATGCAATTTTCCCAGGTGTGACGCATGTCATATCCTTTCTGTGATATGCAACTTCAAAGCTTTCCTGTTTTAGCTTCCCACTGTCCAGACTCAATTAGTCTGGATTGTATATTGACTTGTTTACATATACACAAAGTTCAAAGCAATGCAAGATCCAGGACAGAATAGAGGATCGTTACCTAATTACCTGGAACCAAATGCAAATGTAGTTTCATTGACATACAAACAATCACATTAGCAGCTTCTTTGAGCCAGGTGACAATAGTACATACCTAACCCTAGCTACGCCTCTGGGAGTGGCCCTTACAGCTTATCATGTTAGGCAGCTTTTACCCATGTGCTTGTCATCTAACACTGGCAAATGGCAGCAAGGAATAGGATTAGCATACCTTGCGAATAGGAATTTAGTCCTAGCTCTGCAGTATGACTCATGCAGTCAGACATCACAGCTAGGGCCTGGGCACACTTGCATTGTTTGGTAATACAGGTGGCAGTGCATTTTACAGAATCACATAGCCCCTGAGTCAGCTCTCTATTGCATTTCTCTCTCCATTCAATTATAACGAAAGGATTAGTGCTACTACATCATGTACAAAATTCATCCAGTGGTGTGCTCTCTAAATTTCATATGTCTTAAAGGGGACAATGCATGATACCAGCATTGGTGTCCCCCAGTTCATCAGTTACTGAAATTACATTTTATAAAATTGAGGTTTCAGTATTTGATTGCATGTGTCTTGTCTAGTAAAGCTAACGACAGAGAATTCCTTATTGGTAGTTGCCAATTCATTATATACCATATTTGCTGTGGTGAAGTTATTATAAACCACAAGCAGCTAAGGAGCTCTCGTATTTCATCAATAATCAGTAATGCATTATTACCATTTAGTATATAAATAGTGCCGACATTTTCTGCTGAACCTAAGATCATTAAAAATGATAAATAAATATATATATATATATATATATGTATATGTATGTATGTATATATATATATATATATATATATATATATATATATATATATATATATATATATATATACATACACTGTATATATTTAATTAAGTATTTATATAGCACTGACACATTACGCAGCATTGTACGTATTGTCTTGTCACTAACTGTCCCTCAGAGGGGTTCACAATCTAGTCCCTACCATAGTCATATGTCTATGTATGTATCCTGTGGTGCATGTATCATAGTCTAGGGCCAATTTAAGGTCAAGCCAATTAACTTATCTGTAGGCAAGGCGCTATATTTCCTTATGGCATATTTCCATTCTCTGTGCACTTCTTTTGTCTTCTTGTGTTTTGCAGAAAATTACTTGTCAGTGAGGTTCATCAGTCATATCATTATATAAAATCTTAAGCTACAGTGTTGTGAAAAGTATTTGCCACCTTCCTGATTTCTTATTTTTTTGCATGTTTGTCACACTTGAGGGTCCGTTTCCACTTGTGCCAGCATCTCGGTGATGGACACCGGTCTTGGTGGCCTTGCACAGCTATGGTGATTGGCGTGCGTGATGCAAAAAAAATGTTGCTGACTGTCCAGTTTTAGCCCTGCACGCAAATTTGGAAGCAGCCTATTGATTTCAATAGGCTGTGATTCCCAGACCGAATTTGCACACAGGGAATCACTCTGAAGTGCGCCCTTAATGTTTCAGATCCACAAGCTGCAGTTTTTAAGTGGGTTTATTTAATAATGGAAAAAAACATCCAAACCAATATGACCCAATATGAAAAAGTAATTGCCCCCTAAACTTAATAACTAGTTATGCTACTTTTAGCAGCAATAACTGGAAGAAAAAGGGGAGAAAGGATCACTAGATACTTTGTAATATATAAATATAGCAGCTATTCAATGCAATGCAATAGCAGCTTTCAGAGCAGATAAGATGTACTTTGGGAACTTGTAATTTGTAATATTACAATATTACTTGTGCAGAAAAGCAAATCTAATAACTGCATAGGTAATAAAAAGTAGAAAAATAAGATTTTATTGAATTTTACCATGTATACAGGTCAACCTTGTGTATAAGTCGGCTCCAATATTCAACCCTCTTAAGCTGGAATTTTTTATTGACTCAAGTATAAGTCTACCCAGCAAAGTTAATGGCTGCACTTGGGGCTCAGGAGGGGTTAATGACTGCATTGCATACAGTATTGCAGCCATTAACCCTTCCTGTCCCTTAACCTCCTTAGCGGTAACCCCGTGCTGGACACGGGGTAAGCCGCCGGAGGGTGCCGCTCAGGCCCTGCTGGGCCGATTTACATAATTTTTTTTTTGCTGGACGCAGCTAGCACTTTGCTAGCTGCGCCAGCACACTGATCGCCGCCGGGCCCGCGCCCGATCGCCGCTATCTTTTGCGGCGCGCGGCCCCCCCCCCAGACCCCGTGCGCTGCCTGGCCAATCAGTGCCAGGCAGCGCCGAGGGGTGGATCGGGACTCCCAATGATGTCCCGACGTCGCTGGCGTCGGTGACGTCATCCCGCCCCGTCGCCATGGCGACGGGGTAAGCCCTCCAGGAAATCCCGTTCTTTGAACGGGATTTCCTGATCGGAGATCGCCGAAGGCGATCGAAGCGGGCGGGGGGATGCCGCTGAGCAGCGGCTATCATGTAGCGAGCCCTGGGCTCGCTACATGATTTAAAAAAAAAAAAAACTGCTGCGCTGCCCCCTGGTGGAATTTTCATACCGCCAGGGGGGTTAAGTGCAGCCAATAGTCCAGGCCCCCAAATGCTGCAATTATTCCCTCCCTTTTATGCAGCCCAGTATTTTCTCCTGCCGTTTTCCTTATTAATTGTTGTTGCCAGGACTTTCAGACCAGTGTTTTACTGGCATTTCCATTCCTCAAAGTATCACCTACCACAGGGTAAATTGCTGTAAATGGGAACGTCACTATTAGTACACACATTACTCAATGTGCTCAGTGTTGCCGGTGAATCATGTATAAGTCGACCCCTATACTTTTATTTACAGAATGTTCACCAAAAATCCTTGCGGATCATCAGATATCATCAAGGTATTCTTTGGCAAAAGTGAGGAAATTCTTTGTTATTTTTGGTCAGCTTTTGCCTTAGAACTCTGCCATGCATGCCATTTTTGCCCAGTCTCATTCTGAGTAATAAATGCTGACCTTTAATTACGCAAATGAGGCCATCAATTCATTAGATGCTCTCCTGGGTTCCCCTGTTGTGTGCTTCATACCCCTTTCCTGTAAGATTGGAGGGGCCCCCTCTGTTTACGCATGGTAGACGTCATTGAAATATTCAGTTGGTGTTTTTGATTAAGAGAGCGACTGCATCCAGTCCTCTTGGGACACCCCAAGTGGAAACAGCTTCATTGTCTCCACCTGCCTCAAATGGTTGGTTGCCCCCCCTGCAACCCACTTTTGTGAGTAGTTTTGTTTACTCTTTAATACCATGCTCCCGCTGTCTCTGTGTCATTTTTCTCCCTAGAGTGTTTGGACACACCACCTCCTTACATTCTCTCGGATTATTTTGAGTCCTCTTGATGAGTCGTCACTGCACTCTTTGTGTCATTTTTGTAGGCAAACCATGCCTGGAAAGGTTCACCACTTTTCATAAGTCCCAAAAATTGAAACTTCATAAATGGCTTTGTAACCTTTTCCAGATTGATAGATGTCAGTTACTGTACTTTGTTTCTAATTTGTTCCTGAATTGCTTTAGATTGTGGTGTGATGTCTTTCTTTTTGAGATCTTCTGGCTTACTTCATGTAGTCTGACAGATCCTATTTAAGTGAAACCTTGAATCAACAGGTCTGAAAATAATGCGTCCTTGGCGTGGCTAGTGAAACTGAACTCATTATTCCAAAAATTTAAATTACCCACAATTACGTCATAATTTAACAAGGCAAAGGGTGACATCCTTTAAATGAATATTTGGTACTGATTATAGTTTGTAGTTTTCATCTATTTTTAGCTAATTACACCAGAGAGAAAATGTGTGCATCAACCAAGTGAACCTAACAAATCTGGCTTTGCAAATTTGGCCTATTGGCTAATCACGAGACATTGCTCATGCAAATATGCATTTGCTTTCGCATGCCAAAATATGCAAGGTCAAAAACCAACACCGCAAAGCAATCGCCCTGCGGGAATTAGTTCATGCTACATTAGCACTATCCAGGGGCGCCACGAGGAGGCTTCCCAATGCCCCCATACAACCGGGGGGCCGCGGGGGTCCCAGGCTCTCTCACTGCCTTGAACCCACACAGCGGCACCCCGGAGGGGGAGGCTGGGGGGTGCAGGCGATCTCCCCAGGGTGGCCAGCGCCGGGAAGAGCCGCCCGAACACACCTCCCAAAATTAAAAACAGGCACTTACCTTAACGTCCATTGCGTTCTGCTACATGCGCATGACCTGGGCGCGACACATAAGTGGAGGACAGGCGCAACCAGCCTGTTCCAGGGCTCTCACCTCCTAAAACAAGCCATTCACCACTTGCCTCCAAAGGAAAGAAAATGCAATGCTAATTACACCAGAGAGAAAATGTGTGCATCAACCAAATGAACCTGACAAATCTGGCTTTGCAAATTTGGCCTATTGGCTAATCACGAGACATTGCTCATGCAAATATGCATTTGCTTTCGCATGCCTAAATATGCAGGGTGAAAAAACAAAACCGCAAAGCAATCGCCCTGCGGGAATTAGTTCATGCTACATTAGCACTATCCAGGGGAGCCACGAGGAGGCTTCCCAATGCCCCCATACAACTGGGGGGCTGCGGGGGTCCCAGGCTCTCTTACTGCCTGGAACCCACACAGCGGCACCCCGGAGGGGGAGGCTGGGGGGTGCAGGCAATGCAGCGTGGCCAGCGCCGGGAAGGGCCGCACGCACACACCTCCCAAAATTAAAAACAGGCACTTACCTTAACGTCCATAGCGTTCTTCTACATGCGCATGACCTGGGCGCGACACATAAGGCGCCCCTGGATAGTGCTAATGTAGCATGAACTAATTCCCACAGGGTGATTGCTTTGCGGTTTTAAGTGCAAAAATCGGAGGGAAAATCGCACACCACCGTAGAGGTGCTGGACCATAATAGTATAAGCAGTAGAATCAAACAGGTCCGCACACTCAATTGATCCAAGATCCGGGTTTAATCAACCAATGTGACACAAGTCCACTCCATAAACCAACGACTCGTTTCGGGGCCCCGTAGGGTCCCCTTTGTCAAGGTAAAACAACACAGAATGGTTACCATTCTGTGTTGTTTTACCTTGACAAAGGGGACCCTACGGGGCCCCGAAACGAGTCGTTGGTTTATGGAGTGGACTTGTGTCACATTGGTTGCTTTGTGGTTTAGGTTTTTGACCCTGCATATTTAGGCACGCAAAAGCAAATGCATATTTGCATGAGCAATGTCTTGTGATTAGCCAATAGGCCAAATTTGCAAAGCCAGATTTGTCAGGTTCACTTGGTTGATGCACACATTTTCTCTCTGGTGTAATTAGCATTGCATTTTCTTTCCTTTGGAGGCAAGTGGTGAATGGCTTGTTTTAGGAGGTGAGAGCCCTGGAGCAGGCTGTTTGCGCCTGTCCTCCCCTTATGTGTCGCGCCGAGGTCATGCGCATGTAGCAGAACGCAATAGACGTTAAGGTAAGTGCCTGTTTTTAATTTTGGGAGGTGTGTGCCCGGCTCTGGCCACGCTGGGGAGATCGCCTGCACCCCCCAGCCTCCCCCTCCGGGGTGCCGCTGTGTGGGTTCCAGGCAGTGGGAGAGCCTGGGACCCCCGCGGCCCTCCGGTTGTATGGGGGCATTGGGAAGCCTCCTCGTGGCGCCCCTGGATAGTGCTAATGTAGCATGAACTAATTCCCGCAGGGCGATTGCTTTGCGGTGTTGGTTTTTGACCCTGCATATTTTGGCACGCGAAAGCAAATGCATATTTGCATGAGCAATGTCTCGTGATTAGCCAATAGGCCAAATTTGCAAAGCCAGATTTGTCAGGTTCACTTGGTTGATGCACACATTTTCTCTCTGGTGTAATTAGCATTGCATTTTCTTTCCTTTGGAGGCAAGTGGTGAATGGCTTGTTTTAGGAGGTGAGAGCCCTGGAGCAGGCTGTTTGCGCCTTTCCTCCCCTTATGTGTCGCGCCCAGGTCATGCGCATGTAGCAGAACGCAATAGACGTTAAGGTAAGTGCCTGTTTTTAATTTTGGGAGGTGTGTGCGGGCGGCTCTTCCCAGTGCTGGCCACGCTGGGGAGATCGCCTGCACCCCCCAGCCTCCCCATCCGGGGTGCCGCTGTGTGGTTTCCAGGCAGTGAGAGAACCTGGGACCCCCGCGGCCCCCCGGTTGTATGGGGGCATTGGGAAGCCTCCTCGTGGCGCCCCTGGATAGTGCTAATGTAGCATGAACTAATTCCCGCAGGGCGATTGCTTTGCGGTGTTGGTTTTTGACCCTGTATACTGTGGCATGCGAAAGCAAATGCATATTTGCATGAGCAATGTCTCGTGATTAGCCAATAGGCCAAATTTGCAAAGCCAGATTTGTCAGGTTCACTTGGTTGATGCACACATTTTCTCTCTGGTGTAATTAGCATTGCATTTTCTTTCCTTTGGAGGCAAGTGGTGAATGGTTTGTTTTAGGAGGTGAGAGCCCTGGAGCAGGCTGTTTGCGCCTGTCCTCCCCTTATGTGTCGCGCCCAGGTCATGCGCAAGTAGCAGAACACAATGGACGTTAAGGTAAGTGCCTGTTTTTATTTTGGGAGGTGTGTGCGGGCGGCTCTTCCCGGCGCTGGCCACGCTGGGGAGATCGCCTGCACCCCCCAGCCTCCCCCTCCGGGGTGCCGCTGTGTGGGTTCCTGGCAGTGGGAGAGCCTGGGACCCCCGCGGCCCCCCGGTTGTATGGGGGCATTGGGAAGCCTCCTCGTGGCGCCCCTGGATAGTGCTAATGTAGCATGAACTAATTCCCGCAGGGCAATTGCTTTGCAGTGTTGGTTTTTGACCCTGCATATTTTGGCATGCAAAAGCAAATGCATATTTGCATGAGCAATGTCTCGTGATTAGCCAATAGGCCAAATTTGCAAAGCCAGATTTGTCAGGTTCACTTGGTTGATGCACACATTTTCTCTCTGGTGTAATTAGCATTGCATTTTCTTTCCTTTGGAGGCAAGTGGTGAATGGCTTGTTTTAGGAGGTGAGAGCCCTGGAGCAGGCTGTTTGCGCCAGTCCTCCCCTTATGTGTCGCGCCCAGGTCATGCGCATGTAGCAGAACGCTATGGACGTTAAGGTAAGTGCCTGATTTAAATTTTGGGAGGTGTGTGCAGGCGGCTCTTCCCGGCGCTGGCCACGCTGAGGAGATCGCCTGCACCCCCCAGCCTCCCCCTCCGGGGTGCCGCTGTGTGGGTTCCAGGCAGTGGGAGAGCCTGGGACCCCCGCGGCCCCCTGGTTGTATGGGGGCATTGGGAAGCCTCTTCGTGGCGCCCCTGGATAGTGCTTATGTAGCATGAACTAATTCCCACAGGGCGATTGCTTTGCGGTTTTGGTTTTTGACCCTGCATATTTAGGCATGTTAAAGCAAATGCATATTTGCATGAGCAAAGTCTCGTGATTAGCCAATAGGCCAAATTTGCAAAGCCAGATTTGACAGGTTCACTTGGTTGATGCACACATTTTCTCTCTGGTGTAATTAGCATTGCATTTTCTTTCCTTTGGAGGCAAGTGGTGAATGGCTTGTTTTAGGAGGTGAGAGCCCTGGAGCAGGCTGTTTGCGCCTGTCCTCCCCTTATGTGTCGCACCCAGGTCATGCGCATGTAGCAGAACGCAATGGACGTTAAGGTAAGTGCCTGTTTTTAATTTTGGGAGGTGTGTGCGGGCGGCTCTTCCCGGCGCTGGCCACGCTGGGGAGATCGCCTGCACCCCCCAGCCTCCCCCTCCGGGGTGCCGCTGTGTGGGTTCCAGGCAGTCTGAGAGCCTGGGACCCCCGCGGCCCCCCGGTTGTATGGGGGCATTGGGAAGCCTCCTCGTGGCTCCCCTGGATAGTGCTAATGTAGCATGAACTAATTCCCGCAGGGCGATTGCTTTGCGGTGTTGGTTTTTGACCCTGCATATTTTGGCATACGAAAGCAAATGCATATTTGCATGAGCAAGCAATGTCTCGTGATTAGCCATTTAGCCAATAGGCCAAATTTGCAAAGCCAGATTTGTCAGGTTCACTTGGTTGATGCACACATTTTCTCTCTGGTGTAATTAGCATTGCATTTTCTTTCCTTTGGAGGCAAGTGATGAATGGCTTGTTTTAGGAGGTGAGAGCCCTGGAACAGGCTGTTTGCGCCAGTCCTCCCCTTATGTGTCGCGCCCAGGTCATGCGCATGTAGCAGAACGCTATGGACGTTAAGGTAAGTGCCTGATTTAAATTTTGGGAGGTGTGTGCAGGCAGCTCTTCCCGGCGCTGGCCACGCTGAGAAGATCGCCTGCACCCCCCAGCCTCCCCCTCCGGGGTGCCGCTGTGTGGGTTCCAGGCAGTGGGAGAGCCTGGGACCCCCGCGGCCCCCTGGTTGTATGGGGGCATTGGGAAGCCTCTTCGTGGCGCCCCTGGATAGTGCTTATGTAGCATGAACTAATTCCCACAGGGCGATTGCTTTGCGGTTTTGGTTTTTGACCCTGCATATTTAGGCATGTTAAAGCAAATGCATATTTGCATGAGCAAAGTCTCGTGATTAGCCAATAGGCCAAATTTGCAAAGCCAGATTTGACAGGTTCACTTGGTTGATGCACACATTTTCTCTCTGGTGTAATTAGCATTGCATTTTCTTTCCTTTGGAGGCAAGTGGTGAATGGCTTGTTTTAGGAGGTGAGAGCCCTGGAGCAGGCTGTTTGCGCCTGTCCTCCCCTTATGTGTCGCACCCAGGTCATGCGCATGTAGCAGAACGCAATGGACGTTAAGGTAAGTGCCTGTTTTTAATTTTGGGAGGTGTGTGCGGGCGGCTCTTCCCGGCGCTGGCCACGCTGGGGAGATCGCCTGCACCCCCCAGCCTCCCCCTCCGGGGTGCCGCTGTGTGGGTTCCAGGCAGTCTGAGAGCCTGGGACCCCCGCGGCCCCCCGGTTGTATGGGGGCATTGGGAAGCCTCCTCGTGGCTCCCCTGGATAGTGCTAATGTAGCATGAACTAATTCCCGCAGGGCGATTGCTTTGCGGTGTTGGTTTTTGACCCTGCATATTTTGGCATACGAAAGCAAATGCATATTTGCATGAGCAAGCAATGTCTCGTGATTAGCCATTTAGCCAATAGGCCAAATTTGCAAAGCCAGATTTGTCAGGTTCACTTGGTTGATGCACACATTTTCTCTCTGGTGTAATTAGCATTGCATTTTCTTTCCTTTGGAGGCAAGTGATGAATGGCTTGTTTTAGGAGGTGAGAGCCCTGGAACAGGCTGTTTGCGCCTGTCCTCCACTTATGTGTCACGCCCAGGTCATGCGCATGTAGCAGAACGCAATGGACGTTAAGGTAAGTGCCTGTTTTTAATTTTGGGAGGTGTGTGCGGGCGGCTCTTCCCGGCGCTGGCCACGCTGGGGAGATCGCCTCCGGGGTGCCGCTGTGTGGGTTCCAGGCAGTGAGAGAGCCTGGGACCTCCGCGGCCCCCGGTTGTATGGGGGCATTGGGAAGCCTCCTCGTGGCGCCCCTGGATAGTGCTAATGTAGCATGAACTAATTCCCGCAGGGCGATTGCTTTGCGGTGTTGGTTTTTGACCCTGCATATTTTGGCATGAGAAAGCAAATGCATATTTGCATGAGCAATGTCTCGTGATTAGCCAATAGGCCAAATTTGCAAAGCCAGATTTGTCAGGTTCACTTGGTTGATGCACACATTTTCTCTCTGGTGTAATTAGCATTGCATTTTCTTTCCTTTGGAGGCAAGTGGTGAATTGCTTGTTTTAGGAGGTGAGAGCCCTGGAGCAGGCTGTTTGCACCTGTCCTCCCCTTATGTGTCGCGCCCAGGTCATGCAAATATAGCAGAATGCTATGGATGTTAAGGTAAGTGCTTGTTTTTTTTAATTTTGGGAGGTGTGTGTGCGAGCGGCTCTTCCCGGCGCTGGCCACGCTGGGGAGATCGCCTGCACCCCCCAGCCTCTCCCTCCGGGGTGCCGCTGTGTGGGTTTCAGGCAGTGGGAGAGCCTGGGACCCCCGCGGCCCCCCGGTTGTATGGGGGCATTGGGAAGCCTCCTCGTGGCGCCCCTGGATAGTGCTAATGTAGCATGAACAAATTCCTGCAGGGCGATTGCTTTGCGGGTTTGGTTTTTGACCCTGCATATTTTGGCATGCGAAAGCAAATGCATATTTGCATGAGCAATGTCTCGTGATTAGCCAATAGGCCAAATTTGCAAAGCCAGATCTGTCAGGTTCACTTGGTTGATGCACACATTTTCTCTCTGGTGTAATTTTTATCTATTTTTAGTATGTAGCTTTAGTTGTTTTTGTATAGGATTTGCATACCTGGAACATTTTCTATGAACATGTGAGACCAAGGGCGGTTGCTTGGAGTGCTGTGCAGGGGATGTGGGAAGAGGCGCAGCATGGGGGGGGGACCACACCTTCTCCCCGCCAGATTGTGTGACCCCCCCCCCCCCAGTTGGTGAACTAGCTGGCGACGTCTATAAAGACACCACACCAATTCACCGTCCGCAACCCACATCTCACCTCAGCCTGTGGGAGGCCGGCAGAGCAGGGCTACAGGAAAATGGCATCCAAAGTCCTGCACTGGAAACTGTTTGTGTCTCCAGCACAGGGCTTCGGGTGCCATCTTCCTGTAGCACTATTTGCCTGCCAGCACGGGAGTTTCGCAGCCGGTCTGACTGCACTAAAGATGATTGGCGGAGCTGCAGGTGAGTAAATGCTTTTTTTTTTAACAGATGCAGCATCAGGGCTACAGGGCTATCGGGGGAACTAATAGGAAGTAAGGGGAGGGGAGAGGAGAGGAGCCCTGCTTAGGTGTATTTTCAGGTGCAACACTGCCCACATTAGGATTATTTTCTGGTAAAACATTGCTGCATTACAATTATTTTCTGGTGAAACATTGCTGCATTATGATTATTTTCTGGTGAAACATTGCTGCATTATGATTATTTTCTGGTGAAACATTGCCGTGTTCCGATTATTTGCTGGTGAAACATTACCGCATTATGATTATTTTCTGGTGAAACATTGCCGCATTACGATCATTTTCTGGTGAAACATTGCTGTATTATGATTATTTTCTGGCAAAACATTGCCGTGTTCCGATTATTTGCTGGTGAAACATTGCCGCATTCTGATCATTTTCTGGTGAAACATTGCTGCATTACGATCATTTTCTGGTGAAACATTGCTGCATTACGATTTTTTTCTGGTGAAACATTGCTGCATTATGATTATTTTCTGGTGAATCATTGCTGCATTACGATTATTTTCTGGTGAAACATTGCTGCATTATGATAATTTTCTGGTGAAACATTATTGCATTATGTTTATTTTCTGGTGAAACATTGCTGCATTACGATTATTTTCTGGTGAAACGCTGCCCACATTATGATTATTTTCTGGTAAAACATTGCTGCAATATGATTATTCTCTGGTGAAACATTGTCGCGTTGCAAATATTTTCTGGTGAAACACTCCCCACATTAAGGTAAGGTAAGTCCACCACTGCCTTCCTAGAAAATGTTAAAGTTTTTAGCAATTTTTATCCTGTTGGCGCCTCTGTTTCCTTTTCTGCGACACTCCCCAACATTGCCGCATTATAATTATTTTCATGGGGGGGGGGGGGAGGTCAGCCACAGGTTTTCTCACCTGGAGTGACAAAATGGCTAGAGGCGGCCCCTGTGTGAGACCAAAGTGGAGATGTCACAGCCACAGCACTGAGTTTGCTGTCAAGCATGTTTGTGGAGGGCTCATGATTTGGGCTTGTTTCCAGCTACAGGAACTGGGCTCCTTGTGGTATTTAAATTGAACATGAACTCCTCTGTGTTCCAAAGTAGACTCCAGTCACATGTGAGGTCATCTGGAGGATGATCCTAGACACATCTACACAAAAATCTACGACAGAATGGCAGCAAAATAAAAGAGACAAGGTATTGCAAGTGTCCCAGTTGAAGTCCAAACTTTAATCTGAACAAAAACTTTTGGTGAGACCTTAAGAGAACTGTGCATAACATGAATGCCTGCAAACTTCAGCAAACTGGAGCAATATAATAAAGAAGAGTGATCCAAAATTGGCTCTAAAATGATGTGAGAGGTAGAGAAAGTCACACAGAAAATAATTCCTTTTATTTTTGTTAAATAAATAAATGACATACTGAAATCTGTTTTACATCTGGGGTTAGATTTAAATAATTTTAGAACCTGCAAAGGACCATATAATGTTTTTGTTATGTCCTGTTATGTAACACATTTGTATTGAAAGAGCTTGTACTTTCTTTTTCCTTCAACCCCAGCTGACCCCTACCCTGCAGCAATTGCCACAATATATATATATAGAAGCTGCAATTTGTGCAGCGGGCAGCCCCCAGCACCCATTATTTTATCGGGTGCGGAAGGTGCTGGGGAAGCCATAAGTGCCCATGTTGATAGCTGGCTAGTGGCTATAACAGGAAATTTATGTGTTGGAGGAACCCAATAAAATAGCTGCCACTGGGGCTGCCTGTAGCGGCCACTGAGGCTGCCTGCTATACAAACTGCGGCTACAAATAGGCTTTCAAATTTCCTGTTATTTTAATATGGGTGTCTATGGCAGTGCCCAAACCTCCTCCAGAGCCTACATATTACCTATTACCTGATTTGGGAAATAAAAAGAAAGTCATGAATTTAATTTAAATATATGGAGATTGCATACACTAGATCATGAATACAACTGCATAAAAAGAGGGTGTAGGGGCAACATATACAGTTTAACAAAAAAAGAAAAATGATACAACGTATGGAAAATGTCCAATATTGCACTACTCAGCACAGTAAGGTATATCATAATAAACACAATTTTTTGTTGAATCAAGAGTATATGCCTTATTACAGAACAGTGAAACTGTGCTGGGAACGTTTGCTCTTTTTTGACTTGGTAAAATTTGAAAAGATATAAATTGGGAAAAGTACTGGAGGTGCGTAGCAGATGTGTCTATAAACCAGTGGCGTTGCTAAGATCCTAAGATATCTTTTGGGCACTCCAGCTGAAAAATGGGTGGGGCCATGCACCGGAATGTGGGTGTGGTCATGGGCAGAGCCAAATTTACATGAACTTAACAGAGGCTTAACCTCCCTGGCGGTAAGCCCGAGCTGAGCTCGGGCTATGCCGCCGGGAGGCACCGCTCAGGCCCCGCTGGGCCGATTTACATAATTTTTTTTTTGTTACACGCAGCTAGCACTTTGCTAGCTGCGTGTAACCTCCGATCGCCGCCGCTGCCCGCCGATCCGCCGCTATACCCGTCGCCGCAGCTGCCCCCCCCCCCCCCCAGACCCCGTGCGCTGCCTGGCCAATCAGTGCCAGGCAGCGCCGTGGGGTGGATCGGATTCCCCTTTGACGTCACGACGTCGATGACGTCGGTGACGTCATCCCGCCCCGTCGCCATGGCGACGGGGGAAGCCCTCCAAGAGATCCCGTTCTTTGAACGGGATCTCTTGATCTCCGTTCGCCGGCGGCGATCGGAGGGGCTGGGGGGATGCCGCTCAGCAGCGGCTATCATGTAGCGAGACATTGTCTCGCTACATGAAAAGAAAAAAAAAATTAAAAAAAAGGTATTTGCTGCCCCCTGGCGGATTTTAACAAACCGCCAGGGAGGTTAAGTAGGCCTGCCCAGCAAAATGTTGGATGAATCTCCCCTCTCCATCAATATAAAAAAAATGCAGTATATCACATAAATAGGCAGTGTCACTTAAACATCACTAGGCGGAGTTACCTGTCTTCTGTGCTGGCTGGTCTGGCTTTCTGCTGGGCAAGTTGGCCTGCTGCCAGGTTGTCTGGTAGTCCCCCCATAGCATTCCCTGACCTTCTAGTGGATTACCTCCCATGCTCTTACGGAGCTCTCATTGAGGCACCACAACTCCCAGCATTCCCCCATAGAAGAAACACAGCTTCCTTCATGCCCCCATAAAGGTATCAAAGCACCCAGCATGACATCACAGCACCCAATATGCCCACATAGAGGAACCATAGCACCCAGCATACTCCCCCATTGCTGTGTTCTGTGGTGCCATGCTGGGTGCTATGGTGTCATGCTGGGTGCAATGGTGCCACTATGGGGCACACTGGGTGCTGTGGTGCCATGCTGGGTGCTGCATATGTAATAGACTGATTTTTGTGTAAAAAAATCTGTAAAGCAGTAATTTCCCAATAAGCTATTGGAAAATAATCATATTCTTTGAAATATCTATGTAAATAACAGGCTGAAATACAGGATCAGGATTTGGAGTATTTATTGCCTGAGTCTGTTTATGTTTAGCAACTTGTTGACCTGGGGAAAGTACCTAAGGGGAGGCTCATGGCTTGGCTGCCTCATTCTCATCAGACATGATGCAGGCAGAGGAAGCATGCTCATGGAGTCCTTATTTATAATTCCCTTTTTCAGGGTGTTACATTTTGGAGGTCCCACCGAGATGAATGTGATGAGGATTAGCTGCCCAGACAGACGTCCCTAATCATCATTCAACTCTGAACACACTGATTGCCAGAGAGAACAGAGAGGTCGTGGTGGTTCAACAGCTGTGGAAGGAGAGACTTGCATGTGATCTGAGGTTAACGAATAGTGCCAGGAGAGCTGTGCTGTCTATCCTACAGGAAAAGGTTGAACATCAGACTAAATTTGTCCCAGGGCTAGAAATCGAGATGGAATCATCGGGTGTTGAGGACTTGAAAGTACAAGTGGGCGGTGCCTTGTATGCATTATCCAAAGATGCTTTGCTGGAAATATGTGACTTTTTATCTATTGCTGGTCCATCTAAAAATGTAGCAGATAAAAGTCGGTCATTTATAATCTTGCATATTATGAGGTATCTGGAGAGGGAAGAGTTATGTGAACTAGAAGATCAGGGCATGTCTGAGTTACTCATGCTGGAGGATAAAGTGAAAGAGCTGCAACAATCTTGTAGGGATAGTGTACCGAAGCAGGCAGTTTCAGATGAGACACAGGCAGGTGTGATACAGGGTCAGGTAGTTCCTCTCTCAGAAGCAGAACAGTTGAAAAAAAGAATAGAAGCACTACAAATGAAATTAAAGTTATCACAGCAGGAACAGACAAATCAGATCAGTGAAGCAAAAAAGTCAGTGAGGGGAGGAGATAAGCGTTTGAATGAAGGCCATGTTCCCGCTCAGCAGACTTTCCAGCATCATGTTCCTTTGCAGTGGGGTAGAGAATTTAAAATATCAGGTCAGATAGGTCAGCCAGGCCAAAAGGACAAATTGACTTTTTTCTAGCTTAGCCCACCAAATTGAGCAGGGAATCAGCAAGGGGTTTCCTGAAATAGAAATTGTTGATGCAGTAATTAGGGCAATAGCACCAGATTTGCAGCTGCGCAGCTACCTGGAGGGTAAGACCAACCTTACTTTGCCCACTTTGAGGAGAATTCTCAGATCTCATTACCAAGAGAAGGGTGCAACAGAATTGTACAAACAACTGACCTCAGAGGTACAAAGCAGTAAAGAAGACCCACAGACTTTCTTGATCCGGGCCTTTGATTTAAGACAAAAAATCCTGTTTGCTTCCCAGGAGGCAGAATCTGGTCTAAGATATGATCCTGTACTGGTACAGAGTATGTTTCTTCATACTGTCTTAACAGGTTTGCAAAATGACAACATCAGAAGTGACCTTCAACCATTCCTGTAGCAAACAACAACAAGTGATGAACTGCTTCTGGAGAAACTCAACATTGCCTGTGCAAATGAAGCAGAGAGACAGAATAAAAAGAAGCTACTCACCCCACAACGACCAGCCACAGTGCACTCAGTCCAGTCAGAGACATCTACAGCTACAAAAGGTAAAAGCACTCACCTGTGCCAAACTAGTAACACTCAATCTGAGGTACTGAGTGAACTGAAAGAAATGCGTTCTGACCTAGCTTTATTAAAAAACCTGGGTGCGGAAGTTGCACAGATCAGAGAATCGATTCAACAACCTACCACTGTACAGACACAGTATCAGACACCACCTGCAGCAATGGAGTGTATACCCCCTCAACAGTTACAGTATTCTCCAGAAAGCTGTTTGTTTCCCCAAGAACCGAGACAGATGGCCACGACCCCCTATCAACAAAGGTTTAGACCTCAACGCCTATATCCTTCTTCAGCATATGCCCCTCTGAGAAAGTGTATTTGGTGTCAGCAAAATGGAAATGAATATTGCAGCCATTGTTACTGATGTGGAAGTAGTGAGCACTTCCTTGCAGGATGCAAAGCGAGAGGTACAAGAATAAACAAAGATAATCCTTTAAATGGGAGATGGTTACTTCCACGGGACAGGGAGTAACCAATAGGAGAAGAAAGTCCCAACCATATTGTTTCCACTGTGGTGTTCAGGGAAGAGACCAGAAGTTCAGCCGATGTACATCTTGTAAAAAAGCTACCTACTGTTCAAAAATCTGTCAAGCTGAACATTGGCCTAAACACAGGAAATCGTGCGGACAGCATCATGGTCCACCAGTGCATGCCAGCAGCCCTAGAAAGGAGGATAGTCATTCCCGCATTGTCACTCTGGTAGGGAAACAGTGTATAGCTGAGTGCTACATACAGGGGCATAGAACACGAGCATTATGGGATACAGGCTCCCAAGTATCCATTGTCGATGAAGAGTGGAAAAAGAGATATTTGCCAGATGTGAAGTTAAGAGACATTTATGAGTTACTTGATGCTTCTGAGGATTTGAAGATCACAGCTGCTAATGGACAGAGCATCCCTTATTTAGGATTCATCGAAGTTACATTTGGATTAGCTACAGATAATGATGCCCTCGCTGAACTTGTTGTACCCATCTTAGTGATGAAGGGTGGAAAGCTCTCAAAACCCATTATAGGCTTTAATGTTATTGAGCGAATAGTTAAATCTAGTGCCACAGCACAAGTATCAGCAACAAAAAGAGAGCAACTGCATGAGACACTAAGAGCCACCTTCCCAAACCTTGAGAGAGAAAGTGTCACTGCCTTCATAGATATGGTGACAACTGAGCAACCATGCGACTATGTAGTGAGAACGACCAAAGAGAAAGTCATCGTGCCAAGACACACCTCTGTTCAGATAGATTGTAAAGTGCAAACCCAATCATTAACTAAGGACACTACAGTTCTCTTTGAGCCAGATATCAGTCCCCAGTGGCCTGAAGGACTTGAGTTTTGTGAGACGTTAGTAATGCTGAGAAGTGGTGTGTTGCCTTATATTGTCCTTACTGTACAAAACCCAACTAACCATGGCATTGAGATATTAGGAAGAACTGTAATAGGTACTGTACAGCAAGTTCAAGCTGTGTATCCAGATACCATCTTGGAGAAACCCAACAAAAGCCTTCCAGTGTCAGTGAGTCAAGTAAAAGTAGGAAGCGAGCAAGTTGCTGATACTCCATGGGATCCACCAATCGACCTGAGCCATTTGAGTGAACCAGAAAAAGAGGTGGTACAGAAACTACTTCGGGAAGAATGTTCCTCTTTCTCCAAATCAGATGATGACATTGGGAGCATTGAGAAGCTAAAGTTAAGAATCTCCTTGAGTGATATGAATCCTGTGGCGCGCACATACATATCCACACCGAAGCCACTCTATAAAGAAATGAAAGACTATCTTCACAACCTTATTATGCAAGGATGGGTACAAAAATCCTGCTCATCTTATGCTTCACCAGTGGTCTGCGTAAGAAAAAAAGATGGTAGCCTACGCTTGTGCATAGATTTCAGAGAACTGAATAAGAAGACTCACCCTGATAGACAACCAATTCCTCGAGTACAAGACATCCTTGATAGCCTTGGTGGCCACTCATGGTTTTCATTACTGGATCAGGGAAAAGCCTACCATCAAGGGTTTATGGATGAAGACAGCAGGCACTTGACTGCATTTGTGACCCCATGGGGCCTGTATGAATGGATAAGAATTCCTTTCGGGTTTATGAATGCACCTGCAGCTTTCCAACGTTGTATGGAAGAATGTTTGGAAGATGTACGAGACAACATATGTATACCCTACTTGGATGATACATTGGTGTACAGTCAGTCATAGGAGGAACATGTGAATCATGTCAGAGAAGTACTTCAGAGGTTGAGGAAGTATGGAATTAAGCTGAAGCCTAAGAAGTGTGAACTGTTTAAACGTGAGGTGCGCTATTTAGGAAGAATTGTTTCATCTGAAGGTAGCAAGATGGATCCAGCTGACACTATTGCAGTAAGAGCTTTAAAGGAGAAGAGACCAAGCACTGTGGGAGAATTATGTGCCATCATGGGCTTGTTAAGCTATTACAGACAGTATATACCAAACTTTTCTCGTATTGCTGGACCACTTTATGATTTGTTGAGAGGGACCACAGAAGACCATATACCACAAAGTAGCATGAGTACACGAAAAGTTCCAACAAAGAGAAAAGGAGTGTCATCACATAAATTGATTAACTGGATGGAAAAACATCAATGTATCTTGGAAGAATTAATAGACTGTCTAGTTGAACCACCAGTCCTTGGTTTTCCAGATTTTTCCCAGCCGTTTATCCTCCACACAGATGCCTCCAATCAAGGCCTCGGTGCAGTTCTATATCAACAACAAGAGGGAAGACTTCGTGTGATAGCCTATGGCTCCCGGACTTTAACTGCAGCTGAACGGAATTACCATCTTCACTCTGGAAAATTGGAATTCCTTGCTTTGAAGTGGGCCATTACAGAAAAATTTAGAGACTACCTGTATTATGCACCAACGTTCACAGTGTACACTGATAACAATCCACTCACATATGTGCTATCGAGTGCCAAGCTAAACGCCACTGGATACAGATGGGTAGCAGAACTTGCAGATTTCCATTTCACCATTCGTTACCGACCTGGTAAAGAAAATGTGGATGCAGATTCGTTGTCAAGAATGTCATTAAATATTGAGAGGGTGATGGAACAATGTACTGAAGAATTATCATCTGATTGTGTGGCAGCAACAATCCAAGCTATTGAGGCTCAAGACTCTAACCTACCGTGGGTTTGCCTAGCAGCTACAGATACCCAAAGTACAGGAGTGATTGATGAAATAGGTAAACCATTTTCAGTTGATGAAATTCGACGAGCACAGCAAGATGACAAGCACATTGGCCCAATAATACAGTGCAAGGTGAAGAACCATAAGCCATCAGGTTATGAACTGAATACTCTTAGCAAGCAAAGCAAGTGTCTACTTCGCAACTGGGAAAGACTTTGTATTGATGAAAAAGGAATTCTCCAAAGAAGAACATTGAACAAGACACAACTTGTATTACCTGAAGAATACAAGGTTACCGTGTTAAAGGAATTACATGATGAGATCGGCCATCAAGGTATTGACAGAACACTATCATTAATCCGGGATAGATTCTTTTGGCCTTACATGCAGAAGGAAGTTGAACATTATGTGGCAAGAACTTGTACCTGTTTGAAACAAAAGACGCCATGCAAAGAAACACGAGCACCTCTTACAAGTATTGTTACAACACAGCCATTTGAACTTGTGTCAATAGATTTTCTCCACTTAGACAAATGTAAAGGTGGGTACGAATATATCCTGATAATCATCGATCACTTTACTCGTTTTGCTCAAGCTTATGCCACCACCTCAAAGTCTGCTAAAACAGTTGCTGATCGAATCTTCAACGATTATGCTCTAAAGTATAGAATGCCAATGCGAATACATCATGATCAAGGCGGTGAATTTGAAAATCAGCTTTTTGCTCAGTTGAAAAAGAACTGTGGGGTACTAGGATCAAGAACAACACCGTATCACCCCAAAGGAAATGGACAAGTGGAACGGTTCAACAGAACATTGTTACAGATGCTTAGGACTCTTAGGGCTGGTTCAGACGGACGTTTGCAGAGCGTTTACTGCCAGCGTTCGGGGCTTGGCGTTTATACCAAGCTTTTACGCGCGTTTGCACAAACGCGGCGTTCGGGTCCCGATTTTCACTGGCGTTCAAGGAGCCCCTGGAAGCTACATGTTGCTTCCAGGGGCGGTTAACCGCGATAGGCAATGTCCCTCTAGGGGAAGAAAAAACGCGACCGCATCCGAACGCAATGCGAACGCTGCTGAAAGCCTGAACGCATCACGAACGCAACGCCAACGAACGCGACGCCTCCAAACGTCCGTCTGAACCAGCCCTTACTGAGAAACCGAAGACAAATTGGAAAGAATCGTTGAATAAGCTTGTCTATGCATATAATTGCACACGATGTGAAGTAACAGGCTTTTCCCCTTTTTACCTCCTTTTTGGAAGATCTCCAAGATTGCCTATTGACCTCTTGTTTGGACTTACCTCAGAGACAGGAAAACCTGATCATCGAGCATACATGGAAAAATGGAAACAAGAAATGCAGAATGCATATGAAATAGTGCAAGAGAATATGAAAAAGTCGACAGAGAGAAGTAAGAAACATTATGATGGAAGAATAAGAAGCTCAGTATTGTGTCCAGGTGACCGTGTCCTCGTCAAAAACCTGACGCCTAGAGGAGGTACTGGAAAGCTCCGTAGTCATTGGGAAGAGAATATTCATGTTGTGATTCGTCAAGTAGGAAAAGATCTCCCAGTCTATGAAATCAAACCTGAGCAGGGCAGAGGAAGATCAAGGATCATGCATCGCAATCTCTTGTTACCATGTGATTATTTACCACTGGAAGTTCAACCAAAACCACCAGTTAAACAGAAGGAAAGTAAGAAAGAACTAGATCACAAAGACACAAATCAAGAGGAAGATGATGAGGAAAAAGAATATGTGTACTATTACCATCCAGTAATTCAGCCTCAAGAATTTAGTGATGATAGAATTAGTGAGACTACTAATGCACAAGTAGATAGTGAGCAAGCGACATCGGCACTTAACAATGAACCGAATGAGCTGGATAAAGAAGCACCTTTGACCAATACAAGTGAGCCTGAGATACTACAAGAGACTGTTGAGCAAGAAGATAATCCAAGGGAGGATGAACTATCTGTTGAGATGCAGGATGAGGTTCTAGTATCCCAATGTCCAAATTCAGTTGAAGATCACACACAAGTCCATAACTTACCCAGGAGAGAAAGGCGAGCTCCTAAAGTCTTTACTTATGACCAACTGGGAACGCCAACATGCTATAATGTAGTGAATGCCAATGAAATGCTTTACCAGTATTATCCCATGCCAATTAGAGGGGTTGAACCAATGACAATGTGGTCAAATCCATTTCAGATCTACCAACCAACATTTCTACAGGCATATTAGAAGTCAAACTGTCTTAGTTATGAAGCATAGTTAGAGATTTCAGACCCTAAAGAAGAGTTCTAAGAATATGTATGAGGAGTAGTTGTGTGCTGTTGATATAGCTAACCAAATTGATCACTGTATAGTGCAGATAAGTTACCAGAATGCCTGGGGTTGAGAAATTGTCAGTTTAAGGTATGTGTAGATGTCGGGACGCCATCTAATTTTGCAGGGGAGAGTGTAATAGACTGATTTTTGTGTAGAAAAATCTGTAAAGCAGTAATTTCCCAATAAGCTATTGGAAAATAATCATATTCTTTGAAATATCTATGTAAATAACAGGCTGAAATACAGGATCAGGATTTGGGCTATCTATTGCCTGAGTCTGTTTATGTTTAGCAACTTGTTGACCTGGGGAAAGTACCTAAGGGGAGGCTCATGGCTTGGCTGCCTCATTCTCATCAGACATGATGCAGGCGGAGGAAGCATGCTCATGGAGTCCTTATTTATAATTCCCTTTTTCAGGGTGTAACACATAGTGCCATGCAGGGTGCTGTTGTGCCTCTACTCTGCCTGGGGGACATCCAGGGCACCCAAGAATAGATCTGAGGCACGTGCCACTGATCTTTGAGGCTAGCAACGCCCCTGCTAAGAACTGGAGAAGAGAAAAGAGTAGTTGTAATCCTCCCGACTGCACATTCTACAGCACATAGCGGTCTGCATCTTCCAGATCTTCAGGCTGGTTTCACACCAGAAACCAGGGTTATAGGTACAGTGCAATCGGATGATCTTATCGCACCGCTATGTCAAAAATAGGCTTTGGAGACCACTGCCACAATGCACGGTAATCTCACTTCTGGCTGCAAGCCAAACAATAAGTGAGGGAAGCGGGAAAAAAGGGCGCAGGCCGCTAGTGGACAAAAAGGGCGCCGCCATTCACTCTCATAATAAATAACGTTTAATGGGCGCCGAGCAGGAAAAAAGGGCGCAGGACATAAATAACGTTTACAAACGGCGCCAGGAGATTTTTTAATGATTTATAAGTGTGCTTGTGGTGATTTACGTTTATAAAATGCACCCGTGCCGAATAACGTTTATAAAAATACTAAACATATTAATCTTATTTAACTAATTAAAACATTATTTAAAGTTTTATCCCTTACTGTTTGTATAACATTATTATTCACAAAATAAAGCGATCAGTACGTAACGTAAATTGCAAAATATTTTTTGCATACACAATTAGTAAAACATTATTATCCACATAATAAAGGGGGTCTTAGGTTTAGGCACCACCAGGGGGGTCTTAGGTTTAGGCACCAACAGGGGGGTCTTAGGTTTAGGCACCAACAGGGGGGTCTTAGGTTTAGGCACCAACAGGTACTGGTCTTAGGTTTAGGCACCAACAGGGGGGTCTTAGGTTTAGGCACCAACAGGGGGGTGTAGGGGTTAGGGGTAGGTACAGGGAGGGTTACTTAGGCACCAACAGGGGGGGTCTTAGGTTTAGGCACCAACAGGGGGGTCTTAGGTTTAGGCACCAACAGGGGGGTCTTAGGTTTAGGCACCAACAGGGGGGTCTTAGGTTTAGGCACCAACAGGGGGGTCTTAGGTTTAGGCACCAACAGGGGGGTCTTAGGTTTAGGCACCACCAGGGGGGTCTTAGGTTTAGGCACCAACAGGGGGGTCTTAGGTTTAGGCACCAACAGGGGGGTCTTAGGTTTAGGCACCAACAGGGGGGTCTTAGGTTTAGGCACCAACAGAGGGGTCTTAGGTTTAGGCACCAACAGGGGGTCTTAGGTTTAGGCACCAACAGGGGGGTCTTAGGTTTAGGCACCAACAGGGGGGTCTAGGGGTTAGGGGTAGGTACAGGGAGGGTTACTTAGGCACCAACAGGGGGGTCTTAGGTTTAGGCACCAACAGGGGGGTCTAGGGGTTAGGGATAGGTACAGGGAGGGTTCTGTGTAAGAGTAGGCTTAGGTATAGTTTTAGTAAAATTTTAGTAATAATTACTAATGTTTTACAACACTTATTACGAACGTAGTTATATTTATATCATCGTTATAAAGAATATTTTCAGATTTTATTATAAGAACAAACCGTAAATGAAGGTTATTCACAATAATATAGAATTATAACAATTAAACGTATATTATTGTTTTTTTAATAAACGTAATTATAAGTTTAACTTTAGAAACAGGGAAGATTAACGTTTTCACAATTTCCGATTTCATAAACATTATTTAATGATTTATAATTTTGTTAAACATTATTTGTAAACGAAATATAGCACACTATTTTTATAAACCCTATTAATGATTAATTATTATTTAGAGTTTACACCCCGCGCCCTTTTTGTCCGGGCGCCCTTTTTGTACGTACGCATAAGTGAGGCCCTGTAGCGCTCACTTCCTGTGACTGAAATAAGATTTGTGCAGAAGTGTATTGAAAAAACACACTTCCATGGTTGCCTCACATTGCCGCAAGTGTTGTCCCGGTAACACACTGTTGCTTTCGCGTCAGATGCGAATCTGCTTCCAGCACATCGCACCACAGAAAGTATAAAATGTCCCATAGAAGATGTCCAAGTGTGAAAGGGGCCTCAAAATGATAATATGGCTCTCTTTATTATTAGGGTATTTGAGATTATCATTCCTTTTGTATGACATGAGCTGTAAATCTATTTTGTATCCCATATTGTTTAAATACAGTAGTAATCTGATTATAGTGAGAATTCAATCAGAAGTGAGTTAACTGGAAGAAAAAAAAATGCTCTGATTGAAAAGGGTTGCTGAATGTCTGCATGCTAGAACTATTCCTGAACTGGTCTTTTCACCCATTCAACTCAAGTCTCTTGTGTCCAATACAGTTGTGTTTGTTTCTTTGAGTTTGTGGATGTAAATTATTCTAACATCTGTGATCAAGTTCAGCTAAAACGTTAGGAAAATAAAATAAAATCAGAGGTCATACTGGTTAACTACCAATTATTGCTACCTGTGGTAATAGTAACACATTATGAAAACAGATAGACTGGATTTTCAGGAAACGTCTGACAGTCTCAGTAGGATCATCACCTTCTTTTTAATTGACAAAGCAGCTTTTCTCCGAAAAATGTGATTAACAGTAATGATTCAGACAGCGTGGCAATTATTTTGCTAGACTTGTGGGCATCAGCTTTATGACTGCTCTGCATAAAGGATTGTTAAGTACACAGAAGCAATATTAACTTTGCAATGTAATTTTTTGTGCATTTTTCATAAAAAAATGTTAGTGTGCAATTTTATTGTTCTGGAGTAACCCAGCGTAACAGCTGCATCATGGCTGATAGGGGTAACTACATTTTGCAGTCTGCATGCATGTCAGCAGTTTACATCACTGCATGGACTAGGTCTTAAAACTTCTCAGAACCAATGTGTCCTCTGTAGTATTGCTACCTTATGCACAGAAAAGGTACCATACATGGGGACAGGCAAAAATGGCGCACAGCGCCAATAGTGTCAGAATGGCGCTGCACTTAAAACGATATTTATCGTTTTATATGTGTTGTTGTTGTTTTTTTGCAGGGATCGGGCTGGAGGAGAGGCAGCGGGCTGGCAGCGGGGATCGGGCTGGAGGAGAGGCAGCGGGGGTCGGGCTGGAGGAGAGGAAGCGGGCTGGCAGCGGGGGTCGGGCTGGAGGACAGGCGGCGGGCAGTGGGCTGGCAGCGGGGGTCGGCCTGGAGTAGAAGCAGCGGGCAGTGGGCTGGCAGCGGGGGTCGGGCTGGAGAGGCAGCGGGGTGGAGGGAGTAGAATTGGGTAGCATGTGTATACATTACATTGTCCCGGCCGGCGATCGCTGGACCTTCACTTCACAGCTTGTACGAGTCCTGCATCCAGCCAATCACCATGCGGAAACTGAAGCCGCATGGTGATTGGCTGGATGCAGGACTCATGCAAGCTGTGAAGTGAAGGTCCAGCGATCGCCGGCCGGGACAATGTAATGTTTACACATGCTACCTACTCCCTCCACCCCGCTGCCTCTCCAGCCCGACCCCCGCTGCCAGCCCACTGCTTCTACTCCAGCCCTACCCCCGCTGCCAGCCTACTGCCCGCTGCCTGTCCTCCAGCCCGACCCCCGCTGCCAGCCCACTGCCCGCTGCCTCTGCTCCAGCCTGACCCCGCTACCAGCCCGCTGCCTCTCCTCCAGCCCGATCCCCGCTGCCTCTGCTCCAGCCTGACCCCGCTACCAGCCCGCTGCCTCTCCTCCAGCCCGACCTCCTCTGACTAGCTCCCTGAATTTTTCAATGGCGCACTGTTCTGCTGTTTTATAAAACGTTATTTACCGTTTTGTATTTACATTAAAACGGTAAATAGCGTTTTATAATCGGCAGAACGGTGCGCCATTTTTTACTCAGCGCCATTTTTGACTGTATGCACCATACATATGGAATCAAAACAACCAGATCTGAAGATGATTTTGTGATGTTTATATGGTAAACTCAGTGGCGTAGCAATAGGGAATGCAGAGAGGTTGTGACTACACTAGGGCTACTGGACCTGAGGAGCCCACATAAGATTTTCCTCCAGTCGCTCTTTATTGGTGTTGTACTTGTGCCTCTGTATGTGTATTGACTAGTGGTAATAATTAACACACCATGCTTTTTCCTTACCTTACCCCTCTCTCACACAGTGGTGGTCTGTATTATGTGGTTATTATACATACAGCACAGAAATGTAGACTAGGACCCATGGTTCTGTGGCTACACAAACTTAGAGATGGAATTCTAACTAATTATTTCATTCCTTTTTATTAGTAGCAAAAAAGTTTCTGTACCGTGTCAGACAAACAAATTATATAAGTAGAAGAAACAACGTTTTGTAAAAAATATTACCTTTTTAGAGTTAAATTATGCAAGCTTTCTGGGATCTAGTCCCCTTCTTCAGGCATATTTCCAGGTGTTAGCTGAAGTAAAACACTGATGCAGGTAAATAGTAAACACAAAGATGACAGTTGTGCTGGTTACTGTTTATCCGTTAGGTGTCAGGTGATCAGCAGGCTGGAGTCAGTAAGTAAGCCAAATCAATCATGTTACATAAGGAGTCATGAATCCTGTTCCACAATTCAAACCTTCTGTTAATGTCTTGAACATGTTCAAAATGAGATTGCTGCCGTTGTCACACACCACGTTGCCGATCTCCAATTGGTGCGGGGTCAGCCACTGATCCATCTGTTTGTTAAAGAGAACCTGTACTGAGTAAAAATATTTAAAATAAACACATGAGGTAACTTCAAATGAACATTACATAGTTACCTTGCCATCAGTTCCTCTTAAAAGCTCACCATTTTCTTCTGACTATAATCCCTTGCAATTCTGACAATATTTTGTCAGATCTGAAATATATCATTTGCTGTCAGTAAAATATCAGTTGTTGTCAGTTATAGCTGAGAGGAAAACTGATGTACCAGGTAAATGTCCATGTTTCCCTATGGCTCAAGTGGGCGATGTTACAGTTTAACTGTGTGCTGACCAGAAAGCTGTTATGGGTAATGGCCATTTTCAAAATGGAGGACAGAAAATTCCCTTGATCACAGTGAACAAACAGGACGCGGGACAGGAGAAAGACACTGAGGTGTAGACTACATGGAAGGTAAGTATGACTTGTGTATGCTTATTTTGACTTTTAATTTTTAGTTCAGGTTTTCTTTAAGAGCAGCCAGTAGAGCTGCTCCAGTGTGACCCTCCGCTTTGAGGCAAGACATGCCTAAGATGGCATGACACCGTCGTACCAGGCATGAAGCATAGGCCCTGGGGAGCTGGGGCTGTGTAGATGGAGAGGAGATCGCAGCACCAGTAGAGTTGAACTGCGACTCAGCCAAGGAGGAGGACGACAGTGAAGAGGATGTAGCAGGAGGAGTAGGAGGAGAAGGAGAGGAGGTGGTAGCAGGCCTGCCTGCAAGCTGTGGAGGTGTCACAACTAGGTCCGCTGCACAGCCAGAACACAGACAGCCGGAGGTTAAATACAGCAGCAGCAGGAGGAGGAGTGACGTTTGGCAGCAGGCAATGTAACGAGCCATGGTCCTTAGCGTTGGTACCACGGCGGTAAATAAACACCAACAGCAGGAGGTTACAGACAGCAGTCATGAAGCCCACATTGTGTCCAATACACAACTGGGACAGCACAGTTTTCAACCCAGACACCTTAGAAAGATATTATTTTTTTTTAAACAAAAAATGTAGCTTTTGTAGTGGCGTAATAGCTAGTGGCACATGGCAGCAGCGCATAATTCTGTGGACCCTGGCGGTGGGAACACGAACAGCAGGAGGTTAAATACAGCAGCAGCAGGAGGAGGAGGAGGAGTGACGTGTGGCAGCAGGCAATGTAACGGGCCATGGCACCTAGCATTGGTACCACGGCTGTAAATAAACACCAACAGCAGGAGGTTCCAGACAGAAGTCGTGAAGCCCACATTGTGTCCAATACACATCTGGGACAGCACAGTATTCAACCCAGACACCTCAGATGTATACCTATATATTTTTTTTAAACAAAAAATGTAGCTATTGTAGTGGCGTAATAGCTAGTGGCGCATGGAAGCAGCGCATAATTCTGTGGATCCTGGCGGTGGGAACGCAGACAGCAGGAAAGGGAGGGAGACACCGAGAGCCCAAGATAGTGCAGTATGTACTGGCAGTTAAGTGGAAGTGTGCAAATGTTAGAGTGGTACTCACAAGTCAGGGTTACCTTCCAGGTAACCACTGTATAGGCAGGTGGGGAAATTAAACCTGTCCCCACTCAGGATTAAGAAGTCGCTCTCTGTAGATGAGAAAAAAGGGGCCAATTCCCCTCCACCAGGGGTGGACACAATATTGTAAACAGTGTTACAGAGGCGCCAGAAGTATAAAAGTAGATAAAATGTTTAAAAAACAGGGAGGTAATAAGTGGACTTACCTCCCTGATGCAGACACAAGAAAATGTCGGATTTTCGACAAAAAAACGTTTTATATAAATACTCCAGCAGCCGGGCAGAGGAGGAAATGCCGATGCGCTCCAGCCTATACAGGAAGGAAGCGCATCAGGTCAGTGCGATCGGCGGCTGATGCCGCCGCAGCCAGCAATAAATATGAAATTAGGCCCGTTCTGAATGGCGGTGCGCGGGGCCTCCTCAAGCGCGGGGCCTGGGGCGACCGCCCCACTTGCCCCCCCCAAAGGCCGGCTCTGGTGGCAGGCCCTTAAGCTGCTGCATGTCGGCCAGGTTTGCTGCGGTAGCAGCTGAGCGGTGGAAACTGCGCACAATTTTCCGAGCCGGCCGGCGACGACCCACGGCAAAGATGGGCGCAACACGCTGCTGCTGTGCCTCTGCTCCCTTCTCCACAACTCTGCGATCAGTGGCTGGCGGCGGACCAGTCACAGACCTGCTGGTGCTGCCAGTGGCTGCAGCAATGGTGCTGCCTCTCCTGGTGGTGCCCTCTACCAGTCATTGTGCAATAATACATAAACACAATAAGAAAAACAAAAAAATATATATATAAAGGGCGGGAAAGGATGTAAACGTTAATAAAGAGTCTGGGTTGGTGGTGACTGGTGGTGAGTGACAAAAAAAAGAATGTTTTTTTTTATTTTTATAGTAGTAGTACTAACAGTAGTGTAGTCTACAGTAGTCGATAACTAACTCATGTGACAGTCAGACAGTGACAAATAAAAGTCTGTCACACACGGACGCGATCAATAGGGTCAAGCAGATGACAGTCACAGATCACAACAGATGCTGGCCTGGCCTGTGAAGTAACTATTACACAGTAGGGAATCCTGCGGCACTAAATAAACTCACAGACTAGCAGTAAAAATTAAGTAAACTAGTACGTAGGTAACAACTAACTATAACCCCTAGTAGTAGTGTAGTAGTCGACAACTAACTCGTGTGACAGTCAGACAGTGACAATAAAAGTCTGTCACACACGGATGCAATCAATAGGGTCGGGCAGATGACAGTCACAGATCACAACAGATGCTGGCCTGGCCTAGTGGCCTGTGAAGTAACTATTACACAGTACTAGTGAAGCCTGCAGCACTAAATAAACTCACAGACTATAGCAGTACAAAATTTTTTTTACTCTTTGAAAGATTTTATTAAAGATAAAGAACATACAGATCATAAGCAACATTAGCTTGCGCAGAAGCCAGGTTTAAGCCAGAAATCATCCATAAAAAAACAAACAGAAAACTTTTTGGCTATACAGTTTAAAATATCGAACTAAGCATTTAGAGATCATATATTCTAGTTCCTTGCGTTGAAGTAAGACTTTTGTATGTAGCAGCCAGCGCGTAAAACCCGCATAATGATAGTAAACACACGCTAATCAACTCTGAATGCAAATGCAACAGTGACCGGTCCACGTGCGCCAGATAGGGAGAGTAGAATGGTATTGTAGAAGAAAGAACAAGAAGAGAGAATGGAAGACTACCGGATGGTATTTTAAAGAGACAGTACGTTGTCTATTTTAACAAAAGGCTTTTATATTCATCTAAGTATTGGAAGTCTACCCAGAGTGACCAGGTGATAAAATATTTTTCTGAGCGGTCTTGGGATAGGAGTATTAATTCTTCCATTTTAGATATTGAGTCTACCTTCCTGATCCATTCTGAGACAGAAGGGGGAGTGGCTGACTTCCAATGTGCCGCTATAAGTGATCTTGCAGCATTAAGCATATGCATAGCAAGTGACCCCTTATATGATTTCAGAGAGTCTTTAGTGTCGTGTAGGAGCAAAGAACCCGGGGAGAATTTTACTTTGGAGCATGATATCTTTTCAACCCATTTGTGGATAGAATTCCAGTAGGGTGTAATTAAAGGACAAGACCAAAAAAGATGGAGAAGCGACCCTGTGTCTGAGTTGCATCTCCAGCAAGTTTCTGGGACTGAGGAAAAAATTCTGTGCAGGATGACTGGGGTTCTATACCAGCGGGATAGCAATTTGAAGCCTGATTCCTGAGTGTTCACATTAAGTGAACCCTTATGGTTGATCGTCAGAATTTTTGCCATTGCTCTTCCTCTATTGAAACCCCCAGATCTCTCTCCCAGTCAGCCTGGTATTTTATTTTATCAGGGACTGTTTCCAGTACCAGCATGTGATATAGTTGTGATATCAGGTGTCTATGGGGGCCAGTACTTAAGACTAGATTTTCAAAAGAGGAGAGTGGTTGAGTCCATGTGGATTTATTCTTCAGGGTGGAAAGGAAGTGGCGTATTTGGAAGTACTGCCACCTTAAGAGTGGAGTATCAGGACACATTCGAGACATTTCCGCGTATGTTTTAATGATTCCCTTGGAGATAAAATATATTACCCTAGGGCATCTATTCGGAATCCATTCCTTTAGGAATGGTATGTCAGCGGAGGGAGTGAATGAGGAGTTGTCTCTCAAAGGCGTTAATTTTCCCGGAAAGGATGCCAGGCCAGCACTGGGAAGGTAGCGTCGCATGGAACAAATGGTCGCCTTCATTATAGGGTTACACCATTGCTTTCTACAGTTTTGGGTACTGTCAGTCCAACCTAATGTACTTGCTTCACATTTAGCCGTTTCTTGTTCGATAGTAACCCATTGTTTGGGAGAAGACATATTTGCCCATTCTACCACTCTGCACAGCTGAGATGCCAGATGATACTTGGCTAGGTCAGGAAGTCCAACCCTGCCCAGTTCTTTTGGGATGGAAAGGGTAGCGTGTTTAATTCATGGGGGTTTGTGCCCCCAAATAAAACGGTTAATGCTTGATTGGCATGCTTTCAAAAATTGTGCAGGTAGGTCAATGGGCAAACATTGACTAATATACAGAAATCTGGGTAAGAGGTTCATTTTGATAGAGGCCATTCTACCGAACCACGTCAGGCTATTTTGTTGTCCCCATTTTAATAGGTCAGCTTTAAGAGAATGAGCAATGTGTTCAAAATTTGCTAGAAAAAGGTCAGCCAGGTTGTTAGTAATGTTTATCCCCAAATATTTCAGTGAACTATTGGGCCATGCAAATGGGAAAGAGAGTCTACATAAATCTACTTCTGGGGTTTCTAAGGAAATGTTAAGGGCTTGAGATTTGTGGAAATTTATTTTCAGATTGGACAGACAACCAAATTCTTTAAATTTAAGCATGAGACGTGGGATTGAAGTGGTTGGGTCTTGTAGATAAAAGAGCAGGTCATCAGCGAATGCTGCGACAACTTGATAATGGGAGCCCGTCCAGATGCCCTTAATCTCACCATCCACTCTTACTGCGTTCAAAAAAGGCTCCAGAGTCAAGATATATATTAAGGGGGAGAGGGGGCACCCTTGCCTGGTCCCATTTGTAATCTGTAAGGGGTTTGATAATACACCATTGGCTTTCACCCTAGCCGAGGGATTAGTGTATAATAGCCCTATCAACTGTCTCATAGTTGTACCCAAACCCAGGCGTGACAGATTGGCGTGAATATAGTCCCACGCCACCCTGTCAAAAGCCTTCTCTGCATCCGTTGATAGTATAAAGGTAGCAGTACAAATTAAGTACACTAGTACGTAGGTAACAACTAACTATAATCCCTATTCCCTAGTAGTAGTGTAGTAGTCGATAACTAACTCGTGCGACAGTCAGACAGTGACAATAAAAGTCTTTCACACACACACACAATCAATAGGGTCGGGCAGATGACAGTCACAGATCACAACAGATGCTGGCCTGGCCTAGTGGCCACTGGCCTGTGACGTAACTATTACACAGTAGTGAAGACTGCGGCACTAAAACTCACAGACTATAGCAGTACAAATTAAGTAAACTAGTACGTAGGTAACAACTAACTACAATCCCTAGTAGTAGTGTAGTAGTCAATAACTAACTTGTGTGACAGTCAGGCAGTGACAATAAAAGACTATTCAGGTACATTCGACTTCAAATTCAGGAGCAGTATCGCTCTTCGAATTCGAGTTCGGCAATCATGAAAATCTACATGTGATCACGGGTAAATTCAAATTCGCAATCTCTGGTGAGCAACCCTTTAAGTGGGACACAAAAAAAAAATAGATCACAAGAACAACATTAGCTCTCAAAAGAGCTGTTGAGGGGTGCTTTTTAGCAATAAGTATCAGCAAGGAGCAAGCTAACAAGCCTAACACAAGAGCCTAATTAAGCTATCCTTATGTCTACAGCAGGTTCTATCCCTTCTCTAATTACTGCAGCCACACGAGTGAGTGAAAAGCCTGACGCTGCCTGCCTTTTATAGGGGGGGGGGGGTTCCAGGAGGGAGTGTAGCCTGATTGGCTACCCTGTGTCTGCTGACTGTGATGTAGAGGGTCAAAGTTGACCCTGATGATATAGTTTAGGGGGCTGTTTGAACTCGAATATAGTTCACGGTTCACCGCGAACGTGAACCACCAAAGTTTGCGCAAATAAGTTTGCATGTGAACCGTTCGGACCATCTCTATTCCTGAACAAATTCAGCCATAAAAACTTGATAATCTACACTATTCCTACACTACTGCTCATGTTCCAAAGTAACTCCTAATGAATTGAATTGAACAAAATGTGTGAAGAAGAACCTTATCTGTTATAGAGAGAAGATGCTGCTACAGGTCTGAAGAGAGATCCTGGTACCGAAGGTGGGTAACTGTTCCAGCATGCTCCACTCATGAATACGCTGCATGGGAGGTGGGGGGTGGGGCCAGAGATGGATTAAGATGTAATGGGGCCCTAGGCAAGGTAGTAGATGTGGGGCTGCTGGGCCCCTTGACATTGACACCAACTAGGCCCCAAGCACTTGCCTAGGTTGCCTGGTGGATAATCCTTCTCTGGGTGGGGCTACCTAATACTGGGGGCCCATCCTGTTATTTATAATGGAGAGGGGGTGTACTTTATACCGGGGGCACATCAGGCTATCTGTACTAGGGAGGAGGGCTATCTAATAATGGGGACACATCTGGATATTTATATTGGGGAAATTGGCTACTTAATACTGTGGCAGATCTGGCTATCTATACTAGGGATGGGGGCTACCTAATACTGTGGGAACATCTGACTATCTATACTGGGTTGGGGGGGTTACATAATAATGGGGTACATTTAGGCTATCTATAATGGAGAGAGGGCTTCCTAATACTGGGGGCACATCTGGCTATCTATACTAGTGAACTACCTAATACTCGAGAAACATTTGACTATCTATACTGGATGGGGGGGGGGGGCAATAATGGGGCAACTTTAGGCTATCTGGACTAGAGAGAGTGGCTTCCTAATACTGGGGGCATGCCTGACTATCTATAGTTTGGGGGCTCATCTGGCTACCTATAGTAAGGTGGGAACAAACCTCATATTCCCGACTCATCTCTTTTCTCCCTGTGCCTCTTTTCTCCGCCTCTGTTCCCCGTGCCTCTTTTATCCCCCTGTGTTGCCTCTTGTCCTCTTCTGTCTCAGCTCCTCCCCCTACCCTAGCCAGGTATAGGTGCCCCCAGTATAGGTATCCAGGCATAGGTGCCCCCAGTATTGGCATCCAGGTATAGGTTCCCCCAGTATAAGTAGCCAGCTATAGGTGCTGCCTCAGTATAGGTAGCCTGGTGTAGATGCCCCCAGTATAGGTAGCCTATCATAGCTGGTGCCCCAGTATAGGCCAGCAAGATACAGGTGCCCCAGTATAGGTATTTAACTATAGGTGGTGCCCCGGTATAGGTATAGTTGCCCCAATATAGGTATGGGTGGTACACCAGTGTAGGTCAGCCAGGTACAGGTGCCCCCAGTATAGGTAGAAAGCTGTAGGTGCCCCAGTATAAGTAGCCAAGTATAGGTGGTGCCCCAGTATAGGTAGCCAGGTACAGGTGGTGCCCTCAGTAAATGTAGCCAAATATAGGTGGTGCCTCAGTATAGGTAGCCAGGTATAAGTGGTGGCCCAGTATAGCCTGTAGCCAGATATAGGTATTTTGTTTTAATTTACTTTTAAGGGACACTTGTAGAGTGGCACTGGGTGTGGCTCAGTTTTGCTGCACTGTAAAGCTTGATGCCCCCGTGCTGAAGAGAAGACAGCACCAGGTAAGTATAAAATTGATGGTGCTTTTTCTGTTGCCTTTTATATGGGATTTTTAGACTCTTTTGTGATGTAAATTTACTAAGGCTAGGTTCAAACTGCACCTATCGAAAACTGATTCTGTAAAAACTGATCTGATTCAGTTTTAAATTGATCTGTTTGTAACATTGGAGCATCATCCATGAGTTCCGTTTCATACCACATCGCCTCCCGCTCAGTATATCCATCACCTCCCGCTTGGTATACCCATCATGAATCCAGCCGATCTGGAATTATCATGCAGGGCTTAAACTTGTTTTTCTGCGTCAGTACAGAATTAACAAATCTGTTAAACGGATTGATGTAAACAATTTTTTTTTCTTTGCATAGAATCCGTTTGCATCAGTTTTGTTTCGTTAAACTCAACATTTTTTTTTTTGTGACGGTGTGAACCCAGTCTAGAGAATTTTTTCCCCAATTACATAGTGCTTATGCATTTTTTCTTTGAAGACTGTGGTTGTTTGACTATTTTGTGGTGGTTTTATAGCATTCAAAAGTTTCAGTACATTTTCAGTAATGGCAACTGTGCATATTTTATGTTTTGTAAAAGAAAGGAGTACAATTTGTTGGTGATTGAGCATTGGCTCTGTAGTGCATTCGTGATATTGTATGGTATGATAATCTTTTCTTATTTTAGAGGGGGGGCAGTTTGTTTGTCCAGTATGGGGCCCAAAAATTTCTGAAGGCGGCCCTGTCTGGAAGAGCAGTTCACATGTAAACAATATTGATCATTTACCTAACAAATCCAGCAGCAAAGTAGCAGGACTTTTTCCTGTGAGTGAAAAGACTAGACATGTGACTACCTGCATAGGTGAGACAAATTGAGCTGGTAGAAATCAGTAGGCAATATAATGCAACTGCAGACATACCATAAAGAGAAAGGCGCAGCTAGACAGTGCTAGAGGCGAGGGTCTGCAGCAGGAGGCCTGGTCGGCTGGATGCAGCCTATGAGCTGCCAGTTGGACAGCACTGATTTACAAATTGTAGTTTAGTACAATACACAACCAAAGAGCTTGATTTGTCCAGCATTCTGGTTGCATAAGAACAACCAGCAGTACCCTGCATATCTGAAGGCATCTTCAGTAACTGCTGCGTGGTGTAGCACGCTTTCACAATACCTGTCAGAAGCTAATCTGTGTCTGCTCAAGTGTTATCCTCTTCACCACCCCATGCAACATGTGAGCACTCACTTACCTGTGCACACGCCAACAGGTGCCATCTGCACCCATACCTTTTTATGGTTCCCACCCTGGATGTAATAACTTTGAACTTAAATGTTTAAATGCCAGTACGCAAAAAGTACAGTGCGTTATACCATAGCACTGCAGACACTGGGTACACAATGTAGATGTGCAATTGGTCTATGCTTTTCTTTGGACACCTCCAGATGTCCAATATGATTGTGTGTGCTGCAGTGCAATGCCAGACACTAAGAAGTGTTCCCTATCATCATGATGAATCGCTACCTCCACATTGGTCTGCAGTGGAGTATGCACCAAAGTCATTATGGCAATGTAATATATATGTGTGAACAGACTAAAAACCTGACACACACTTCCGATTTTGATTGGACAATGATTGGACAATTTACAACTTCCATGTAATGTGGGAGCTTACCTACACAATCTTTTCACAGTATCAAAATCTGGTAGCCTTCATACTACATGAAGGTGACAAATTGTTCAGTGATTGGCCAATCAAAATTGAATGTGTGTATGCACCCTTAGGGGTTGAGGTAATAAACTTCTCTGGGGCCTTTAATGCCTGTTTATTATTTATTTTACTCAGGGCATGCCCGTTTCTAGCCCCGTGCGGGGCGTGCCACCGCCCGGGGCGCTGTTGGGAGGGGGGCGCTGTAATGGAGGGGGGAAGCACCGTAGCCGCGTTGAGGGCAGCCCGACCTCTCCCTCCCTCTCCCGGGCCGCCCTCCGTGCTCCCCCCTCAGATGTATATTGAGCAGCAGCAGCCAGGGAGGGAGCGCTGTATACAACATACCTCCCTGGCTCCAAGCGCTGCTCTCTCGACGCCGGTCTTCTTCTCTCTGCATACACGCTTATACACACGCTGCTTCCTGTTTAGCCGGAAGCAGCGTATGTATATGCGTGTAGGCAGATGGGAGAAGACCGGCGATGAGAGAGCAGCGCTTGGAGCCAGGGAGGTATGTTGTATACAGCGCTCCCTCCCTGGCTGCTGCTGCTCACTATACATCTGAGGGGGGAGCACGGAGGGCGGCCCGGGAGAGGTCGGGTTGCCCTCCCCGCGGCTACGGTGCTTCCCCCTCCATTATGTGGGACAGCTACCTAGCTAACCTATCCTGGGGGGCACCTACCTAATCTAACCTACGCTGGGGGGCACCTACCTAATCTAACCTACACTGGGGGGCAGCTACCTATCTAACCTATCCTGGGGGGCAGCTACCTAATCTAACCTATGCTGGGGGGCAGCTACCTAATCTAACCTACACTGGGGGGCAGCTACCTATCTAACCTATCCTGGGGGGCAGCTACCTAATCTAACCTACGCTGGGGGGCACCTACCTAATCTAACCTACGCTGGGGGGCAGCTACCTATCTAACCTCTCCTGGGGGGCACCTACCTAATCTAACCTACGCTGGGGGGCAGCTACCTAATCTAACCTACACTGGGGTGCAGCTACCTATCTAACCTATACTGGGGGGCACCTACCTAATCTAACCTATACTGGGGGGCAGCTACCTATCTAACCAACACTGGGGGGCAGCTACCTATCCTGGGGGGCACCTACCTAATCTAACCTACGCTGGGGGGCAGCTACCTAATCTAACCTATACTGGGGGGCACTTACCTAATCTAACCTATACTGGGGGGCAACTACCTATCTAACCTATACTGGGGGGCACCTACCTAATCTAACCTACACTGGGGGGCAGCTACCTATCTAACCTATACTGGGGGGCACCTACCTAATCTAACCTATGCTGGGGGGCAGCTACCTATCTAACCTATACTGGGGGGCACCTGTCTAATCTAGCCTATACTGGAAGGGGGGGGCAGCTACCTAATCTAACCTATACTGGGGGGCACCTACCTATCTAACGTATACTGAGGGGAACCTACCTGTCTAACCTATACAGGGGGGCAGCTACCTATCTAACCTATACTGGGGGGGGGGGCAGCTACTTATCTAACCTATACTGGGGGCACTTATCTAACCTGTATTGGGGGCACCTACCTACCTAGCTAGCCTATACAGGTGACAACTATACTGGCTACCTATATTGGAGACACCTACCTAAATGACCTATACTGGGGGCACCTACCTATCTAACGTATGCTGGGGGCAACTATTCTGGCTACCTATATTAGAGGCACCCACCTAGCTAACCTGTACTGGGGCACCTACCTATCTAACTTATACCGGGGGCGCCTGCCTATCTAACCTATACTGGGGGCAACTATACTGGCTACCTATACTGGAGGCACCTACCTGGGTAACCTATAGCGGGGGCAACTATACTGGCTCACCTATGCCTGGCTACCTATACTGGGGTACCTATTCTTGGCTACCTATACTGGGGGGACCTATACTAAGTGAAACTAGACCTGGCTAACCTATACTGCGGGCACCCATACCTTGCTCCGGGGGGGGGCACAATTTTTACACCCTCGCCCTGGGTGCATTTTAGCCTAGAAACTGCACTGACTCAGGGTTTTGCAAGCTTCACTTTGTATTCACAAACCACTAACAGCCATGGGTAAGCTTTTCCAAATACTTAGTGCCTAATTATGCCCATAAATTGACATATGTGCATAAACTTCAGATGCCTAAATTGTGTATTAATCAACTCATTTGGTATTTACAGATGGTTCATAATAGCTATTAAATGTCTCACATGCCTGGCTTACTGACCAGAGCTTTAGGAACTGATAATGAGTAGAGAGAAACATCTCAGCTCAACAAGATCTGCAGGCAGTATGGGAAAATTCATAACAATCCTCTAGTGTGCATCGGGGCAGGGAGATTTGTTAACTGCCCTTTACAGCAACACTGTGTACAGCAATAACAATGTTGCTGTCACATGCTGCTCCTGCTTTGCAAGGTGCAACGTGTGAGGTTTTAAAGGGAAGGTCCAAGCAAAATAAAAAAAATGAGTTTCACTTACCTGGGGCTTCTACCAGCCCCATGCAGCCATCCTGTGCCCTCGTAGTCACTCACTGCTGCTCCAGTCCCCTGCTGGCAGCTTTCCGACCTCGGAGGTCGTCGGGATGCATTGCGTACATTTTTACGCATTCCCACTAGTACAGGAACATGAACACATAAATTTTTACGCGTTACTGGTTCAATGCGTACATTTTTATGCATTGAACCATTAATGCGTAAAAATGAATGTGTTCATGTTCCTGTACTAGCGGGAATGCGTAAAAATGTACGCAATGCGTCCCGCCGACCTCTGAGGTCGGCAAGCTGCCAGCAGGGGTCTGGAGCAGCAGTGAGTGACTACGAGGGCACAGGATGGCTGCATGGGGCTGGTAGAAGCCCCAGGTAAGTGAAACTCATTTTTTTATTTTGCTTGGACATTCCTTTAATAAATGCTTCCTCTCTCAGCCTGACAATACTGGCACCCACCCACAGGACAGGAACCACAGGAACATGCACTCCTACTGGGTGTCATTTAGTAAGAGTTTTGGTTTGCTACAACCAAGAGCAATGAATAATATTTAAAACTGCATTTCAAGCTCATGTTTTATGCATGTTAGGTGGAATATATAATAATTTGCAATGCAAGTTTTGTGCATTTCACAGAATCAATTTTTTCATTATACCTTTTTATTATCAATTTTAAATTTCATCTGCCATTTGCCTGTCAATATAGTCATGCTGTCAAGTTTTTAGGATTTGATTTTATGTTTTGTTATATGCTTAATACAATTTAAATTTTTTGTATTCATATTGTCCTTTCTTGCTCCCATAAAATATCTACTGTATATACTATAATCGGGCCCGGATTTACCTCACAGGAGCCTATAGGCTCAGAATGATTTCCTGGCACCCTAGACTTCGCCCTCCATGAATTTACAAACCCCCGCCAAACTGCACCGCAAGTGTGCTGACTGGCCCAGATGTCACTTCTCTTTAACTTTGCTTGCCCGTCGTAGGTAGCTACAGGTGCCCCTTAGTATTAGCCAGAAGTACCCTCAATATTAAGTAGTTAAAGATGCCCCAAGTATTAGGTAACCAGAGAGGTAAACTCAGTTTTAAGTAGCTAAAGGTGTCCCTGACTGAAAGCATATTTCATCAGTGGAATGCCGAGAGCTGTGTGAGTAACCTCTTATTTACATTGTCATCAGGAGTCTGCATAGGAAAGGTGGGAGGGAGGCACTCAGGGAGGAGAGTGTGCCGCCTTTCCATCATCATGCACCTGGAGGCACGTGCCTACAGTGCCTTATGGTAAATCTGGCCCTGACTATAATACTAATTAATACACTCCATGGGCATAACAATCACGCCTAATACCCCTGCCAATGCAGGGGAGCCCAGAGGCTTTGGGGGCCCCTCCTCCTTCCTCTCCCCAACCGCAAGTGCAGCCAATTAGCAAAGAAACCTCCCCACTCGCTCACAAAAACGATGTGCAGAAGCATGCGTAATATTTTCCTGCTTTCAGAGGCTGCTTCACAGCAGAACACTATCTGCTGCCATTTGCTGGCTTCTGATCATGTGGTGTTCGGGGACAAAGGGGGCCCCATGTTATTTTTGCAGGGGGGGGGCTATTAAGTCTTGTTACGCCCCTGATACTCTCTTTGAAGATTGCCATATACTTCCTGTGTTTGTGCACTGATCTCTAGGTCATGGAACTGGCATTTCCATTTTCTAAATCTATGCTACAGCTGAATCAAATATGAGAACTGTGTGAGTAATGACAGTACCGTAGTCACCTTACAAACTGAGAAAAATATGTGACAGTAAACTAGGGCTTTAAGCAACCCTGTCATAAATCTAAATGCACAGAAGTAAGATTTACCACAAACTGCTTCTATTTTTTGTGCCAGTTTGCCACCCCATTGCTAATCTGTTGATCTGCAGCAGATAGATAGCAAAGGATGAAATTCAATGGGTTAACTCCAGGAATCAGAAAGGGAAAAGCAAAGAACACCCAGAGCATCAATATAGTGTAGTATATTGGTCAATAAGATAACGGGTAAAGAAATGCTACCTACTAAACTGGGAGCAGGCGCCCCAATGTTCCTGAGGTTCGTCATTCGAATTTCACGACCGCCGCGAAAAGAAACACCTCAGTACTTACTAAACTGGGTAGCTAAGGGCAACTACAGTAAGGAGTGTGTAGAGAATTTCATCTCTATGCGGATAGGTCAGGGTTCTCAGTATTGGTTGCACACCAGATTTATAAAAATCACTAGATATAGTATCACAGAATAGCCCTAACTAGGGGGAAAAGTGGTATAGGTGTGTGTGTGTGTGGGGGGGGGGGGGGGGCACCCTAAAAAGTGTAAAAAGCGTAAAAACAGTTTCAAATTAAACAATCTTACCTCAGATGAGGAATAGGAGTAGGAAAATACTAATTTCTTGGACAATAAAATATGATCTGTTTCCACTCCCTCTGATCTAAAATACAGTGTTTGTAGAATGAGAACCATGGACTTAAGCTGGCCACTAACGGTCCAATATCTAGCGAAAAATCGTTCGAGCGATCAGAAATTCTGATCGGATTGGTTGTAAATAATCTCCATTGGTGGATTCAATCGATTATGAAGAAGTGAAAAAAAATGTCGCCCGAATGAATTTTCGTCGAACGAAAATTTGGATTTTCTTGGTGGTCGTGATAGATAGGAAGCAATGATTGGTTAGTTGATGGTGTAGGGAACGATTTTTCGTCCGATCAGAATTTCTGATCGCTCGAACGATTTTTCGCTAGAAATTGGACCGTTAGTGGCCAGCTTTAGAGTGCCTTGCAAAAAGCGTTGTCTTCTAGTATCCAATACATTTGTATTTCCCTACTTATATGAGGTAAGAGGGTTTCATTTTAAACTGTTTTTAAAGTCGATCCGAGACAAACATTTGGTGCCTTCATTTTTCAGAAATATAGTTTACTGTGCATTCTTCCCCGCAATTTTTTTTTGTTTATTACCTAATTGCATGTACAGTAAATTAATGTATCCATGCCCCCAGCTGCTCTAGCACCTAGGCATTCTGAGTCCCATGCTGCAAGTGCTTATGGGAGCTCAGCCTGGGGAGGAGGAGGCTTAGGCTGAAGCATGCACGAGATTTCAGAGGCAAGGTGGTGAAGAGAAGGGGAGAGGGGAGTGGAATTTTCACAGGCTGAGGGGTGGAGAGGCAGAGCAGCTTGCCTGTGTAATGATGACAAGCAGAATATGGCTGCTCTCATTTGATGAGAGGAATAAATAATCATATACTGTTGAAGCTGTTTGCAGCTAGATTTACTTTATAAACCATCTAAACTTTAGATGAGATATATAGACACGTTATTTGCTATAGTTAGTTTTTCATCTCGGATCCGCTTTAAACTTTTTGGGTGCCTCCTCCCACCTAGGTGCAGTAAACGTTTATCACACAGACTTTGTAATTTGCTGTGGGATGGGACAATAATCTCAAAGTTGCTTGAAAAGCAGCGCTAATCTTATGGAAGTCATGTTGCCTCCAAGGCAGCCTAAAGATTTTTAAATTAATAAGAAGAGGAATTGCACTCCCCTCACCCAAAAAAACCCAACAACAACAACAAACAAACCTTAAACTATACCGCCAAACCATGGCCCTGTGTAATAAATGACCAGTGAGGAATGGATGCTTTTCCACCTTCACCCAGATGTGCATTCTTTAAAATGACCTAGCAACTAGCGTGTTCCACTAGAAGGTGGGCAAGTTACGGTTTTCTTTTATCCTGGTTGTGCACCCTCCTTCCACGTAACCATGGCCTAGTTTATAGCTGGAGTAGAAACCAGAGAATGAAAACAGATGGTAGTAGAAGTTCATGCCAAAAATATTTTAAATAAAGGATGCTAATGAATTTAGAGAAAGGCTGTGCCAAATTAGCCTTATTAGTAGCTTGCAGTTTCTACATTTTTTTTCTTTTTTTTTAACTTAAAGATGCTGTCTACTTGGGCTTTTAAGTTATGTCTTCTTTGGAACTTAACAGTGGTTGTCAGTATAGTAAATGGTAATTTTGACATGCTGATATATAAATGATGCATTTCCCTTCAGTAAAATCAAAAATATGTATTGCATTTTAACTACCATAATTTACTATCAAGCATTATTTAAAAAATGAATTAAAACACAATGCATTTTCTACAATACTTTTTGTACACTTTTTTTTAATGTTATTTTTATTTTGAAGTTTGTAAACAAATTAGGGTTGTAATCTTCAACATGAACTAGACTTGGTTTAGAAAATTTCCTCAGACCTACCCAATGTTTAACTGGCACCCACAAGTGTGAGATGCGACATATATTCACCCTTCTTGTCCAGGTATCATTGCCCCACAAACCTCCAGATCCTCAGATCCTCATTCTACTTAATAGTGTGTGTAATACCCTCCTTCCCTATGAGATGTGTACTGAATGAACAACCACTTTCTTGGTACAAGTATGCTAAGGTTGGTTTTTGAGATTTGCACAGGGACTATGGATGGTCCTGGAGCCTGGCACCAGAGTGGGGAAGAGGAATAACTGATAAAGCTAGCACCAAATAGCACAATCAGTCTACTATAGTGGGATTGAGGATTTTGTTCTTGAAATAGATTGGAATTAGTTTAAGTAAAGTGGACCTGAACTGAAAAAACTATGTACAGTGAATTTAATGAAAAACAAACAGAAAACCGTAAAGTTAAGCTAAAATCTAGGCTTCAGTGTGTAAGTAAATAGATGTGAGTGTCTTGTATCTAATGTCTCCAGCTGATTGGAAGCATTCACATTGGTCATCGGTTTTATAGATAAAAAGTTATTAGAAAATTGCGCAAGGTTCACTTTTATTTGTGGAGTAGAATTATCAGTTTCTACAAGGAAGGCATTTTGTTTTGTTTGAAATGGGAGAACACGAATAATTCCCTTTCAATGAACTCTATGACACGCAAGACCTGTGTAGGAACTGTGAGAATGCCATTAAAGCTCTCCATGATGCCTTATTTGATAATAGTAACATAGAAGTGAATAAATTCCTCTTTGATGGCTTTTTTCCCACAGTTTTCTGAAGAACTTTTGCATTGTTTATAACAGTGGTGGGGTGGGATAGGTGGTCAATACAGGTGGCGCTCACTTTTAGACGACCCACACAAGACAAACCCTGGTGGTCATGTGGTGCCAATGCTTCTCCATGCACTTTAGAACACAACTCAATTTTTCCTGCGAGTGCTATTCCTGTATTTGTTCCCTAGCCTCTCTGGAGACCATACAGTATGCTTCAGCTACAAGTAGACACACACAACAGCCCTCCCACAATATGCCAGCTTTCCTGTAGCAACCCTTTGAATTTTCAACCACACTGCTTCCCTTGTCCTTACAGGGCCTCTTCCAGCACCTGAAGCAGACAATCTCTATCCTACTCCCTTTCTCCTCTTTGTTGTCCTAATCATTTCTTGGTCCCTTAATCACCCAATGTCTAAAAATGAACTACAAATAAAGAAGGAATTACAGACAGCAATAAGTAAAACTGTGGTAATCAGTGTATATTGCATACCCTATGCTTCTGAATTATTACAGATGGCAATAAAGCCCCGGCAAAAAGGCCATGGAGGGGTTCTTATATGCAAGAAATATATTGAACAACTACTTACATTTCCAAAAAGTAATGGTGGTGGTGATCAAATGATTTTATCTAATTGTCAGTTGGAGTTAAAAAGGAAGGAGATATTCCACTTTTGAAACTAATTGCCCACACTTTCCAAGGGTTACTTGCCTTTCTGTGGATCAGTTGGAGCTTTTTAGGGTGCTGGAATTTTTTTTTGGGGGGGAGGGGGGAAGGACAGGAGGAACACCATGGCCAAACATCTTATGTAGTTGCATAATTGCTTTGGTTGAGATAAGGCACCCATCTATTAGGGTCAATTAGGGAAAAATAAATAATTAAACTAAACATGTAGCTTGTCAGTGCATTGCCACTCAATCAATTAATTACTCAAGAGGAGGTAAATTTAAGTAGCTTTATTGTTGCTTTGTGAATTTGACAGGACAAATATGACAGCTAATGCAGAAAAGTGACCAGACTCAGGCCTTGTTTATATGGAGAATAAATGCTTATCCAAACCCTTAAGAGCATATATAGTGGGACTAAGGAGTGACATTTCCACACTTGTCTATGTCCAATGAAAAAAAAAACAGTGCTGTTCCTTTCTTTTTATTATTTCTCTGAACCTGTCTGACTGGATGTTTGGATATTTAGGGAGAAAGCAGGAAAAAGGAACATTTTTCTTTTTAATGGATACTAGACCATATCTTTATATAACATATTATATGTCTGTTTATACAGGATGGTAAAAAAAAAGGATCGATTGTAGCTGAGACAGCCTAGGTAGGTAAGTAAGGAGGAATGGTTGTTAGATTCATGAGGCTGGTAGCACAGCATGTGGTAAAAGGAAGACACGCTAGTAGCCTAGCAGGATCTGAAACATCACGCTGGATGGTAATAAGTAGCAGATTTTAAAGGCAGGATACCTTCCTGACAGAACAATCAATTACAGAAATGTACTATATCCAATAAAAATCTCAGTCAGAGCAGCGCAGATAAACCAATGTTGAAAATGTAATATCATGTTTAACAATAGAAGGCCAAACCATGCATGTAGCAGTGATAAGGGATATTTAAAACTGGAATAGGGTTACAATTAGCAATGGTCTGAAAAATATGAATTATCCGTATTTGTTGTCCCAGCAGATGATTAAGGCTAAACACATACAGAAAGGATCTGATCACTAGGCAGTGTTAAAAATGCTTATTTCCGATTCTGACAAATTTTCACTTTCCTATAAGTATCATTCCAATTCAAGCGGAATTCCTTGGAAATCTGAATGTACAATTTCTGATTTCAGCAGAATGCCTTGGGGGTTTTTTTTGTCGATAACGTTAGTTGATTGTAAATATATATATATTTTTGTGTGTGCAATCTGCTATTTTTTGTGTATTTACGCCATTATGTGGAATCCACATAGCCGATCGGCAGCCGCAGTAATCTTCTACATTCTCTGACCAGCCTAATACTTTCGAGTCTTCTGATTGGTCTTAAACTTCCATGATAATCTGATTTCCGCTGTAATATTCTGCATTCTTTGATTGGTCCAATCTTCTGATGCTTCTGTTCGCCTTAAGATTTCAGAGTTTTGGTAATGTGGTATTCCGCGGATTTTTACATACCAATTTCCACCACAAAAAGCCAAACAACGAAATTCACGGAATTCGGAAGGTCATCTCTACTAATTACTCATGGAAATTTTCTCCACCAAATTTTATCTTATTTCACATGTCAGGTTATTTTCAATTACTGCCCAGAAAACAGCACACACAATGGAAGTCTGATAAAGTTCTCAAACTTACCAGTTTATGTTATTATAATGCAGCTTTCTGAGTTTCATGTATTTGGAAAGCTGGATATTGCTCTATTGTGCAATAATCTATCTAACAAAAAATAATCTCTGTGTGTCATGGCCGATACCACAAAATAAAAGAGATAAATGATGTGACATCACTTTACCTATTTAACGTAGAGCACATGGGAATACTGACACTACCGGGCTGTGGTATTTTCTTAGTAGCCTGGCCAACACATGTCTTTGGCTAGCAATATCTCACATGGACACTCAGCTTAATGGTAAACAACCTATTTATAATTCAAATAAGGTCCCTCTGTCACTGAAAATCACTATTGCTATTGCAAACATGGTGGAAAACGATTATAAATTTTTCTTTTTAGACTGGCTAAATTGTAATTTCTGCCACAAAACAAAGAAGGGAAAAAAAGTTTGAAATTGTGGATCGCAAGAAAATTACAATACTATGCAATTTTCTTGTGATACCATAGACTTGACCAAGTCATAAACACAGAAAAAATGATATATGCAGTGCGTCTGCATTTCATCAAGAATCCAACCACAGCAGTGGAAAAAGTACCCTGCAATTACCATGCTGATTGCCGCATCTTTGCAATATGCAAATCGCGGCATTCCAAAACCAGATTAAAATGTGGCTGGTAGAAAAGGGCCCTAAAATTACGTACACACCTTTGACTGACGTTACCCATCTGGGATCGGAAACCGATCCCCTGGGCAATATCTTGAGCCGGCCTGTATAGATGCATGTCAGCTCTATAGGGGAGGAGCGACGATGGAGCAGCATATATGTGTCGTCATGCGGAGGAGAGGCGTACACAAAGGAGTTGGCAGTCACACCTGACTATTAGCTGAGCAGGTCATTATCCGTTGCCTCAGTCAAATTTAGTCATGCATGTGTACTATCAGAGGCACCCATATCCACCTTGCTGCAAGGCACTGTGTATTGACCTGAGGAAGCGGGCTAGTACCTGTGAAATGCACTGTCTATTTTGTGTTTTAAATAAATACTTTTCCAGTACTTCTGGTGTTTTTGTCATCAGAAGAGGCAAGAGATTACCTCTCATTCTTATTTTAACTATTAGAAGTTTAGATATATTTTTACAGTTGGGCGCCTTCATTCTTAGTTACGAGTATCCAGATAAACCTCCTTTGGAGGTAATCATTTTTTCCACATAAACTACAAACCCAGGAGAGCAACCATCCAGCTTCCAATAGGACCTGAAAAACCAAGGGATCTGCAACCTACTTGTGAATATGGCTGTATATACTTCTTACAACGTCCCATGTATTAATGATAATACACCATTGGGCTCCTAGTCTCCATGTTTACCTAGGTATTCTTGAGTAGGTCACTGCAAGGATCACGGAAGCTCCCCTATAACTTTTAGCACACGTTCAGGCTAATATAAGGACATGTACAGACCTGCCCAAAAAAGAAAAGCTTCCAAATTAGCTTTAGCTCCCATTATCACACCTACTTATGTGAAACTACTTCTGGCAACATACGGGGTCCATGACTAATATTACAAACACCACAAACCATCTGCATGTACACAAATGTTCTCAGGATTGCATATCATGTAAAAGCATTTTGTTTTGAGTTGACTTTGCAAAGTGCTAAAAAGTTGAAAGAATTGTCATTTGTGCTGTAACAAAATAATTTCTCACAGTTATTCTCTTTTAATAATCCAACCTATAGACTTCTTGGAAAAATCCCAAAACTTAGGTTAATATTATCCATGCTGGATCCTTTTCAAATAAAACCTTGTTATGAAAAGATTCCGTAAACGTATTCCCTTTGTATTTTGTAATTTCATTATTTTGAATTGTACTGTATTTATATGAAATGGAAAAACTGTAATGAAGCAGTGCATGCAGTTACTACATTATACAGTTACAGCTGTGTAACGATCCAGATGTTGGCAAGAAAGTAAAGTGAATTTAATTTACCATGCAATGTCTTTCCTTAAAATGCAGTGATTGCTGAGGCCTGCATTAGCTCAGCCTGTCTCGCTCTTGGCTTTCCATACTCATTATACGTCTGTGATGGGATGGTAAAAAGTAAAGAAACTCTACCCCGTAAAGCTTTTCTCAGGGGCTTTGGCATTCATCTTTTTCAAGCAAGTTTTTTGGCTTAAGTTTATTATTAAAATAATTACACTACACAATCATACACAGTAAAGATATACTATATATATATATATATATATATATATATATATATATATATATATATATATATATATATATATATATATATATATATATATATATATATATATATATAATTACAGAGGGGCTGCAACACACAACAGGAAAACAGTGACAGGGGCTCTTGGTTACGCTTTAACGCGCTTAAGCTCACCAACTGCGCCAAAGTGTCCCCAATCTAGTGAGTCCTACTCTACCATGCAAAATGCCAGTTTTTATAAGCAGTCTAGTGGGAACTAAACCAAAAACCCCAGAGTCAACTAAATGGGAAAAAAGGAAATTAAAAACACTGTACCTTTCACTAGCTACCAAATGAACTCTCTGACCATGTGCAATCCACTCATTTATATGCTTAACTGTGCTAGAGGTGGGCGTGGTTATGCAGGCTTACACGGGAAAATTTGTTTTTTTGGTTTAGTTCCCACTAGACTGCTTTTAAAAACTGGCATTTTGCATGGTAGAGTAGGACTCACCAGATTGGGGACACTTTGGCGCAGTTGGTGAGCTTAAAGAGACACTGAAGCGAAATTTTTTTTATGATATTATGATTTGTATGTGTAGTACAGCTAAGAAATAAAACATTAAGATCAGATACATCAGTCTAATTGTTTCCAGTACAGAAAGAGTTAAGAAACTCCAGTTGTTATCTCTATGCAAAAAAAGCCATTAAGCTCTATGACTTTCAAAGTCGTGGAGAGGGCTGTTTTCTGACTTTTATTATCTCAACTGATAGTGAACTATTTACTTTTTCTCTGCCAGAGGAGAGGTCATTAGTTCACAGACTACTCTGAAAGAATCTTTTTGAATGCCGAATGTTGTGTAATCTGCACATATTAGAGAATGATGCAATGTTAGAAAAAACACTATATACCTAAAAATAAAAATATGAGAATATTTTCTTTGCTGCTAATCTTCTAGTAATTATTCACAGTACACAACCAATTCTTTATATCATATATTTTTTTCGCTTCAGTGTCTCTTTAAGCGCGTTAAAGCGTAACCAAGAGCCCCTGTCACTGTTTTCCTGTTGTGTGCTGCAGCCCCTCTGTAATTATATATTTCTTATGGAGTTTGGGGACCTCTTGTGCTGCTTACCCCTTGGTGTATATATATATATATATATATATATATATATATATATATATATATATATATATATATATATATATATATATATATATATATACATTTTACTGAGCCACACCAATTCAGCATACATACAGCCTATTTTGGACTTATTGGTTCTCACCAGTGCATGGTACGGATTGATATGGCTATATAGGATAAGGCTTGGACCAGTACTACGGAATACCAAGATAGCTCATGGTGACCAAGGAAACATTGAAGGCAAAAAGGGCTTCAAGAGATTAAAAAACCCTCTATTAAAAACCAATGCTAAACATCATTTTGCCTTCTTAAAAGAGAAGTTATTTGCGATAATTCAGTTGTAAGTAAGCAACTTTGGTCTTCCATGATATTATTCGCTACAGGCTCACTATACACCTGCTGTTCTGGATGTGCAGCCTTGATTTCAAAGGCATAAAGAGATGATTTGCATATTCTGGAGTGATGGATCATGGGAAACCACAGTTGCTTACTTACAGCTGAATTATCTCAAATACCTTCTGTTTTAAGAAGGCAAGATTACATTTATCATTGCTTTTTAATAGAAAGCTTTTTGGTCTCTTTAAAGGAAACCTGAGATGGGTTTCCTTGGTGTATTTATACTTACCCGGGGCTTCCTCCAGCCCCATGAGGTGCATGGGGTCCCTCGTTATCCTCTCCGGCCACTCCGTTTTCTTATAATCATCCTCAGTAATCCTGCCAGCCGTGCTTTTCTGTGCATGTGCGGGCGCACTCCCGTCATGCTCCCACAACTAAGAGTGTTCTGTGCCTGCACTGTGGTAATAGTAGGGGCGTGCCAGGCTGGGCCGTGTATGCGCAGTTGCACATGACTGCCAGATTACCGGGAGGGATATCCAGTGAACGAAGTGGCCTAAGAGGATGGTGAGTGAGCCCATACACCTCATGGGGCTGGAGGAAGCCCCAGGTAAGTATAAATACACTATTAAACCCAATCTCAGGTACACTTTAAGCCCTTTATCCCTTCCAGGTGGTTCTGGGTCACCATGACCAGTGTTACCAATAGCAGTGTAAGAATGGCTGCAGTTTAAATTTTCCCATCGAAAAATGTGGTTGTTGTGGGCTCCGCCCACTTTTTCTAACCTCAGTGACCAAGTTTGTGAACTTTCAAGTCCTCAACATCAATAATGTGAAAAATTAAGAAGTTTATCAATCAAACAAACCAAGTGTTCCAAGTTTGAGAACCCTGCAATTAACTAAGAATGGCTGCAGTTTACATTTTCACATTTAAAATGAATGGCTAAAATATGATTGGCTGGTTTTATGCTCCACCCACTCTCCCTCAATTTTTCATCTAGTGACCAACTGTGCCAGGTTGGGGACTCTGGCTCTATTCCTGTGAGAATGGCAGCCTTTTAAATTTTGATGTGAATGGGTGAAATCTGATTGGCTGTCAGTCATTCTGCCCAGGTGTGTGTGTGTGTGAGTGTGTGTGTGTGTGTGTGTGTGTGTGTGTGTGTGTGTGTGTGTGTGTGTGTGTGTGTGTGTGTGTGTGTGTGTGTGTGTGTGTGTGTGTGTGTGTGTGTGTGTGCGTGTGTGTGTGTGTGTGTTGGGGGAAAATATGAAACCCCCAGAATATGTCTTCTCAGGTAGTAAGGGGTCTGTATACCAAGTTTCATTGAAATTGGTCAAGGTGTTAGCAGCATATACAATTTTATATATACAGTATATAGATATACTTTATTTTTACTATTTAGTATACTTTTTCAAGTGATAAATGTAGGCTGTCCTGGACTTAAAATGATAACATTAGTGCATGTAGTTATGATCAAGTAACTGTTAATTTACTAACCTTTCAATTATTCTTGCTATCATCCGATATGATCCAAGTTAAGGCTGCAAAGGCTTCCATAAGCAGACAACAAATTCATTGGTGTTGTAATAGACACAAAATTTGAGTGCAGGTGGAAATTAGCTTTTAAGTCAGCTTTTAAGTCAGCCTAGCAGTAATAATCAGTTTTACATGGTGTTGGCCTTTAGCCTTCATAATACATAAGCCTCCGTTTGAAAAAATTTACTGTTTATAACTTTAGATTTCATGACACTTAGATTTCCACCTTCCCTTTGATATTACTTTGATTTTCTTAGCTTCTGTGCAATTGGAATTTCCATCTGGGTATAGTTACCTGCTCATTCAATTTCCTTTGTGCAAATGCATTTGTAATATGCTCTTGTAAATGGCTAAATATGGGGAAATGAATCTCACATCCAACAGAAACAATAAAGGAAATGCTTTTAAAAGACAAGTAACTTAGAAATGATAGGTTGCTAAAAATCAGCATTAGTCACTATTTGTATAGGACTACAGGAAATGCACATTCACAGTGGTCTTGAAGAAATTCTGCCCTTTCTGCACATTTCTTTAATAACCTTGCTTTATTTGCAACATTTTTTACTGTTCACATCTTGGCCTTGCATGCATTTGTGTTGCATTATGCAGTTTTCAAGGTCTTTCCATCACAAAACAGGCATTTATCAGAAACAGATGTATTTTAAAAGATTGTAAAATTCCTATCATCATTAAGACAAAAAATCATTTAGTTTCTCATATAAAAATTGCCTGTGAAGAAATCAACGTAATATTATATATATAATACATTTTGGATAGAGGCTACTATACTATACTTCTATCCATTGCCTCGTGTTTTCTTTGCCAGGGCTGCTATTTTTCCCTCAGTGATCACCTGATAGAGCTGCAGGCTTCTGCACTGACAGGCATATCAGACCTGATGACTTCAATGAGTTCGGCTCATTGTCACTACACAAGGCTGTAGAATTGACAGACACATTAACTGGTTGTTCAGGGAACATAACTGCAGCTGTAGCTAGAGAACGTGGTAACAAAGGTACACATAATTGTGCTTAAATAATTTTCTTATAAACAACTGCAAAAAGTTAAATTAAATACTGTAGTCAGATGAAGGTCTTCTTGTAACGATCGGTGTAACACAGAGAGGATCTGATTACTGGTGATCTGCAGTATCACCGAGAATACAGATATATACCCGATTATTGATGATCTGCAGTATCACCGATAATCAGATATATCTCTAACCTCTGGACACCTGAGTAATATGAGTGTTTGGTGCAACAGTAATACTTTGAGGAGGGTCCCCGTAAAGGGGATACAAGGCAGTATGGGATACTGCCTGAAGGACAGGCTCCTTTCCTTCGGCCTGAGGCTCCCAAAGGGGGGGAGTCAGGCTGAGTGAAGGAAGGACAAGAGTGTGAGTGACACCAAGGGTGGGGTGTCACTGACAGATTTGTGAACTATCTCTAAACAGAGGAGATAGTTCTTGAGGTTGGACTAGCCAGGTCGGCAACAGACAGACAGATAAGGTACAAAGACAGAAGGCTGATTCGGTATCCAAGACAGGCCGGGTTTGGCAACGTGATATCAGATATGCGTGGTACCAAATCAGAAAGCAGAGGAATGGTTAGGAAAGCAGCAGGTCATAACAGATAATATACAATGCCTAGTCTCGGTGTGAGCTCCGTGATCATCAACACCCTGGAACTAGTCTGAAGAATAACAGAATGATCATACAAGTCCCTAATCTGGGTGTGAGGTCCGTGATCATCAACACCCTGGAACTAGTCTGACGTATAACAGGTTGGTAACACAAGTCCCTAATCTGGGTGTGAGCTCCTGGATCATCAACACCCTGGAACTAGTCTGAAGTATAACAGAGATAATACACAAGTCCCTAATCTGGGTGTGAGGTCCATGATCATCAACACCCTGGAACTAGTCTGAAGTATAACAGAGATATAACACAGAATCTGACAAAAGGTCTGAGTGCTTCAACGTAGTGATCGCAACGGCAGACAACCAGAGAATGACCAGCACCCAGTATATATAGCAAAGCGCTCTCCAGCGCCTCCCCTAAGTGCTGGACCAATGGGAACTGGCTGAATCGTCAGCTGACCGGCTTGGTCAGCTGACTCCCTTCTGGCTGTCATAAAAGTACTGCCTCTCTGTGCGCGCGCGCGTCTTTCTGAACCTGTGTGGACTATCAGTCTCAGCCACACCAGACATGTGTTGCAAATCACCTGCCGTGCTGGACGCGGAATCCGCCGCACCGCTATCACGGCATGCGGCGGTTCCTCCGCGTTCAGCCATCTTACTGGATGTAGGCCTATGTGTGCAAACTGCCGCGTTGGACGCGGAATCAGCCGCCCCGTTCTGAGTACACGCGGCAGCTTTTCCGCGTTTCCTTACAGTACCCCCCCCTGAGGAGTGGACTCCGGACAGCTCCTACCCGGTCTCTCAGGATGTAGGGCATGGAATTCCTTCTTTAATTCATCCGCATGCATGCGGCAATCAGGTACCCATGTTCTTTCCTCAATACCATAACCCTTCCAGTGAACCAAATACTGTACTGAGTTCAGTACAATGCGTGAATCTAAAATCTTTTCCACTTCATACTCAGGTTGGTCATCCACCATCACAGGGGGAGGAGGAGTGGAACCTACATGCACTGCTGGCTTAAGCAGGGATACATGGAACGATCTTACACCATGCATGCTGGCAGGAAGATCAATGGCATAAGTAACATTGTTGATTTTCCTGGTTACTGGGAAAGGGCCCACAAATCTGGGTCCTAACTTGGGCGAAGGCTGTTTTAAATTCAAATGACGAGTGGACACCCAGACCAAGTCTCCTGGGTGGAACTTCCACTCAATAGAACGTTTCTTGTCAGCTTGACCTTTCTGACTCTGAAAGGCCTTCTCTAAATTCTTTTTCACGTTCCCCCAAATGTTCTTAAATGACTCTTGCCAAGCCTCCAAAGCTGGAAATGAAGTGGAAGCTACTGGCAGTGGGGAGAACTTAGGCAACTTTCCAGTTACCACCTGAAATGGAGAGAATCCAGAGGAAGAGCTCTTTAAATTATTGTGTGCAAATTCTGCAAATGGCAAGAACTTGACCCAATCATTTTGCGCATCCGCAACATAACACCTGAGAAATTGTTCCAGTGACTGATTAATTCTCTCGGTCTGACCATTTGTCTGTGGGTGGTAGCCCGATGAAAATGACAGTTCCATGCCCAATTGATGACAAAATGCCCTCCAAAATTCAGAGACAAATTGGAATCCCCGATCAGGCACTACATTTTCTGGGATGCCGTGTAGCCGGAAAATGTGCATGATGAAAAGATCGGCCAATTCCTGGGCCGAGGGGAGTCCTTTCAAGGGCACGAAATGGGCCATTTTGCTGAATCTGTCGACTACCACCCAAATGACCGACATGCCTTCAGACCTCGGGAGCTCACCCACAAAATCCATGGATAAGTGGGTCCATGGTTCACTCGGGGTGGGCAAAGGCTGCAATGTTCCCACAGGTGCCAGACGGGAGGGTTTGCTTTTCGCATACACTGCACATTCTCTCACATACTCCTTGCAGTCAGTTGCCAATGAAGGCCACCCAGCACACCTAGCAACAAGGTCCTGTGTTCTGGAGGCCCCAGGGTGTCCAGCATTTTTGTGGGAGTGGAACATCTGCAATATCTGGAGACGAAACGGCAATGGTACAAACATGACCCCTTCAGGCTTTCCCTCAGGAATATCCTGCTGGAAGGGACTTAAAGTCTCCATCCAGTTCTTCCAGGTCTCTGTGGCTGCCAATACCACTTTCTGTGGGATAATAGTCTCTGGGTCTGAGGGCTGCGCTGTCTCTGGCTCAAAGCATCTGGACAAAGCATCTGCTTTAATGTTTTTACTACCCGGAGTATACGTAATTACAAATCTGAATCTCGAGAAAAATAGTGACCATCGAGCCTGACGGGAACTCAATCTCTTAGCCCCCTCAATGTATTCCAAATTTTTGTGATCAGTGTAGACTGTAATCGTATGTTCTGCTCCTTCTAGCCAATGACGCCATTCTTCAAAGGCCAATTTAATGGCTAGGAACTCCCTGTTGCCTATATCGTAGTTTTTCTCCGCTGGTGAAAACCTACGAGGAAAATAGGCACACGGGTGTAATCTTCCCTGCAACCCAAATCGTTGGGACAGCACAGCCCCTACCCCAACCCCTGAGGCATCCACCTCTACAATAAAGGGATAGGATGTGTCGACGTGTCTCAAGATGGGTGCAGAACAAAACAGCTCTTTCAGAGTGGAGAAAGCAGCCAAAGCTTCGGGGGACCAGTGGTTGGTATCTGCCCCTTTCTTAGTGAGACTGGTGAGGGGTGCAATGACTGTGGAGTACCCCTTTATGAACCTTCTATAGTAATTTGCGAATCCTAAGAACCTTTGGAGGGCCTTCAATCCTACTGGCTGAGGCCACTCCAGGACAGCAGAGACTTTGGCAGGGTCCATAGAAAGGCCCGAGGTGGAAATTATATACCCCAGAAAGGCGACAGATGTTACCTCAAAAATGCATTTCTCCAACTTAGCATAAAGCATGTTTTGTCTTAGCTTGTGCAACACAAATCTCACATGGGCCCTGTGCTCTGTGAGGTTAGCTGAGAAGATTAGTATATCATCTAGATATACCAGGACAAATTTACCTAAAACCTCCCTGAACACCTCATTGATGAGTTCCTGAAAGACGTCCGGGGCGGTACACAACCCGAAGGGCATCACCAGGTACTCGTAATGCCCATCGGGTGTGTTAAAGGCCGTCTTCCACTCATCGCCCTCTCTGATCCGTACCAGGTTGTATGCACCCCGCAAATCCAATTTTGAGAAAATCTTAGCATTGGCGACCTGAGTAAATAAATCATCTATCAAAGGCAATGGATAGCGATTTTTTACTGTGATTTTATTCAGGCCCCGGTAATCAATGTACGGCCAAAGGCCTCCGTCTTTTTTCTTAACAAAAAAGAAACCTGCTCCTGCAGGTGACCGGGAAGGGCGAATGAACCCCTTAGCTAAGTTCTCGCGGATATACTCCTGCATGGCCAATTTTTCCGGCCCAGATAAATTGTAGAGGTGACCTCTAGGGGGCATACAACCAGACCGGAGATCGATGGGACAATCGAAAGGGCGATGTGGAGGAAGTTTATCGGCTGATCTAGGACAAAACACGTCTGAGAATTCTGAATACTGAACTGGTACTCCCTCCACGTGAATCTTGGTCTGGCCCAAGGTTACCTTCGCCAAACAGTGATGAAAGCAATGGGACGACCAGCTCGTTAGCTGACCAGTGGCCCAATTTATCTGAGGGGAGTGGAGTTGTAACCAAGGCATGCCCACAATGATCGTGGAGGTTGTCATGTGTAACACAAAAAAATGCAAATCTTCTCTATGCAACACCCCAATAGCGACTCCCACCTCTGGAGTCTGTGACAGTGGACTGTTACCCTGCAGTGGAGAGTCATCCTCTGCAGTAACTTGAATCGGTGGTTTAACCGGTGTGAGCGGAATTCCCAATTTCTTAGCAAATTCGTAATCCATAAAATTAGCCGCTGAGCCTGAGTCAATGAAGGCTTCAGTGACTTCAGACTTATCTTCCCATGAAATAGTACAAGGAAGAAGCAATTGCTTCTCATCTAGGGGTAAAAATTGTACGCCTAGGGTATTACCCCCAACTACACCTAGGCAGTAGCGTTTCCCGATTTCTTAGGGCAGTTCTGCACTCTATGACCCCTTTCTGCACAATACAGACAGAGTTGCTCTGATATTCTGCGTTTCCGCTCCACCTGAGACAATTTAGACCGACCAATCTGCATTGGCTCAGGGGGAGGTGATGCGGGGGGAATAGGAGTTACTGGGGGCACAGCATGGGACACCATTCTCATGTGTTTTTTTCCACGGGTCTGCCTCTGATAGCGCAGCCGACGATCTATTTTAATGGCTGATGAAATGGCCTCATCGATGGATTTGGGTTCAGGCTGACTTAACATAAGATCAGAGACCTCGTCTGACAACCCTGATAAAAAACAATCTAACAGGGCAAAAGTATCCCACCTGGCCGATACTGACCATCTCCTAAATTCAGCAGCATAATCTTCTACCAGACCCTTGCCTTGACGCAAAAGTTTGAGCTTCCGCTCAGAAGTCGAGGCAATGTCTGGGTCGTCGTAAATTACAGCCATAGCTTGAAAAAATGCTTCCACAGAGGCCAGGGCTGGGTGACCGATGGGGAGACTGTATGCCCAGGTCTGGGAATCGCCAGATAATAAAGTTTTGATAAATGTAACCCTTTGGGCCATAGTGCCTGAAGACTTAGGTCTTAACTCAAAGTATGATAACACTCTACTTCTAGAATTTCAGAAGTCAGATCTGTGACCAGAAAATCTTTCGGGTACAGGCATACGTATGTCTGTGCTAGGAGGAGATCGCACTTCATCCACAGCCGTCTGGAGGGTTTGTACAGATCCAGATAAGGCGTCTATTAACGTCCGGTGGCTACTCAGCACTTGGTTGATGTTATCCACCGAGGTGGTAAGTGTGCCCAGACGGCTGGTGAGTGCGTCCATTTGTGTTTGGTCTGCCGTTCTGTAACGATCGGTGTAACACAGAGAGGATCTGATTACCGGTGATCTGCAGTATCACCGAGAATACAGATATATACCCGATTATTGATGATCTGCAGTATCACCGATAATCAGATATATCTCTAACCTCTGGACACCTGAGTAATATGAGTGTTTGGTGCAACAGTAATACTTTGAGGAGGGTCCCCGTAAAGGGGATACAAGGCAGTATGCGTGGTACCGAATCAGAAAGCAGAGGAATGGTCAGGAAAGCAGAAGGTCATAACAGATAATATACAATGCCTAGTCTCAGTGTGAGCTCCGTGATCATCAACACCCTGGAACTAGTCTGAAGAATAACAGAATGATCATACAAGTCCCTAATCTGGGTGTGAGGTCCGTGATCATCAACACCCTGGAACTAGTCTGACGTATAACAGGTTGGTAACACAAGTCCCTAATCTGGGTGTGAGCTCCTGGATCATCAACACCCTGGAACTAGTCTGAAGTATAACAGAGATATAACACAAGTCCCTAATCTGGGTGTGAGGTCCGTGATCATCAACACCCTGGAACTAGTCTGAAGTATAACAGAGATATAACACAAGTCCCTAATCTGGGTGTGAGGTCCATGATCATCAACACCCTGGAACTAGTCTGAAGTATAACAGAGATATAACATATAACACAGAATCTGACAAAAGGTCTGAGTGCTTCCACGTAGTGATCGCAACGGCAGACAACCAGAGAATGACCAGCACCCAGTATATATAGCAAAGCGCTCTCCAGCGCCTCCCCTAAGTGCTGGACCAATGGAAACTGGTTGAATCGTCAGCTGACCGGCTTGGTCAGCTGACTCCCTTCTGGCTGTCATAAAAGTTCTGCCTCTCTGCGCGTCTTTCTGAACCTGTGTGGACTATCAGTCCCAGCCACACCAGACATGTGTTGCAAATCACCTGCCGTGCTGGACGCGGAATCCGCCGCACCACTATCACGGCATGCGGCGGTTCCTCCACGTTCGGCCATCTTACTGGATGTAGGCCTATGCGTGCAAACCGCCGCGTTGGACGCGGAATCAGCCGCCCCGTTCTGAGAACACGCGGCGGCTTTTCCGCGTTTCCTCACACTTCTCTACAGGATGAATGAATCTCCAAATGAGGATGGACAGATAGATATAATATGTATTGTATGCAATTGCAGGGGGGCTGAGGGCTTTGGGAGCCCATCCTCTTCACATCCGCATGCAGAGGGGCACAGAAAGTGTTATATTTACCTGCTTCCGGTGCCGTGGATCTCCGTGCATCACAGTATCAGCACTCTCTACTGCCCTTCTCCAAGCTCTCCATCACATGACTGGCATCGGTCATGTGATAGGAAACCAGTGAATGGCAGCAGAGAAAGTGTGCTGTCATGCACGGAGGAGACCCATAGCACTGGAAGCAGGTAATATTACACTCACTACCTGTTCCAGTGCTGTGGGTCTCCTCCATGCATCAGAGCACACTCTCCCTGCTGCCATTCGCTGACTTCCTATTACATATTCGATGCCAGTCATGTGATCGAGAGCTCGGCGAAGGGCAGCAAAGAGTGCTGATACTGTGATGCAAAGAGATTTCTGGTGCTGGAAGCAGGTAAATATAACGCTCCCTGCGATACTCTGCATGGTCGGAGGTGTCAGCAGGGATGTTTGTTTACCGGCTGCCCTTGGGAGGAACTATGGACCTAGAGGGCCACATGCAATTTTTTTACAAGAGGGCCTCATACATGGTAGTCACACCTTTGGAACTTTCACACTACCATGATGCTCAGCTAGTGTGATGAGGTTTGGCCATCCCTGGCCATTTTGGCGCTCCAGACAGATTGCCCAATGTTCCCACTCCACTGATTTCACAAATCTATCGTAGACGTAGATGGCTTTTGGGATTAACTTTTCAGCGATACGGAAGATTTATTTATGTATTTATTGTATTTATAAAGCACCAACATATTACGCATCGCTGTACATTATGAACACATATCGCACTAACCTGAAAGGTGGAAGCAACCCCCCCCAACCCCCCCCCCCCCCCCCCCCCTTAACCACACACACACACACACGCTCACAAGTTTCCCTCGGGCAGGAAAAAGTCTAGAACCGGCCCTGGCAGACAGTGTACATGAAGCATAATCAAGTTTTTCCCCCACATTTTTAATAATCAAACTTTGTGTGATAGACATATAGGTTGCTACTTTACAGCTGGAGGATGGCATGAATGCCAGCCAAACACTGGACATTATTTAATGAAATCAGTTTTTTCTCTTTTCTAGTAATAGGCTTCTATATTCAGCTTCCATATTGGTTATATAAGAAGAAGCTAAGTTCATGGCCTCTTACGGGGTCAATGACCTAATAATGTGTGTGTACTTAACCTAGACAGATATGCACCACATTGTTCTTCACATGCGACAATACTCAAACCTTTCTCCTTCCTAACACAATTACTTCCAGATGTACAACAATTTTCTTGCCAGTTGTCCTCTTTCAAATCACTATCCAGATTAGATCACATTTTCATTTCCTCTTCCTTAGCTATCTTACTTAAATCAGTTGAATACCTTTGTAGATTAGTGTAGCGACTACAGTGCAGTATTAATTGAGCTCTCACTAGTTAACCCTCCCCCCTTTCCTTTCAGACATTGAAACTTAACCATTTTTCCTTACTTCTCAACATCCTCTTTTAGTTATCTCATATGTCCTTTCCAGGGATGTTATCTCAAAGATGGGAGGATTGGGGAAAAGTGCTGAAGTTAGATGAGACCTAAATCAAGCTGCTTGGTATTACCTCTAACCGATAACATTATCCAAAGTGTTTGATGTTTCTATCACATAATCAAGTCCTGTTTGCCTTTATCCAACACAATGTTAGAGATATCTTTGACAACATGGGCTGCTCAGTGCCACTTGACCCTAAAGTATGTCTTTTCGGAATACTTAGTAACTTACTGTAACGATTGGAATGGGTATTTATCAACAACAGTCTATTATGTGTATATATGTATATTAGATAAGATGCATTACCAGCTATAACAATAGGGTGGCAGTGTGTTAAAGTAGCAGAGGTTTCTTATTTATATCCTGTGTCTGTAAAGGAAGCTATACATAAAGTTGTTTTTCTTTGGTGCTTTAGTTATAACGCACTACTGGTTTTGTTCTTCTTAAAAGATCTGAGGTGTCATGGGTATCTTTTGCATTTAAAAATGTCTTCTTTATCATCTTTTTATACATCATAAAACATGTTATGGATGCTTAATTTCGCTTTATCATGTTGTAGTGACTCTCACTCTGCTCTCTAACCCTCTTCACCCTCTTCATCACTACATGTCCTAGTATTTAAGCAAATTTGAAGCAAAAATAAACTTTTGAGATAATGAATTGTATGTGTAGTACAGATAACAAATAGAACATTAGTAGCAAGAAAAAGTCTCATGCTGTTTTCCAGTACAGGAAGCGTTCTCTTTTGTTATCTATGTAAAAGAGCTTTTCTGAGCCATTCAACCAACTTGGTCGAACTCAGTCCTGTTTTCTGGACAGCTTAAAGCTGAACTGTAACCAAGGATTGAACTTCATCCCAGTCAGTAGCTGATACCCCGTTTCCAATGAGAAATCTTTTCCTTTTCTCAATTGGATCATCAGGGGGCTCTGTATGGCTGATATTGTGGTGAAACTGCCAGCGCTATGAAGATGGATGAGCTGCCTCCCTCACACCACGTGGGCCATGCATTACGGGTGCCACTGTCTGAGTAAACTTTCGCCGCTGATAGTTAAAGATATGCTGCCTCCCTCTCTCCTGAGTGCACCACGTGGGCCATTCAACCACGGCTTTGGCTCCACCACTGCCACAGCTGAGATGTCTGTTTTCCCGCTGTCGCCGCTGAGACCACGTGGGCTATCCTGCAGTCGCTTCAGCTCCACCACCCCAGTTCCCGGCTAATGAGACGCCCTGTTGATGGGAGACCCAGACCGATCTCCCTGAGGGCAGCTTCCCTATCTTCCTGGAACAGCTCACTTCAGCCCTGCAACTGCCGGTAAATGTATTGTAGTGTAGGTTGTGGGTGTCAGTGTAGCTTAGTGTAGGTTGTGGGGGTCAGTGTAGCTTAGTGTAGGTTGCTTAGTGTAGGTTGTGGGTGTCAGTGTAGCTTAGTGTGGGTTGTGGGGGACAGTGTAGCTTAGTGTAGGTTGTGGGGGTCAGTGTAGCTTAGTGTAGGTTGTGGGGGTCAGTGTAGCTTAGTGTAGGTTGTGGGTGTCAGTGTAGCTTAGTGTAGGTTGTGGGGGTCAGTGTAGCTTAGTGTAGGTTGTGGGGGTCAGTGTAGCTTAGTGTAGGTTGTGGGTGTTAGTGTAGCTTAGTGTAGGTTGTGGGGGTCAGTGTAGCTTAGTGTAGGTTGTGGGTGGCAATGTAGCTTAGTGTAGGTTGTGGGGGTCAGTGTAGCTTAGTGTAGGTTGCTTAGTGTAGGTTGTGGGTGTCAGTGTAGCTTAGTGTAGGTTTTGGAGGTCAGTGTAGCTTAGTGTAGGTTGTGGGGGTCAGTGTAGCTTAGTGTAGGTTGCGGTGTTCAGTGTAGCTTAGTGTAGGTTGTGGGGTCAGTGTAGGTTGTGGGATCAGTGAAGCTTAGTATACTTTGTGGGGACAGTGTAGCTTAGTGTAGATAGTGGGGTCAGCAGGGGGTTAGTGTAGTGTAGCCAGTAGGGCAGCAGGGGTTAGATTAGCTGGGCAATGTAGTTTAAATAGAGACTGCTTGGGGGGAAAAGATAATAAGACTAGGGGCGTAACTAGACATCACTGGACCCCCCTGCGAAACTTTGGATGGGGCCCCCCACCCCCACCTCCCTCGCTTTCTGCACAGGAAAACTGAGGACAATTTTGCGTTTGCGTTATTTTTTAGCGCGTTAACGTACGCGTTTGCACAATAACGCAAATTTATTGCACGAATGCAAACATTAACGTGCGAAAAATTCACGTTAATGCACAAACGCGAATTTTTGCGCACATAAATCGTTATCACGTGAAATTTTGCGCGAAGCACTTTTCACAGCGTGCTAACAGTTAGCACCGTTTTGTGAAACAAGCCCATAGTATTCACTTTGGCAAAACATTCAGAATGTCACTGATTGATACTGTTATTACAGAATCTTGGACTTAGTATAAGACAACAAGCTCTCAATGAGGCAGTCAGATTACCCACTCCACTGCTTTGTAAAAGTAATCAGACACCATAAGGTCATTAGCCTGTGTGTGATAAGAATCTTGGAATCTCTTTGGAGTGATTTCTGAATAAGGGAAAGTCTACAACTTTTTTTTAACCTGTGAATCCTTTGTTTGTAAGGCCCCGTTCACACTTGCGGTTCGAGTCCGCTAGTGTCCAGGGGTCCGGGTCCGGGGGCCGCAAAGAGACTGTACGGGTCTCTGCGGTGGTCACAAGGTGCCGTGCCACCAGTTGCGGATCCGGAATGTATCAGTTCCAGCTACAATAAAGTAGCCGGAACTAGATACATTGCAGTGCCAGAAAGGCACCGCAAGCATGGGGATACCGGCGTGTAGTCCGGGCCCCCCAAGAGGCATAGGACCAGTGCTGGAAGCATCCGGTCCTATTGCCAGTGTGATGAGAAACATCCGTATCTCATTGCACAGCATGGCCGCATGTTCGGGTCAGGATCCGGCCCGGGTCCGCAGCCGCACCGGGACGGACTGAAAAAATGGAGCATGTTGGAACCGGATCGGATCCGGACGGTCACCCGAGTGTGAATGGATACATTGATTAACAATGTATCCATTCACCATCTGCTGTGTACGGAGCGTTCCTGGGTCCGGGGAAGCCGGACCTGGAAAGCTAATGTGAACCGGGCCTAAGGCTGTACATGAAGTCATCAGAACGTTGTTGCAGTGTGAGACAGATGTTTTTTCGAACCCTAGGGAGCAGGGACAGTGTACAAATTCCAAAGTGTGTATGAATCCTTATCTGTGTGGTGGACACATGCAGTGAATATAACAATGGTGCGATAGCACAATATGTTTTTTCTCTCCATGCCTTAGTTGTAAAGTCTCTAAAACTTTTCCCCCCACGGGCCCCCTGTGGCTCCTGGGCCCCCCTGCGGAGGCATCCCTTGCAGGGTCTATTGTTATGCCCCTGCATAAGACACTCCTGCACTAAAGATGCACCTGGTTTCCTATTTTTTCCCCTGATTTTGTCCTCTGAAACTAGGTGCGTCTTATAGTCCGGAGCATCTTATAGTCCGAAAAATACGGTAACAGCTGCTTCCAACTGCCAAAAATGCATCATCTCTTTCCACAGACATTACCTGCCAGCAGTAAAAATGTCACCATGTGATAAATGTCAGAATGAAAATCAGGGAGAGGAAAGATTTTATAATGGGCAAACACTGACTAAATCATTTATAAATAATTATTGTAAAAAAATGTTTCAGTACGTTATTTTCACTGCAGTTCTTCTTTAACCACTTCAGCCTGTGGGTTGTTTTCACCTTATGGATGAGAGGAATTTTCACATTTCAGCGCGTCTCCCTTTCATTTTCCAATAACTTTATCACTACTTATCACAACAAAATGATCTACACTTTGTTTTCTTTGCCACCAATTAGGCTTTCTTTGGGTGGTACATTATACTAAGTACGGTATTATTTTATTCTAAATGCATTTTAATGAGAGTAATACGAAACAAATGGAAAAAAAATCATTATTTCTCAGTTTTCGGCCATTTTACTGTAGTTTTAAAATCAAAGGTAAAACTGTGGATAAAAGCCACACATTTTATTTGCCCATCTGTCCCAGTTATTGCAACGTTTAAATTATATCTCTAGTACAATGAATGTTGAGAATAATTTATTTGGAAATAAAGATGCATTTTTTTCAGTTTTACATCCATCGCTAATTTCAAGCACATCATTTAATAAAAATATACCCACTTGACATACATATTAAAAAAAATGTATTCCCTAATGCCTATAGGTGTAATGATGTCCTTGCGTATTATTTTCTATTGCGTACTAGACGTATGCAAATAGGAAGTAATGCGTGGTCGTGTTACTTCGGAAGTCCCTGAGGGGAGATGAATACATTGGAACAAAGTTCTTATTCATTAATTATGTTGGTAGAAAAAAACAAAGTCTTGTAAAAGTAATACCTTTATTCATTATTTTATTCATCAATCTAACAATGAGCAGCGGGAATGAGCGAGCAGGAGCAGGAGGGAGCGCGGCAGTACAATCACTCCTACATCTAAGAAAGATCATTTTCACTGTAGAAGAATGGATTGGCTCAGGGACTTCTGTCACCAGAAACATTGGAACGATCCCGTGTGCAGCCCGCAAACTGCATGGACGTGAGTCTCACATCCCTGCAGCTGTAGCAGCAGCAGCCGCAGATGTGAGACTTACATCTGTGCGGCTGAAAAGATTAAACAGCCACAAAACAGTAAGAGACAGCTTGAGATAAGGTTTTACTGCAGTAAAGTTCAAAGGGCCATTAGCTCTATTTTGTTTTACTGCTTCAAATACAGAGTGTGGTTTCTAAACTGCAAATGTGACAGAAAGATTCAATGTTTTATATATAAAGCTATATAACTTAAAATAAAAATATGAGACTATTTATTTTGCTACTTATGCTCTATTAATTATTCACACTACACATACTATTCATTATCTCACACATTATTCATTATCTCAACAGAGTACCCAAGCAGCTCGGGGTGACCCAAACCACTAGGAATGTATAGGGGGCTAAAAGAGACCAAAAAGCCCTCCTACTAAAAAGCAATGCTTGGTGTGATTTGCCTTCTTAAAACAGAAGGAAGCTTGCAATAATTCAGCTTTAAGTAAACATGTGTGGTTACCCACAATGCACCACTACTGAATATGCAAAAAGATTTGACAGAACCAACAGGTTTTGGATTAGTCTCTTCATGGGAGATTCTCAACATGGCCTTTAGTCTTTTTAAAGATGCTCTCTGAAAAGGAAGAACAAAGTGCTCCGATAGTGCATTAAACTTCTTATTATGAATCTCCAGATAAAATTGCACTTACTTTAAAGTAAGGTAAAAATGCATGTAGTAGGCCACCCACATCAAAGATCTCCATCCAAGGGCCCGGCCAGGACCTTTAATCGTGTTGGTAGTTCCTCACCTGAAAGTGTTTGGACTTGCGGGAGACGCGGTGGGCAAGGACTCCACTCGTACGTGCCGTCACATCACTACTGGTTTCGGCATTTGCCACGCCTTCTTCAGGTGACGTGGTGGCTGTGGGGCATGGTATAAGTAGTCTCGCCTTGGAACTGCTTGATTTGTGGGGCGAGATTTCCCTTTTCCCCCCCTTCTCCCACCCTCCCTTTTCTTTTTTCCCTTCACCGGCCCTCTTGCTCTGTGTCTTTTTGTTTTTTATTCTTTATTCTTTTTTATTCATTTAGTATTCATTTAGAGGCTTCTCAACATTTAAGCTAGGTGAACTCCTTGAGACCCACAATACGTTCACCTAAGTTCTAGCACGATATTTGCATAATAACCCCCCATAGTGAGACAAATTTCACGTATTGGCGCAGGACCAGGCGGTATTAAGTGTGTGGTGCGAGCGATGCAGCGTAGCACAAAGTTTCCAACATTTCAGAATGTAAATCAGGGAGAGAGTAAATATTTTACAATGGGAAAACCCTGACTAAATAACTTATAAATACTGTATTTTTCGGACTATAAGACGGAGCGTCACCAGCGTCACGGACGTGAACATAAGACCCACCTAGGTTTAGAGGACAAAAACCAGGAGAAAAAATTATACTAAACATGGTGCATCCATGGTGAAGAGGCATCTTGTGGATTATGCCCCCTTTGTACCTCATGCCCCCTCGTATTCCTATGTGTCCGCCTCTGTCCGCCTAGTGTCTTCTTTGCCCCTTTGTGTCTACCTTGTGTCCTCCTCTATGCCCCTTTGTGTCCCCCTTTGTCCTCCATTTGTCCCCTTGTGTCCTCCTCTGCATGGGCACAGTACAAGGAGTCCCCGGCATTGCGGAGTTATGTTGAGATACCAATTTGTGAGCATTGTTTGCTGACTAATGCTGCTTTAGTATATTTGTAAGGTAGAGAGAGAGAGCAGGATAATCTTACACCAGCTACTGCACTGATATACATGATGTGCAAACCACAGGCAAAAGGGATATGTTTGTCGGCAAAAGGCTGTCTCATCTTTTTAAATGATAAAAATACAAAGGTGGAAAAAGATGGTGCCATGAGGGCTGCCGGGGCACACTGAGCTCCTCAAATGTATCTCTTATTTTTCTTTTCC